>NC_086331.1:80026505-80342577 GCF_032445375.1 Bacillus rossius redtenbacheri | reverse complement strand
AAGAAGCATGGTCCGGCCGTACACTGGGCCAAAGAAGTTTTGAAAACTGGGCATATAAGTTTAGATAATAAAAAATTAATTTAGGAAATATTCTAATTTTTATTATTATTAGAAATAACGGTGCCGAAATGGCGCATTATCAGCACATAATATAATTGAAATATATCTCCTATATTGATAACATTATTAATTTTGTAACTCAGAAATGTTGATAGTGTCTACTTAGGAATGTTATTTCCAAGCCCTGTTATACAAACAAATAAGTATAAATTATTTTACATTTAACTTTATGTTGTTTAAACCATGGTGTCCACAAACTAGAGTTTTGAAATTCCTTGCCTTCCTGAATAATTTTTTTTAAATTTTCCTATAAGATAGAAATTAGGCCTTAAACAGACGAGCTTAGAAATGCGCCGGGCGACACCAGCGGGTGACCAACTGAGACGTCAAAATATACAGGACAAAATACTGCATTGTTAACTCAAAGTGCAGCGGCCGCATAGACTATACAGACCAGTCGTGAGATGGATGCCATCCACATACTTATGTCGCCTATGTGTGCTTGGTTTGAAGAAACCACAGACAAAGAAGAGCCTTTATCATTTGTGGGTGCATCCAGCCCAGTTCATTTTACTAAAACTTTGGTCACTATACTTTCACAACAATACATTGTGCATTGGAAATAACCACCATAACGAGTAATCAACTGCAAAGTTAGTAAATCCAAAGGCAATTTTATGAAGCTTACATATCCAATGATTGTCTTTAACGTAAATTCACAAAGATAACAACTTCATTAGATAGAAGTAACATGGTTAGTAATGGCTCACATTTTATTTTTGTAATAATTAATTTCTTAAATTTTTTGTTATAATTTTTATAATATTCTAGTTTGGATTGTTTGAAAGATTGAGCTCCCTCACCCTCTGAAATAAGTCTTAGTGACACCCATGCCTATAGGATATTTGAAAGTCACATATAGACATGTATGCTAGCAGAAAAACCGCTAGTTTAGTTTAGCTACAGGTTCTGACACACATGCGTTCGACAAGACATTTTGCATTCCTTTCGACAACGCAGTGATACGTGCGGATAAAATGTTTGATTACTTTGTGATGTGTCATCTCCAACCACATGAGGTGGTTCCAGTGTGGAACCCGCTGTGTGTCACTCAACGTGTTTTATATGCTATTTAATTAGAGGCCTTAGAACCCTAGTGGCATACGCAAAGTTGAGCCTTAATCCAGTCACCAAACACAAACCAATAGTCAAAAGTTTGTATAGCGAATTTATTGAAACCAGTTTTAAATTGCATTGCATTTTAAAATTTTGAGAAACTACACCGCCGCCATCACCGATGATGTGTTTCATCATGGTTACAAGCAATCATCACAGACGGCTAAGTATAGCCTTGCTTCTCAGAGGGTCAGTACATGTTTAAGGAAAAAGAGCACAATTTGTCATCATACAGCCTGCCTCCGTATTTTACAACACACACTTGTATATTATTTTATACAACAATTTTAACTCGGGGAGATTGTTTAGAAATAAGTATACATGTATTATTCATAATATTTCAGAAAACTGAGTTTCTGGGATCTTCATGGAATCACAGACAACTGCTTACTGGTGCTGAACACTAAGTACATGTGCCACCACTGCATATGCTAAATGTAAAAGCAGTAAGTGGCAATTACACTATGCTGCAGATACTATATTGTGGGGTTTTTGTCCGCCTCTTGCCAAGGACACTAAGCCCCATACTACGACCATGGTAAAATGGATGGTTTTCTCCAGTGAGGAGGTACATGTCGCAAAACAACGAAATGTTACAACTGATATACACCTCATGTAAATATTACCCTTTTTCAAGATATATTTCATGCCAAAACAAACATTTTTATTATGCGGTTTCTTTCCCGAAGTCCCATATAAAATGCATTCCGTGTGGAAAAATTTACAAGGGGCAAACAATTCAACATTGCATAAATAAACTAAACTAAACTAAAATTTATCCTTGTCTGCAAATAAACACAATTATTTATGATAAGCTGGATCTATGAAAACATCACAAATTAATGTTAAATCTGTGTTGGGTATAACTCAAATGATACCTTTCATTTAACATCACCATCATAACTAGAGTTACGATATTTGTTGCGAAAGTTTGAAAAGATAAGATTTGTTACGTCAATTACGTAGAGCCACAAGCAACATTGGTAGCCTTAAAAATAATAAATTGTGTAGATGTACATAGATTAAAATCATAAAAGGACAAAACCTGAACGACTTATATTATTATTCACTAGTATTCCAATAGGCTGACCTCAAATAAACAGCCTCACCAAAAATTGTCACAGAATTAATGTTTAATTTATTAATTACTATTTAATTATGATAGTTACACAGAAAAATAATACGTAAATCCAGTTGTCACAAACCCTCACAGTTAATAGAAATAAATAGGGTCGTAATACTGGGAAAAAGGAGGGGGATCCATAATAAACATTTTTGACAGACTGACCCACCCCGACCCATTTGTCAAAATTACCATTTTCCCCACAAATCCATTTTTCAAATTCAATTATGAATTTATCATTATAGCAGTCTTCCTAAAAGGAGAGATATCCAAGAAAAGCATAATGGACCAACTTACTCCAAAAAAAAAAGCATAAACATGGTGCAACTGTATCTTTTAATGAGCTCCAATTCCATTTGACACTGATTTATACAGAAAATATTTCATTGCCATGTTAGTAAATTAGACCTAGGCTGTAACTAAATACCACTCCAGATAGGTCAAGAAGATTAAGCGCCATGACGGGGAACAGCAGGCGGCAGCAAGCATGCAATGTGTGCCGTGCTTGGGTAAAAGGGGAAAACTTTTTTTTTGCACTGTGAAGCAACCTTTTCTTTTGTCAACCCAGGGAAAAAATGATGATTGCCTTAGCTGTCAAGACAAATATTACCGGCGGCAGGTGAAGTAGAAGGGGCAGACATGAATCTATAAATTTTTCTGATGCATTGCATCATAAATGTTGTGCCGTCCTGCTAATGCGATTCCAGCAATATGCGTTCACACAAGGCCTGTGCGAATATCAGTTTTTTTTTTAGTTTGAATCAAATACAAATAACTAATTATTTGCAAATACAAATATTGAATTCAGATAGTAAAAATGAGAATTAGAATCCCACTAAAAAATTTTTCACCGCATGTAACAACTTCTGGAAAATTAAACTAATAATATAAAAAAGATTGGTTAAGTTTAGTCAGCTACAATAATTATATGGAAAATGTTAGTTAAAATATTTAAATAATGAAATAAAATAAATAGTGTTTTAATTATGCACCTACCTACCTTTAACTAACTTCACTTACCCTAACCCACCAATATTTCATTTCAGTTCCTATTCGCCTTATTTTATACAATTTGCTACTCAACATGTTGATCCAGAAAAGTTTTGCGAACTGCAAATTACTGCAAAATCCATGCAATCCATTTCACACAAAACATGAATCAGTTTTTTTAATGCTGTATTACCATATTAGTGGTTAAATAGCAAATATTTGCAAATTTTAACCCTAGTTATTCACGAGTTTTCATTTTCATTAACACCGCCAGGTTAATTATATTTTGGTTTATATATTATGTACACAATTTCTGCTGTTAAACCTGGAATCTTAAACCATTATTACATATTTTTTACATTTATGAGTCGCACATCTGTTTCGTCATAGATACTGTTAGATTGATTGTGACTATTGATTTATACACCATTGAAAATATGACATTTACTTTTATGTAATGGCCTTCGCTATAAAGTGTCCATTATGGTATTATAGTTTATAGTTGGTAAATTATCCCCCCCCCCCCCCACTTACAGTGTGTGTGACTACAATATTTGGTGTTTTGAAATGAATACAAATGACATTTGTTTTCAAGTTTAAAATGAAAAATATTCCATGTTTTGAGTCGTTTATGTGATTTTTCCGTTATTGTTTAGCGAGACGAAAGTGAAAAAAAAATTTGAATTCTTGTTGTGTTTTTAATATATTGCTTATTGTTAATGTTTTTGATTATTAAGTCCCATTTAAACAGCAAAAAAAGGGTATTTATATCACACAATTAACATAACATAAACAGTGAACGTTGGTATACGACAAACTCATGAAGTATGCTATGTCACATATTCCTAAGGTAACAAATATTTGTTATTTTGAAGTGTTATTATTCAAAATCAAACCATATACAAATAGTTTACAATTCATATTCGAAAATTTGAATATTCGCATAGGCCTAGTTCACACCTAAAGATGCTCAATATTGATCTGGTAGAGTAGTAACGGCAAACAAAATTAAGAGGCTAAGACTCGCCCATCTTCAAGAGGAAAGCATTAACAACTCAACAAACATTCCCGGAATCATCTATAAATTCACTGCTTTTCCCCCGTAAATTCTGTAACCTAAAATCCCAGCTATGTTCCGGTTTTCATGGTTAGTAAACATCCTGTTAATCTCAAAATGTTATTCAAATATATATATAAATGATTTTAAAAATGTATATGTACATATATTAGTACATAAATTGATTTTAACGATAGTATTGTCTTGATTAAAATAATATAAACACACCTACCTAATTGCAAAACAAATTATTTGATTACCATACATTCTTATAAAAAAAACATGTCCAATTGGCGATGTTTGATTAGTGCTTTTCCTCGAACGAATTAGGGCAGTACTTCAAGGGCGGAGAGGGTGTATTAAATTTTAGATGTTTTATTAGAATTAAATGGAATTATACAAAAATTGACTAAAATATATGAATTTGTAATATTAAGTGTGAGAAAAAGGATCCGACTTAGTTAAACCATATCTGATTAATTGACAAATAAAAATTAAATTCATATTTCTCACTATTCCTTCTCCTAAATCAGTTATTACGGGTGGCTCTAAATAAGACAGAATGATGATTTATTAGGATGATGTTCTCTTCCAAGCACTTGTAAGTTTTTTGGTTAAGGTCTGTTCTTGAACAGATTTATTTTCAAACTGTATATCCCAGAATGAGAAAAAAAAAAATTATGTTACCAGCAACTTATACTACCTTGTTAAGAAAGTCACATATAAGGATAGTGTTTGGTTCTTAAACATAAAAAAAAAATAACTTTATATTGTCATAGTTGTGAATTTTCCAGTATCATCAAATTTAAATTTTGTGTATGTCTTTCAGTCCATGCATGACCCAAAATTGAAAGCAATGCGTTAGCGCGGTAACTGCTGTGCGGATTTGAAATTCCAGTGTGTGGTCTTGGCACCAACTGCAAAATTTTTCTGTTGCATGGCAGCATCACCGGGTAGTGCATCGTGGCGAAATAGGCCATGCTGTGGCTATGCATGTGCTTCGATGGGGGGGCCTATTCATCTGATCTGGATAGTAATTATGAAATCTGATTGAGGTGGCACAGGACTGCTTTGAAAGCTGGCTGGCAGCTGGGGGGAAACGACTAAGTCGCCCCCAAAAAACCAGTGCCCCTAAACACCACAAGCGGACACAACCGTCCAAGCGCCCAACCCCCGCATGGTAGACTCTTTCTACTCTGACCAACTCTTCTTCCTGAACCATCCTTCTGTTCCTGTAACCAACCTGCTCGTAATTAATGCATGAAATTTTGCATCCCGCATGAAAGTGCCCAGGGTTTTCCCTCTGCCTATGGAGGTTTTACCTGGGCCCAACTTATCTAGTTATAGTCTAGTATTAAGATAGGGGAGTTAGTCATGGCGCCAATCGCAGCCATGGCTGGCCACAATCCCCGAACAAGCACACGATGCATGCTCCCTTGTCTGCATGGCTTGAACCCAGCATGAATAGGCGTAAAGGCTTCGGCCTGGTACGCACCTAGAGTCTTCCCTAACCCAGACCCTCCCAAACAAAATACACTTAGTTTTACAGTCAAACCTCATTAATACGAATCCGCTTAGTACGAAATTCCCGTTTATGCGAAGTACTTTCACAGTCCCGGAAAATAAAGTATGATTTCCTATGTTATTAAGTACTTTTAATACGAAATACGGTTAATATGAATTACGAAGTTGTTTTGATCCCTCAAGTAGCTGTAAACGTGTATAAGTAAACGGTTAATACGAATTTCACCGCCGAAGTCTAAAGTAAATCGTCTTCATAACCGTCATGTAAACAAACGTTTCTCCAAAGATACATGTATGTATCCTACAGCGCAAAATGGTCGAAAAACAAGATGAAAAGTTCAACTCTAGTGGCGATGTTAGTAACTAAACTAGAAAAGATGCCATGCTGTAAACGGAAAACGAAAAGGAAAGAACTCTATACCTTATTAATATTAGTCGTCGGAAGTGTACATACGTAGAAGTTTAAACAATCTATGGAAAAAAAGTTCTGATATTTTCCATTGTTCATGCACGTGTATCTTAACCTCAATTTTGAGTGTTTGTTGTTTTGTAATATGACTGCGAAACGTAAACGCAACGAACTTACATTGCAAGTTAAAGTTAAAATTATCGAAGAAGTAGATAATGGAGAGAGAACGAAAACTGAAATTGCGAGAGAATTTAACATCCCGCAATCGTCGTTTTCGACAATATTAAAAAATCGTGAAAAGATTGAATCAGGTTTTGCGAGTTCGTGCAGATTATCAATAAGAAAAAGAATGCGAGGCCCAAAACATCATGAAATGGAAGTTACATTGTTGCAGTGGTTTTAAGAAATAAGTGCAGCAAACTTGCCAATTTCTGGACCTATGATTCAGAAGAAGACAGACTACCTAGCATTGAGGTTAGGAATTTCAGACTTCAAGTTCAGCAATGGTTGGCTACAACGGTTTAAGGATCGCAACAATCTTGTTGGCAGAACTATGTGTAGGGAGTCGGCAGCAGTATATATGACAAAAGTTAAATGTGGTAAACAATGCCTATAAGAAAAAGATAGTGCAAACCAGAATTGATGTTTTTTTTTAAACGAAATGTTTGAATTGAAAATGTGTCATGAATGCAAGTTTATTGAAGTTTGTATTATGATTTATTCTGAAAGTGTTGCATTGTGTTTGTTTTCTTCAGTGTTTATATATTGTCATGCATGTAGTGAAGCCAGCTTATACTACCAACGGTGTGTATAATTTTCTTTATAATTGTAAATATAGGCATTTAAAGTTCAATAAATTTTTTTGTCATGATATCCCAATAGTTTGTTTAATACAAACCCTCGTTATTACAAAGTGCTAAAATATGGTCCCTTCAGGTTTGTAATAATGAGGTTTGACTGTAGTTAGGTTAGGAAAAAAAAAAAAATTGACTGCTTTGAAAAAACAAGTGTTAGGTTTTCAAGCAGGTTTCAGCCATTGGATGAGGCTTACTTGGGTGGGTGAGGCCCAGAGTTCGAGTTGAGGAGTTATAGCTGTGCAGTTGCTGTCTTTTAAGTTTCATGTGCCACTCGGGAGGCTGACTCCCAGGGGCGACTGAAAAGTATCCAATCGGAATGGTTACCATTCCGTAAATTATACATCCTCATGTGCCCAGAGCAATCCGGAATGGTTACCATTCAGTATTTACTGCCAAATATCGTATAATTGCAAATCCTGAAAAGTATCCACTGTATGAATGGTTACCATTCCGGCTTTTACTGCAAATGTGGTGCTAGAAAAAATCCGGAAAAGTGTCCGCAGTGTGAATGGTTACCATTCCGGATTGGATAGTTTTCCGTGTTCGTCTGCAAAATACGGAAGAGTATCCGCTGTCGGAATGGTAACCATTCCAGTTTTGTGTGCGCAGATATAAAAGGGGGCGACTGAAAAATATCCAATCGGAATGGTTACCATTCCGTAAATTATACATCCTCATGTGCTCAGAGCAATCCGGAATGGTTACCATTCAGGATTTACTGCCAAATATCGTATAATTGCAAATCCTGAAAAGTATCCACTGTATGAATGGTTACCATTCCGGCTTTTACTGCAAACGTGCTGCTATAAAAAAATCCGGAAAAGTGTCCGCAGTGTGAATGGTTACCATTCCGGATTGGATAGTTTTCCGTGTTCGTCTGCAAAATACGGAAAAGTATCCGCTGTCGGAATGGTAACCATTCCAGTTTTGTGTGCGCAGATATAAAAGTAGCTCCTAAAATCCTGAATGGTTACCATTCCGGTTTTCCTTGCCAATGCACTTAATTTAAAAATACTGAAAAGTTCCCGCAGTGTGAATGGTTACCATTCCGGGTTTATTTGACAATGCACTTACTTTAAAAATCCTGAAAAATGCCCGCAGCCTGAATGGTTACCATTCCCGTTTTCGCCGCTGTTGCACATCTCATAATAATCCTGAAAACTATCCATTCGGAAAAGTATCCGCTAAGGGCGTGCAGTTGACTCATTTACCCGTTGCTAGATGGCAGCAGTGTTATCTGTACACGAGATATGGCGTGCACAAAACATTTGTATATGAATTTATATTCAAATATAATATATTTTCTTTTAGAAAGATTTACTACCCATATCTGTGTTGCGAATAACTGGATAATGTCAACTGAAAATAAATATTTAGTGTGAACAATATGTTTTTTAAAATATTTTTGATAATCTCTTTTGATTTACGGTTCTGGACTTGTCTTTATCCTAAAAACAAGCAATTAAAAACATTGTACGTATTTTAAATTTAATTTTTTATACTTAAGAAATAATATGCCTACTGTCAAATTATACTTAAGTGTTCATGAATACAAAAATATCTACACTAATAGAGTTCTTAAAATCAATTTTGTTTGGGCAAAGGCAGAAAGTACATAAGTGATAATAGCTGTATCCTAATAGTGGCCTAATGGATCCTTTAGCTAAGGGATCCATAGATAGTGCATCGTAATGGACGTGGCCATCTTTGAGTTGTATCCGAATTCTCACAAGGGATGTCGATGCATCCTCTCATGCGTCCACTAGTTCGAGATTTTAAAGGGACGCGACTCTCACATCCACTGGTATGTCCATACATCCCTTAGCTTTGTTATTGTGACTATAACACTTTGAAAACGAGAGTGTGATACGAGATATTTAATAAAAATGGATTTTGAACTTGAAGATAATCACATAAAATGTAACTATGGTACTTATAAATACTTATACTATAAGTATATGTTACATAATTCACATAAACAGTAAATTAATTTTATTTGTAGGAACAACAAGTGCCCGATTCAAATTTTATTCTATATTTTAATTCCCAACAATAATTTAAATCATCTGAAATTGTTTAGAAATTTGAATGTTCATTTACGTTTTACTTGCCCACCTTTAGATGTCATGAATATAAAAGGCCAATCCACATTAGTACAATGACAAACCAACAGGCAGTGATAGCTGTATAACTATTTTGATATCGTACATACTTTAGAAATTACCTTTAAATTGTGGGTGCATTTGTTTAGGGATGTAGGGACGTGAACTTAATGGACGCATCCCTAGGTATTCGGATACAGCCAATATTTCGGTCATCAATTGTATAACAGTGCTAGCACACACAAATCTGAGCATGTAAACTATTGTTTACTTAACAACGAATTTTTTAAAATTTCATTTGAAGGCTAGGTAACAGAAAGAATTCAATAACAACTTGCTCATCAACACAAATATATTTTTGCCATGACGTCTTATAAATCGATGAACGCCGGCTGCACGCATGTAAAAGTATGACTCATTGTCCCGTTACGCTCATTGTCCCGGTACTTTCATTGTACGCTTGCACCGCATCTATCTCTCTTCCACTCAATTGGAACAACCATCGATTTGACTTTTTCGAGGCACATTAAACTTGAAACACTCCCATTTATTTCCTACTATTCCTATCATTATCCTATCCTTCACAGAATAACACAGATTGGAAGAAGTTAAATAGCAAATATGTATAAAAGTTATAGTTAAAATAATCTGTTCGTTAAAGTAATAAACATATTTGAATTAATGAGTGCACATAAAAGTAAATTTATCAATTAAATTGTAGATTTCATTTCACTCCTTCTTTGTATCCATACAAAATAGTGATGATTTAATTTTATTCATAAAAGTATGCAATCATTTCATTAATGTTTTGTTATGACGTTGTCACGTTAAACTATCGTCCGTAAATCGACTTTACAGACAACCAATTTTTTTTCGTTAAAACCATTACTTCTTACATTGTAACACTTGGAACCGGTCTGAACCTGGGTCTGGAATGAGATAATCGGCAGTCTTGTCACCAAGGTTGTCTGTGCTGTGGAATCTGGATTTAATGCTTGCCATTAACACTGAGAATCCTAGTAGCCCACTAATACTATAAATGCAAATGTGAGTTTGTTTGTTTGTTATGCTTTTACGCCTTAACTACTCAACCTATAAACATCAATTTTTCTTACACGTTGTCAGAGCTGCAGAAAATGACATAGGATACCTGTAATCAAGAAATAAATTATAGTTTAAAAAACAAAAAGAACTTTAACAGCAAATCTAACAAATATATCGCTGGACGTAGTTATTATTTTTTTAGTTTATATTTTCACGTTGCGTAATGAAAAAAATTCAATAGCACTACATATTTTAATGTGCTTTTGACGTTAGCACTGCTTCCAAATTAATTGTCATCAGATTTCTGTGTGTACAATCTTGGAAAGTAGCCTTAATTACTAATACTTATTGCCTGATATTGGTAGGTCAAACAAGTCTTCAGAATTAGTTAAAAAAATTAATATTGTTTTAATTTTCGATACACCCGCGCACAACTTTCACCTCCTCTGGTGTTTATTTTTGTAAATATGTTTTCGGAAAACTACATCAATATAAAATTACTTTTTTTTATCCTTCTTGTGTATGTATTCCTTTTCAAACTTTTAAAATGTACCATCTTATTAGTATGATCAATTACTTATTTCATTAAAAAAAAATTAAATACTTCTACAAATGATCACAATGAAATTGGTAACTTAACTGACGTTTCACTTAACTTATGTTTGCTTTAATAGGTGAATGTGGGTAATGGTTACTTGTCATAATAAACATAATGAACAGTTTAATATGGTAATTAGATCTTTGTCTAAATTTCATTTTCAAGAAGTAATGTGAAAATAAACAATATAGATTAATATCAGTGGGTTTTTTAATCTTTGTTTTATCTTATAACACTAATTTCTTAACGTTTAATAAAATATTCTCAAACCTTTGGCGGATGTCTTCTAATTTCGTTATTACTATATTTCAGCGTGTTTTCACAACCAATCCACTTGCTTGATTTTTTTTTGTTTACCGGTAAGTTACTGAAAAGAGTTCAAAGTTTGTGGCACACAACGGAACAGTTAAAATTCTTTCACGAAAGTTGAATGTAATAATGCCACGAAAACTATAAAAATATGAACGCGTTTTGAAAACTGGCTTGACTTCCGCTAGTTCATAATATTTTAGGCGTATGGTAAATTAATATAGACAGTTCGTTAGTGTCGTTCCCTTAAAAACATTTGGAAATTTAAAATGACCTGAAATAAATCTGTAACTTGTGGTTAGATTAGACATGTTTCCTTTCGTCAATATGTCCACCCAGGGATTATGGCAACGTCGCTGTTAGTTACCTCTACCATCCTTACTATATTGCCAGTTTCTACAGTGCGACTAGTTGCCTAGACCCCACCTTGCGAATTGTCATTTCCGGCTTTTGGAAGGAGTTGCCAGCGACGTTCGACCATACGAATTTAAACCACGCCTCAGTTATTTGTAGCAGCCAACCGAAGGCCAGTCGCACCCCTCAGCAACAACCTCAACCACCAACCAACTCTTCTTATTCAATGGCATTTCCACTTGCAAAATGCCAAAATATCATCGGTTTCGCACTTATTCCGATAAATGGAATTAAAGATTACATTTAATGTTCAGATTAAGCTGTTGCGCCTTGTTAGGGGCTTGTTGTTCTTTCATCCATACAAGTTATTTGAATATACAACAAGCCCATTTTTTTAAAAAAATTTATGTGGGGTGAACAAATTCCCTTTTTCGCCGCTGGTGCACATCTCTTAATAATCCTGAAAACTATCCTGTGATGGCGTGCAGTTGACTCATTTACCCGTCGCTAGAAGGCAGCAATGTTAACTGTACACGAGAGATCGCTTGCACAAGTCAGTTGCATATGAATTTATAATCAAAAGGAATTTATTTGCTTTTAGAGATCCATAATCCATTGAAGTATCAAAACCGTTGCATGACTTTTTCTCTCCCTACCTCAAACCCCCTCCCCAATGGGTCTTAGATAAACAAGAAGTCAGCATCTCACACAGACCTGTGATTTCACACGAACATTGTTTGCATTTCGGAGATACCTGGATGGGGATGAGTCACGTAATTGTTGCACTAATTCGCTGCCAGCCTCGTGTTTAAAGTGTTGGCGAATAAGGGGATTGGGAGGGGGGAGTGAAAACAAGGTGGGGTGAACTTGCTGGCTAGCACAAAATGACTGTTTAGTGTTTGCAAACCAGCTAGGACTCAATCTACAATGTTCTTATTTAGCATTAACACATCCTCGTATACCAACATCACAATAACATAACTCTTCAATAAATCACAATGTGAATTATTTAACACATGAAGTAAGTGTGTATGTAATAGTATTACAGGGTGTCCAGTGAAAATGGATTTCAAAAATCCCTGACATTTCCCTGTTTTCCCTGACAAAATTAGGATTTTCCCTGACACTATGCTCGTTCCCATTTAAATTCTTATAAACTTTGTCAATATTTTTTACACTATAATATATGTAAAAATATACTGCGAAATTTTAAGCAACAGCAACTGTGTAAATAGGTCTAATACTAAAATACAAAATGTGAAAAAAAAATATATGAAATATGTTTATTGTACTCACATATCACCATGTTCCTCAATTTCTTCAAGAGTTACTCACTAGATGGTTTTGAAAACATAAGTCAGTTCCACTTCATATTTAAAAATAATATATATAGTATTCAAATTAGCTAAGTATGCAATAGTTCCAAACTTAAAACTTTAAAAAAACCTTTTAAGTCCAATCACAAATTAAAATTTTAACAAAGGTTTTTCTTAGCAGCACTACTTTTTTAAAGCTTCTATCTGGAAGCTTAATACAGCAGCTTCTTTTTCAGCATCTTCCAAGATTTTCTTTTTCTTAGCTTCCAAAGCAGAGAGTTCAGCAGCTGCTTTTCTTTTTCTTGTGTCTTGTTCTTCCTTTTCCTGTAATAACTTCTTCTGTTGTTCCGTGTATTCCTTGTATTTTAAATATGCATTACGAGCAGCATGAATAAATCTTTTAGATACGACAAAATTATCCAGACCTCCAGCTGACAAAATACCATCATGAATTGTACGCTGAGCAATCAGTGAAATGTCCAGCTGATTTTCTACCAAGCACTGTTTGTTTATTGAAAATTCCCTTTCTACTGCTGCGTTGCCATGAGACATAATAAATATCATTTTCAAAAAAGATGCTAAATACCCTGTATTTTCACTACAGTAAACATTTAAAAGGTCAAACCAAAACTTATCCAGGCGTACTTTGGATCGGACATGGAGTTTCAAATGTTCCTGCACTGCAGTCAATGAACACAATCTTTTGAATTCCTTCGATATTTTGTCACCTTGAATTCCAGAGAGCCAATTATGACTAACAAATATATCTAAGGCACATGACAGCCTCTTGATCGCCAAATCGGGAATAAGGGCTACAGAAGGATCAGCAAATGAAATGCCTCTTGTCAAGCTGAATGTAAGAGGTGAGCACTTTAAAATCCTTTTCACACATTCCTGCAGGCATTTTAGACAGTCTGCTCTAAATAATTCCATATCCTTCTGACTTGCATTTTCTGAACGTAATGCAGCTCGTGTCCCAAAACCTAAGTCAATTTTTTTACTTGACAAAAGATTATTTGCAGATAAATCTATTTTGCTCAGGGTAGTATTTGCCATTACGTCTGCTTTGACAAATCTAGTCATAAAATTCTTGATGACTGAAGAAAAGTCGGAAAAGAGGTACGGCGCCATGGGGTCATTTGTTTGATATTCTTTGAGAAGTGGTTCAACTTCAGCAGCAACAGATGAAAAAAAAGCAAGTTTAGGTCCAAGTAACACATCTTTAATAGCACTTTTCACTATAACAAAACTAGCACACGTAGGTTCTGTATTTGACTTTAGACCAGCAACATAGTTCCGAAGATTTGGTAAAATTTTCAATGCTCTGTCTGCTACAGGAACGTTGTCTAACCAACAAACTGGACAAAATTTTAGAGGAAACAAGCTGGAACCAGTTATTCTAATGTAGTCTGCACGACGAGTGGGGATGTTATGAAACAGGTTGTAAATAGCACGCAAGAATTTAACAATTTCCCAACCAGTTTCCCTCATTGCGCCTTTGAAGGCACAGTGTAATGAATGTAAGCCACAAGTGCCGATATCCAATATTACCCCCTCATCAGTACGACCTTCCTTCAAATCTTGCTTCAAGTCTTTTAAAAACCGCAAATTTACATTGGGGCCATCCATCGACACCTGTATAATTTTGTGTAATGTATTCACAGGCAAAGAGTTTTTAAAAGCACTTAACAGGTCTGCTGCAGTCGAATGGCCGAGAAATGCTGATGTAAGATATCGAGTGCAAGTAATTGAATCATCTTCATTCCAGTAACGGACAGAAATGTCCATTTGCTGTTTCTGGGCAATTTTATTTAAACTTTCATCAAAGCCAACTACAAGATGAGAAGATTTTGATATATCAGCATGCAGTTCCTTTTGAAATTCTGGAGCCAATCCGTGAACTATTGTATAGGATACTTCATACTTTCGATTTTCCCAACTGCAATTTAGCTGCAATTTTGCTGTCGTGATACATCTTACGATGCATTGCTACACTATTTTCTGCATTCCTTAAGGAATTATGAGCCATAACACAATAGAAACACCAAAGTATTTCGGCACGTGTTACAGAATCATTTAATAAGTAATTTGTCAATGATTTTGATTCCTTTCTAGCACTGCCACATGTGCACGTGCAAGAACATGTTGCGGATGGGTTTAGATAAGAATTATCAGCATTTGAGGAAGTATCAGGCAGAGATTTAGAACTGCTGACTGGATCTGTTTGGAACAACGGAGGGGAAGATACTTGAGGTGAGCTGGGTACATCAGAACTAAACAATTTTGAAGATTCAGACAAAGGTGAAGACTCTGAAGCAGAATTATTTTGTGACGCTGCTGATGTAGGCCTAGTTGTTTTACAGTACACTGCTATGGATGAACTCATGTGAAATCCTTGCACTCTTCTGCTGTGTTTCACTCCAGATGCATGACTGGTAAGAGCCTGCTTCCCCATATTACTCAGTTCAATCCTGTGATTGCAAAGTTTGCACCAAGCTGCATATGGGCTGCCATCAATAGCCTGAGCCCATGAGAGGGATGGGTTCTGGTTCCATTCATCCCTGAATGTAGTTTTTCTGAGTTTTGAAGCCATGTTGTGACCTGTTAAAATAAAATAATTTTTTACCTTTATCACACTAATCTTTAAAATAATATTCTTGTGAGAAAATTAACCTATTTTTCATTAATTAGCAAATAAACGTTTCAGGCACCACAAACACAGATAAAATCAATGCAAGTACATAGGCCTATCAGCACATATTTTCTATACAAAGTAACCGTCAGCTTCAACTTCAAGCATCTTTTATAAGATAGGCCTAGGCCTAATGTAAACTTATGAACTGAAAATAAATCTGAAAAAATATAGGATATGTTCCAGCAACAATAGCTTGTTTCAGGAAATAGTCACATTTTATCTACAAAATTGCTGTGTGTTCATGTATTTTAAAAAATTTGCATTGTCTGGCCTGGCCTACTTCGAAGCAAGAAAAATGCCTAACTAACGTAAAATTCAAAAAATAAATAATATAGTACGTTACAACATGACTTGTGTTTGACCCGATTTATAAACTCTGCAAGCACGCATGTCCGAATCAAAAAGTTGAACTCTCACCTTATTAATGTTCCGGTTTATAAAAAGTTTATAAACCAGAACGTGAAAAAAGGTGAGTGTTCTACTTTTTGCTTTACTCAGACATGCGTGCTTGCGGAGTTTACAAACCAAGAACATCACGAACCGTTGCCGAGCGAACGAAACAAATTAGGCAACAGTTTGCGACTTGCCCATAGAGCAACTATAGTAGAGTATACATACATTTTGTTTCTTACCTTTGTTTGGCTGATGATATAATAATTCACTTATCCATCAACAAAAACGATAACCAAAATCAACAAGAGTACACAAATGCGCGCCATTTTGGCCAGCCTAACAGGCCGCAATGTGTACAGCCATGTGCTGATTATAATCGATACGTCGATCATTGTGTACGCGGCGAATTGAACAATCGATATGCATATTGTATCGTGCTGCTGCGTGAAGAACAAACACGGCCAAAATTTCTAGACGATTTTTAAAAAATCCCTGACATTTCCCTGACTTTTCCCTGACACACGAAATTCCCTGAAAATTCCCTGTTTTCCAGGTTTTCCAGGTCGCTGGACACCCTGTATTATATCGATTTAAAATGATTAGCCCATTGCTTAGAAATGGCTAAGTTAATAATATAATGGTTTATTGTACATTTTTAATTATCTGTTAGGGTGACTTCTTTGTTATGGCTGCCGTTATCTATCTCGGTCTCTGCAAGGCCCGTTCTACAATTCCACGGATGCGGAACACGGATCACGTAAGCCGAAACGTAAAGTAGTCTGTGTTCATTCCACAGTGGGACGTATCCGGTCACGGAAAAATACGTATTCGCGGAAGAAAGCTCGTCAACTCCCAACTATTGCGTGCCCGTGAATCCGTATATAGCCAATAGGAAGCAAGTATTTCGGCACCATTTTGGTGTAGAAGAAAACGGTGGAGATAAACAACTGAACAAAATAAGTTTTCGGCACTTTATCTTTTTTTAAAATATTAATAAGGTAAACAAAGAGTTATAGTATTTGATATATACATTAAAAACATAAAGTAATATGCATGGTTTTTGATGTATTTTGTAATCGTAAAAGCATTAACATATTAATTAAATATTATTTATAATTATAAAACAATAAACAAATATCAGAAGCACGTTGAATATTTTATAAAACGTAGGATTTTGGTTGTTTTCAAAACAATTATCTTTGGTTTTTCAAAGGTTGCCATTCATTACTTTTGTGTTGTAGAAAACAATTTTTTGTCCTAGCCGTCTAGTTTGCTCCGCTTACGTGTTCCGTGTTGGAGCTTTTACGTGTCTGTGTCATTGTAGAACACGCCTAAGAACGAGTCGGGCTACGCCACGTGTTTCGTATTTTAACATCTATGCTCATCTACAAGGCATTTACGGCCACATCAGTATCGTCACACCTGATGTTGTAATGAAGGGATGGCGGAATGGAAGAACCGAATCTATACACTAGTTAACAGCAGCCTATACTACTTTTGCTAAAAAGAAAAGTCGGGAGTGACCCAAAAATTAATCGCACTCCAGTTTTTTTTTTTTGCAATAAAGTGAACGGTATGACCGTTTGTGTTTCAAAGTTAAGTAATTCTAAGCGCGTAATTATAGTATCATTATTATAGACCCACTGTTAATGATAGTAATGTGTAAGAAAAGCTGAATGTAAATTATTTAATTTGAGAAAAAACGGCACAATTGAGGTTAATGTGGTTATTTTTTGCGTGCGAGGTATTGGGACGAGGGAGCGATAAGGCGACACGGTTATACGCACCAAGTGTACCTTCGCCTCAACACGCAAGGCTCTGAACTTAGTGTTTTTTCGATGTGTTGTTCTTGCCTAATATGTGACTTTCAGTAGCAACCAAATAATAAAATATTTATTTATTTGTCTTTGGAATGGCGATGTTAAGGCATAGCCTTCTCTTAATATGTATAAAAGTTCAATGCAAGACAATATTGTTATATTTTGAAATATGGCTGTCTGAACACAGTTTTTGACTGTTTGAGGACTCCAAAACTTTATTTATAATAAGCGTGATGTCTTGAAAGTAGGTCTACATACTCGTTCTCGTCTGAAGTACACAAGTTGTTGACAATAGGTAGAATGGTCTCGTAAAGAAAACGTGTATTTCGTACACATTTCTGTACACAAACGTACTTAAAAAAATAAAATTAAAAGGACTGAACATAAATAAGTAATTAAATACCGTGGGCGCTTGTTCAAATATAATACTGAGCTGAGAAAACCATAGAAATGACATACAACAAATGTTAATTCACTAATAAATATGAAAGGTTTATTTTATTGATTAAACAAATCAAAAGTACAATCAGTCTCCAGTTAATAAATATGAATAAATTAAACTCAAATATTAACTAACTAATGTTGATCACAATCTATAGAACAGTTTGTAGAAAGTCCAGATATTTCAGAAAACCAACAAAAAAAATTAAATTAATTGTTTAATTTATTTAAATATGTCAGAGTCTGATTGTTAATTATAAATTTTCCGGTTACCTCAAGCTCCTAGCACTCAGGATCTCTGGACCTGTGTGAATAAGACTCTTTGTGTTGTAAAAAAAAATTATTAAATTTAATGTTTACTCAATGCACATCACTTACTTACCGTCGGATAGTCAAAGTTTACTGTCTCGGCATTACGATTATTGCAAAAATACGTTGGCGTCCCTAGTGAATAACCACGACAGCCATACCTGGTTGATAGTAGAAAGTTGCCAGTTATATTACCGTCGTAACTCACGGTAAAATGCGTCCCACAACTTGCCTTCAATAGTTGTGGTAACTCACGTTTTTCCCTTCGGAAAAAACGTATAATTCGTAGTTAAAACACTTAATAATAGTCCGCCAAACTATTATATTCCCAGCGGGAATTATCTTGAAACACACGTGGCGTCATTTAATCACCCTTTTTGACGTGACGTCTAATAAATCGATGAACGCCGGCTGCACGCACGATAAAGTGTCCCGTAACGCACATTGTCCCACTACGGATGTCCCACTACGGATGTGTCCTGTTATGCTCATTGTACGCATTCGTGGCATCTCTCTTCCACTCGATTGGAACAACCATCGATTTGATCAAGTTTTCGTCGTTTGAATTATTAATATTATGTAATTTAACGATCGTCCACCGATTTTCAGCACAATCGGTAAGTACTGTTATTTAAAAGTAATGTTAAATATTCAAATACATTTTTAACGAACAATGGTGTTTTAGAGTTACACATAATAATTCAAATTACACCCGGGATCTTTTGCACAATGTTTTAAAAAATATTGTAACAAATTACAGGGTGTCTACTGGTCTTCCTTTCCAAAAATCAGTGACTTTTGGTGACTTTTGGAGCCCACTTTCTGTCATTTTTGGTGACTTTTTTTTACTAAAAATTGTATTAAATTAAAACGGATATTGAATATAGGTCTAGTTTACTTATCAACGGTTAAGCTTATTGTTAAATAAATGGGATCACATGCAGTTTAAAATGCTAAACTTGACCTTAAAAAAGTTTTACTTTAAGCAGCTTTGGAGGGTAATGAAAAATAAATCCAAATAATCGATAATGACTTAATTTACAAATAAATAAATAGGCGAAACTAACAGGTATTTGAAATATAGTCTGTCATTTATAAACATATTTTGTTCCTAAGTTTTTTCAAATCCCTGTCTATTTCTAAGAGTTCTTCTTTCTTTTCTTCCAGCACTTTTTTCTTTTTCAATTCTAAGAGCGTAATTTCATGTGCTGCTCTTTTCCTTGCATTCACAGATTCATCCTCTTTAATCTTCTTCTTCATCAGGTCATCTCTTCTTTTTGATGCAGCATTTCTGAAGTTTAAAATCATCTGTTTAGATATAGTATGAGAAAAAGTTTCAATTCCACCTGTAACATAAAAAATTTGAGATTTAAAATTATTGATAAAGAAATATTTAAGTCTAACTTACATTCAGAAAGCATTTCTTTTTAAACCCACCTGGAAGAGAAGACACATGGTCATGAACAAGTCTTTGGGCAACCAAAGATTTCTCTTGAAGATTTTCCACTAAGAACTCCTTATTGAAAGAAAAACTTCTCTCAACTGCTGCATTACCATGAAAGCAAATCAAAAAACGCTGAATGAAAGAAACAAACAGGTTATGGGCATTCTCCATTGCCGAGCTTAGCAGTTGAAACAAAAACTTATCTAGGCTATCCTTTTTCCAGTTAAAGAACTTTGTTGCTTTCAGAACTTCAGGAAGTGCACAAAACTTAGCATATTCTCTTAACACAACATCCCCATCTGCTGGTGACAGGTGATTGAGAGAAATAAGTTCTTCAATGGCAATCTTGGCCCTCGAGGTTCTGACATCTTTGACAATCACTGAAGGAGATAAGCAAGTGGACCCAAGCACAATTCGCTTCCTTAAAGGGCTTTTCTCTTCAAGCTTGGAAAACAACTGTAACAAAAACTGTTTGCAATCTGCTTTAAATCTAAGAGAGTGTAGTTCTTTTACTTTCTTTAGGCAAAATGTTGCTCCAAAACCAATTTCAATAGAATCTGGCATTCTTAGGTCAGTCTCATTTTTGACATTCAAATGTTTTAACTGGGATGCACTAACAACCTTTTCCATTGCAGATTTTGTAAACACTCTACTCGCAATGTTCTTCATCAACTGGAAAACTTCTTGATAAAGAAAAGGCAGTAGGGGATCGTTTCTCTGAAAACATGTCAAAAATTCTTCCAGCTCTTCAGATATCATGGCAGAGAAATGTAGCTTAGCTTCTAGTACTGGGTCTTCCAACAAGGCCTTCTTTACCACATGAAAGTTCTGGGAGTTTGGAGGATTCTTTTCAATCTCTTTGTCTGTAACGTATTTCTTCAGATGTGGAATAATTTCTGAGCACCTTTTCATCACAGATGAGTTTTCAGTCCATCGTATGGCACAGAACTTTTTCGGGAACATTCTGGAGCCAGTGATCTGTTGATAAACTGCACGACGAGATGGGTAGTTCTTGAAAAGACTGTAAAGTGCTCTAAGAAACTCATTAAGTTGCCAACCAACTTTTGCATGAGCTGTTTTGTATGCACCATTTACAATGTGCAATGAACAGGTGCCTAAGTCCAAGATTTCTTTTTCGCTGTCAAGAGTACATCTCATGTAACTTTTCAGGTCGGAAATCAGTTTCAAATTAACATTGGGTCCATCAGTTGCAATTTGCACCAAGCCTCCTAGAGACAGGTCAGCTTCTCCAATGCATACAATAAGATTATTGAGCAAATCTGCAGGTTTTGAATGCTCCAGGAAAGCAGATGTCAGATATTTTGTACAAACACAACTGTTTTCTGCATCCCAATACTTTACAACAATGTCCATTTGCCCCTTTTGGCAAACATCGTTTAAACTTTCGTCAATTGACAAAGCATAAAATGGGCTTTTCTGAACACTATGTGACACACATTTCGCAAAATGGGGTCCAAGTCCATATGTTATGCTGTATGCAATTTTATCCTTATGAATTTTCATTTTAGAGGCTAGAGAGCTATCTGGGAACATAATGGGAAACAGCTTCACTGCTAATTCTCCCGAGCGGGATGAAGCATGTGTGAAAACACAGTGAGTTGCCCACACAATCTCTGCTTTTGTCACACTGTCATTAACTAGGAAAGTTGACAGCCTTGATGGTTCAGCAGTATGTTCTTGGCTAGAAGCAGACGTGCTAGGCTTAGGTTCTGGCAAAGATGGACTGGGTGTATTAGCCTGAGGAACACTCATGGAAGGCCCGTCAGTATCCATGGGTATAGCTCTGAAGGAAGACAGAGTTTTTTGTTTTCCAGATTTCAGGCAACTGGAAAATTCACTATGCTTCTTGCCTTTCTCGTGGCTTTTTATTGCATTCACACCAGAGTGGGACACATCAATTTGTTTTTTACAAAGAGAACAAAAACCAAAAAATTTATCTTTGCCTTTTCTCAGCCAAGTTCTCCATCCTTCTTCTTCCAACCACATCTCTTGGAAGTGGCACTTACCCGGCATCTTGTAAAAAAACTGTTACACAAACACTTCATTCATTAAAAAAAACTGTCAACATAGTGAACCGTGGGGCAGTCTACAACTATTGAGCCTTGTGGGCAGTTAAAACAGATTGGCCTACATGAAAATATACACACTTAACCAACTCACTGTAATTTTAATAAAAAATAAATTACCGATTGTTAATTAGTGAGAATGGGGCCCATTTCTACTTCTTTCACAAAGAAATATCATTACAAAAAACGCCGGCCGTTTACTAATTGTAAATAATGCGTCATAAAACGTAGCGGCCACGAAATCAAAAAAAAATAAACTTAACCTCCCCAAACTGTTGTACGCCGGCATATTATTAATTATAAATTATGTTTGGCTGAAACATAATAAACTATAACTGCAAGGACACCAAAAAATACCGTCCGCGAATAATCCAAACAAACGCAGTTGTTTCATGTGAGAGCAAAGCATATAACATATTGCCAACATTGATCGAAGCGTAGGTGAAAGTGAGAACCAGTCTAGCAGTTACAGCGTCATTATTTAAAAAAAAAAAACATATTCCTACATACAAAACCTTACATCCTCACTGAATAAAAAAAAGGGCGGAAACTATATATCTGTTCCTTAAATAAATAATTAACAACGCAACAGCTTTCGAAGTGTGCTTGTCAGCCCTGGGCGTCCCACGATACTCGCACGTGGTACAAACACGATTATTATCCTACACTTAATGTTTGGGTTTGCTCTTGTTGGTAAGATATATGGTCCCATTGTACTAGTACATACACAATAGTTCTCATACGTTTGTTACATCATGTAATCGATCGGTATTCTTTTCTCCTCGCTTGCACTTGACAAAGAAAAAACACTACGGACGGCGCAGTGAGATAGATAGCGAGAAAGATGGATATTTCAGCCGTTATCTCTATCGAAGGGAGGGCAAGTAAACAGGTGTTCCAGAGGTTTTTGCGAGTTACATCACATTTATGTTCTCCACAAAAAAAAATCGGTGCCCTCTTTCCAAACTTCGTGACTTTTCGGTGACTTCCGTGACCCAACCCCAAATTCCATGACTTTTCCATGACTTCCGTGACTTCCGTGACTTCCGTGACCAGTAGACACCCTGAATTATAAATAAGTTTGGTGTATTTGGTATTAGATATATCAAATTACATTTTCACTTTAAAAACGCAATAAACAAGATACTCGGCTAAAGGAAATGTGCATATTTGAAAAAAAGCTAATGCTTTTACTGAAGTCCAGCCAAAAGTGTGATAATTTTGCCGCACAGAAACATGATATTTAAGATTTACAGAGCCAAATATTGCTCAACTAATCTTCAAGAATAATTGCTATCATACAAACTGCTATGCTAAAAAAATCTCATTGATACACAGAGCAGCTTTGTTTACTACTTACTACAAATTGCTATTGCTTATTGACACTGTAGCATTTGTGGTAAAAATATAACACTGAATATGATTTTTCAGCAATGTTTATTATTTATTTCGAAGGCAATTAAAAAAATTAACAGATTAGCATTAAATTACGCAGTGCTGTTAAAAGTAGGTATTACAAGAAAAGCAGGCCGCACATACATCAGGTCTGACAACATTATACAAGAAGTACGAACATTTGAGCACGGGCCTTTAAGTCACATGTAAATTTTGAATTCCCATGGTAATGTGGTCTGGCATGTACGTCATACACGATTAACCAATAACAAAAATATAGCGGGATAAAATGACCTGGTTATATAGACCTTGATCGATGACCGAAATATTATCACTAACTTTCTGCCTTTGCCCAAACAAAAAAAAATTTAAGAACTCCATTAGTGTAGATATTTTTGTATTCATGAACACTCAAGTATAATTTGGCAGTTGGTATTATTATTTCTGAAATATAAAAAAATTAAATTTAAAATACGTACAATGTTTTTAATTGCGTGTTTTTAGGATAAAGACAAATCCAGTCCCGTAAATCAAAATACATTTTTTGAGTTATTTTACAAAACATATTGTTCACACTAAATATTTTTCAGTTGACATTATCAAGTTATTCGCAACACAGATATGGGTAGTAAATCTTTCTAAAAGAAAATATATTATATTTGAATATAAATTCATATACAAATGTTTTGTGCACGCCATATCTCGTGTACAGATAACACTGCTGCCATCTAGCAACGGGTAAATGAGTCAACTGCACGCCCTTAGCGGATACTTTTCCGAATGGATAGTTTTCAGGATTATTATGAGATGTGCAACAGCGGCGAAAACGGGAATGGTAACCATTCAGGCTGCGGGCATTTTTCAGGATTTTTAAAGTAAGTGCATTGTCAAATAAACCCGGAATGGTAACCATTCACACTGCGGGAACTTTTCAGTATTTTTAAATTAAGTGCATTGGCAAGGAAAACCGGAATGGTAACCATTCAGGATTTTAGGAGCTACTTTTATATCTGCGCACACAAAACTGGAATGGTTACCATTCCGACAGCGGATACTTTTCCGTATTTTGCAGACGAACACGGAAAACTATCCAATCCGGAATGGTAACCATTCACACTGCGGACACTTTTCCGCATTTTTTCTAGCAGCACGTTTGCAGTAAAAGCCGGAATGGTAACCATTCATACAGTGGATACTTTTCAGGATTTGCAATTATACGATATTTGGGAGTAAATACTGAATGGTAACCATTCCGGATTGCTCTGAGCACATGAGGATGTATAATTTACGGAATTGTAACCATTCCGATTGGATACTTTTCAGTCGCCCCCTTTTATATCTGCGCACACAAAACTGGAATGGTTACCATTCCGACAGCGGATACTTTTCCGTATTTTGCAGACGAACACGGAAAATTATCCAATCCGGAATGGTAACCATTCACACTGCGGACACTTTTCCGGATTTTTTCTAGCAGCACATTTGCAGTAAAAGCCGGAATGGTAACCATTCATACAGTGGATACTTTTCAGGATTTGCAATTATACGATATTTGGCAGTAAATACTGAATGGTAACCATTCCGGATTGCTCTGGGCACATGAGGATGTATAATTTACGGAATGGTAACCATTCCGATTGGATACATTTCAGCCCCCCCGACTCCCATGAGGAAAAATCAATAATTATTTTAGTTTTTTTAAGATTTTGTGAAAGTTAAAGGAAGTAAATTGAAAGTTGTGATGTCCTCTGAGTTTTTGAGAAGAATTATGAAGGTCAGTCAAAGACTACTGACTAGCTGCTTGTTAAATATTGATTTAGTAACATGAAAGACTGAGTAATTGTAAATTTAATAACACATATTAAAATAATATAAATTTTTATTGCCATAAAATTTAAGATATTATTTATTAATTTTAATCTCTTGAAATTAGTTTGACTTCCACAATGACACTTCTGTACATGATGGAAACCCAGGTGACGAGCTCACAAAGTCTTTACCTCTTGCACGAGTGCTGTTGAGTTACGTTCCCCCCAAAATATTTAAGTCATAATATTATTTATTTCCCCAGCCTTCGATGAATTCCTTATCTCCATTACAATATATTTACCAAAATGGCGTAGTTTGAAATAATTCTGAAAGTATAAGTTCTACCAACTACTAAATTGAAAATAATTTTTAATGTAATGCCCATGTATTGGTATTAGACCAAAATTCATTCTGGAATTTGTTAATGAATTATGTTGCATTACTTTACCCCAAAGCTGTACACCAGACATTAACTGTATAAAAAACAAGTCCATTAATTTATTCATGCTTGGTACATCATCTAAGCTTTGATCAAAATGTTAACATGCCACAATTTAAACATCCAGATATGACTTTAAAAAAAATTAGACTAGCATATGTGCCGAAGAAAAATTTATACTGCTGTCTACGTCAATAATATTCGAATCCCTAACTTCCAAAAGAGCTTGCTTTATGATTGACGAGTAAAACTCAAAAATTATGAAACAAAGTTTGATATTTGTTGCTATGGTTAATTCTGTGGGAAAGTCAACATTGTGTCATCCTAGAATATATACAAGGATTGATTGAAAAGTAATGCTTCAACTGCTATAACTTTTTTTACTTGTAACCAGATTTTTACAGATGTACTTGAAAGCTACACATGTCTTCTGTGTAATGCACTAGTTTCTATTCCTTTCCAAACACTTGCCCCAATGCGTGACTAGTCGGGCAAACCTGTACGAGAAGAATTCATGTGGTAGTTGTCAACAAATGGCTTGAATGGCAGCTTTCACCTTGTTATAAGAGTGAAAGTGATGTTCCTTAAGGTGCTCTTTCATCTTTGAGAGGTGAAAGTTGCAACCCCCTTGTAGTGTTGCAGAAGAGAGTCCAAATCCTTCCGGACGGAGCGCAATTATGCGTGAAGCTTCTTCAACATTGCCGCATAACATTATGAGTTTATCATGATTCCCTTTTGCAAGAAGTAAATAAAAATAAAAAACCTTGAAAAAAAAGTCACTATGACATTCTCCGCAGATGGGACAACCTTGAATACTTCTTCTTGGGACGTAGCGATGTACTATGATGATACTCCGAATGTTGTTTGTTCTCAGGTTCAAATTGATGATTCCATGATTCATCCCTGTGAGAATTCGCTAGGAAATTTTCAGTTCTGTGGTGATTTGATGCTGTTAGATTCAATGGTTAATGAAGATCATTTCATTGACATGATTTCAATGCTCGCTATCTGATGCGGTGTGAGGTCATCCACTACAGGATTGATCAAACACGCTAAAAGTTGCCAGATTTGCTTCTTTCAACTTCCTGGCCCACAATCTCACCGTAACGATGTCAACAATAGTTTTGCCATAAACATCTGTCACTCAACGATGAATTTGGATAGGTTCGCGAACCGCAACGGTCAAAAACTCATCGACACCTATCTGCTTCAACTTCATTGCCATGTGGGATGCAATTTTCTTCAGTTTTCAACAGACCAACAACCCCCTGGAGGAAATTAAATAAGAACATTGCACAGAGGACACATGCAGTTTTTAGATATGACAAGAATTTGGAAAATCGGGTTAAAAATATCAATTTTATGGCCGTGGAGGTATTAGTTTTCAATCAAGTCTCATAATTGAGACACAAAACCATATTTTAAGTAGAAATCCCCTTCGGAAATATTTTTTCTTAAAATAAACCAAATATTTATGTAGGCCTATTTGGAACACTCTTATTTATCATGACAATATCAATTTTTAAAAAGTCTATGAAATTTAGGGAAACTAAATACAGTAAACAACCTGCCTTATAACCAATATTTAAAAAAAACTTTACATTTCATACATGTATTCAAACTATTTTTTAAACATTTAAAGGTGTTACATATTTGAAGTTTGACTTTCCTCATGATTTTAAATTGTCATTACAAATTCATAGCCGATATGACCAGACTTCATGTGAAACAAAGTCACACAAAAAATGATTGTTTATCAAGTACAAAAATGCACGATTTACTGCACTGTATGTAGTTCAGATAAATACTCAAAGTTAAGCTAGAGAAATAAGCAACAGCTCACCAGATCTCAACTGAGGATGTTCTGTCCCATTGACATTAGGCTCCAGCTGTACATGCTGTGAAGGCTGCGGGGGGCAGGGTGGTGTCTGAGGTGGGTGGCTGACATGAGCCACATCCACCTGTCTTACAGGAGCAGAGGCTGCCTGCGATGGAGACATCTGTGGCGGAGGCAGGGCAAACGCGGAAGTGTGGTGATAACTGGAGCTGCTCACGGTGCTGCTGTAACTCTTCACTACCGGCGGGGAGCTCTTCTGCTGTGTCGCAGCTAAAGACGAAGGCGGAGTCGAAGATCGCGGGGGTGAAGACGATTGCACGAGTCTGCCTGACGATTGGGCAGTCTTTCTTTTGGGAGGTGGAACGTACTTAACTGAGTCACTGCTCGTTGCTGCCTGACTAACTGGCAGGTGAGAGGGGCGCACTACTGCTGCAAAACGTTCCTCCTCATCACCGTCTTCCAACTCCATTCGAGCTTTGTAAGTGGGGTTACTTTCGATCTCACTTGCTATTTTGGCAGCTTTAGCTTCTGCATCCCTGAAATAACCAATAACGAAACACATATAAATGACAACTTTGTACTTAATATTTGGTATTATGCCACCACAGCAGCATAAATTCTGTATGGATAGTTGAGCTGTGACACAAAAAGCATATCTATGTTTAGTTTTCTACTACCCTATTTTAGACACATTGAATGCACTGTATCCGTATGCTTAGCATATTACTTCTGATTTTGATAACATTTCTATTTAAAAATTATATCAGTACACAACAGTTTTAATAGAGACTTAGATGATCGGATGTTACACTGTCAACATAGTTAGGTGTCTGCATTAGCACATTTACAAAACTTACTTTACTAAACACATTTAAAACTTAGTTAATTTTTTTGTAATTCATAACACAGGAGATATACAACCAAATATCCACCTGTTTAACCAAATACCTGACATTTAGTTCTAAAGGTACGAATTTTTGGAATTGAGGAAGTCAATTTAGAATATAATTTAGCACACTTAAAGTTAGACAGAACCTCACATTATTTAATAGTTACTACAAACCAACCTATTTTTATCTATATTTATACAGATACCAAAAATTAACCTTACTTGCTACATTGGTATTAATTACTGCCTTTTTGTAACACGTGCCTTTTTGTATTATATGCAACCAAATGATTTAAGGGTGGTATGAGTTAAAATACTGTTATCTACAACATCCATTTGAACAATGAGTACATTTAACGATGACAATTTTTGGCACTCAATTTTTCAGTATCATTCATTCATTTCCCTTGAAACATTCACAAAACTTCTACTGATTTACAAGTACAGTAATACATTAGGTGTTATTTCTATGCAAATGGATAAACCCCATGACTTAAAAAGTTAAATAATTTTGTCAGGGTGTCAACAATCATCAATGAAAATCTTGTCCATCATCTTTAATAAAACAGTTTTAATCAATTACAAACACAAGTTGTCAGCACCGAGAAAGAAATTTTGCTGATACTAGCGGGTTTATTCTGATTTACTTTTAAAGGAGTTTCTGATCGTAAAATGATGATTATCAGACAATATCACATGTTTGGTATTTTATGTTTTTGTGATGTCTCGATTCTTGGTGGCCTCGATCAGGAGAACCCGACAGCTACTAGACAGTCAGAACCTGACTTCACGATCAGCAACTCACTTTCAACCATGGCAGTTTGGAAGCATGGTAGCAACAGTTGCATATATAAACTTGATATTCACACATCCACTGTTTAGGCACTAGTTACATTATTCCTAAAGTAATTTAAATACAATTATGTAATTCTTGCTTAATTATTCTAGTATAAAATGACTTAGTATGATAAAATTCTGTCATTTCATTCATGTAAGGTAGTAATGACAGTCTGTTAGGTCATGGAACTTCAACTCAGAGAAAAAAGGTTTAGGAAATCATCTCTCCCCAACACAATTTTTTTTTCAAATTAAGTATATTTCATTGTTGTTAAAAAAATTTTTAAAGATGTCTAGACAATAAAGTGTTAATTGACTTGATGTAAGCTTTTGGACATATGCCATTGCTAAGCTTAGCAATGGCATATGTCCAAAAGCTTACATCAAGTCATGCACTCCCATTGCACAAATCTTTCAAAGATAATAAAGTGTAAATTGTTTAGTGATATTATTTTTGTATTTAATATGATAATTAATACTTTCAAGAATTATATTTTTAAATATTCTTTCTTGTTTTAAACCGGGTGGAAGCCCAATCGCAAGTGTAACTAACAAACAAAAAAACAACTTTGCTCTAAAGACGTCCTTTTTAATCAAACAAATAAAGAACCAATAAGTTAAAAGGTTTTATTTTGTCTGGCAAGATTACTGGAGACTGCAATGATAAAGTAAGGAGAGACAAACAAAACTCTATGGTTTATTCTATGGCCTCATGTTATAAAAAGCCAACAAAATTTGTTTCAGTTTTTATTGTTGTGGACAAAAATGGATACTAAATCACTTTGATGAATTAAATGAAAAAATAAGTAAATAAATTAATTAATTAATTAATTGTTGGAGAACCAAAACCAAAATAATCCCATGAAGCAGAATACCACGCCCTGCAGTCACCCTAAACACTGACCTAAATCTACTTACAGTAAATTCACTTTACTATAATATATAACTAAATTTATAAATTCAGAGTAGGCTTGATAATATGGGCATGATTATTTTTGGTTAATCAGGATTACATTTTCAAGTTTCAAAATCTTATTCTGTGTGTTTCAAAGCTTAAACTACTATTTTGCCAAGTAGCCTTAAAAACACTGTTGAACCTTAATGCCATTCAGTCATATATAAATGATAGCTAAGGGCTCTGCTACCAAATTTTTTTTCCTTTTTTTTCTTTATGACATTCATCCTGCGAAGATCATCTCTTGTAAAAAATTTGAGATTATTTGGACAAAATGTTTTCAAATAAATGGCTATCAAAGTTACTTTTTTTTTTTGTTTTTTCCATTTTGGATCCTACAAATCATGAACATGAGATATGATATGTTGAAATTTGGCATAGATGAAGTATGTTAGGTAATCTATTGCCCGCATTAGTTGAAGTTGCTCATAAATTGGTATGAAATAAGTGTGCAGGCATGTTATAAAGTAATTTTTCATTAGACTGTAAAAATGTTATGGTTATAGCTGTATGAAATTGTGAATATGCACGAAGCACATTTGGATTTTATTTTATTATTCATGTTTCTCAATGTTGGATTGTAATAAAATTGCAGCAGATTTGTAGGATCCAAGCAGTGCATGTATTTTTTGAGCCTAGCATTCTGAGAATACATCGGACGCAGCCCGGACCAATCCCGGTGTCAGGGTGTATGGTGTTATCACGTCTACAGCCAGCGAAACTCGGCATGGTGTGGCTTCCTCATGCGCACAGCTGCCGCGCTGCTAGCTGGTATACGAGCCCAGCCCATAGCTTCACTCATGCGGGGAGCTACCATCTCTCAATGGGCAACGACTAAATGAGCCACAAACTGGTGTTCCCCCCCCCCCCCCTGCATTTTAGTATAAATTACGTTATTTTGTTTCCAAATGGCCCCTAAAAAAATTGTCAATGGTAGACTTTATACAAAAAAAAAACAATGTGAGAAAAAAAATTTGGGTGCATGTACTTATATATGTGAGTTAGAACTTGTACTTACTTGGTGTGATAAAAAACTAACTATAATTCTGTCTGCAAATAATTAATAGAAGGGTCATTTCCATGGAAAATCACCCAATTTCACTTAATTTGGTTGCTGACTCATTTTTAAAAAATTTGAAATTTTGTCACATAAAAAGTACACATTCCAACAGTGCAAACCTGAAGGTAATGATTTTTATCTGCCACCATTTTGATTTTACAGACCAAAATGGCCACTGACATGTACCATAATTTACATTTTCAAGCCTTTATGTTTTCTTTAATATCTTAATATCAATAAAAGATACGAAGACATGTGCAATGTCATTGCAAAGAGGAGACTTAGGACTATTAATAATGCAACTAAAAATAAACCAAATGTTGTATTACATGTCTTCATTTATAGACATGAAAGTTGACCTTGGAACAGACTTTTTGTTAATTTTCAACTGCTCCTACGTTCTTTCAAAATTCAACACCATGAAACCTTGAGGCAAGTAAGTCTAAATTGAGTACTTGGCAATGATATATTGTCAAAAGAATTTACTCAATCCCTTCTTGTTAAAAAAAATTCCTAAAGTTTGTGATTTTGGAAAAAAAAACTCACGAGAAGCATCAACCAGAGGAAGGGAGGGAGAAGGAATTCCCCACTCATTAAGCAACGGGTGGACCAGGTGTCGCCCCAGGAACGGCAAGGAAGGAGGATACCCAGTGGCGCCATGTTCCGCCGAATTAAAGCCAAGATTAATCAAATCGATATCCTCGTCCCAGCGTGTGTGATCTGAGTTGTAAAAGATAGTTAAACAAGCTTTCAAATTACGGTTGAACCGCTCAACCATGTTTCCCTTAGGATAATACGGGGAACTAAATATAGGGCGTATAGACCATTTAAAACACATGTTTTTATACAATCCTGAGCGAAAACATTTGGCATTGTCTGACGTAAGAAAGGCGGGAGCCCCAAACAACTTCCAAATCTGTTCAGTCAGGGCTCTGACCACTGATACAGCTTTCAAATTTTTTTAAAGGCAAGAGAAAAACAAATTTCGTGAAAACATCTAACAAAATTAGAATACAGACGTTGCCCTTTCTGGACCTAACTAGCGGCCCAAATATGTCCACATGCACCGTATGCCACGGTATCTCAGGTAAATTTGCAGCATACTGCCCCACATTAGTTTGATGCGCTGGTTTACATAACTGACACACTACGCATTGCTCAACATATTTGTTTACATCCGCAATAAGCGAGGGCCAAGCAAAATGTACAGAAATCTTTTTTAACGTTTTTCCTCTGCCTAAATGCCCTCCAAAGACAGATGAATGAAAATATTTCAAAACCAGGGATCGCACGGAGTCGGGCACCACCACTTTCCTAGCTCAGGGTTAACAGCAGTCGTGTGTGTAACTTTTACATAACCGTGTAATGTCCTATGTTTCATGTTTTATCAAACAGACAGTTTTTACCGTGACATCCATCACAGACGTGACGTTTCAGACAGACTACCTTCTTGCACTATAACCCGTCATCACCTTTGCATTCCATCTGTCATAACAATGCCAACTTCTTCTTATAATAATCAAAACCAGGGATCGCACGGAGTCGGGCACCACCACTTTCCTAGCTCAGGGTTAACCATCAGTCCAGCTTTCCTCAGCTTTCTGAATTTTGAATTTCTTTCCTCCGCGCACACACCTCACGTGAGCGAAGCTTGTTCGTTTCCCGGGCATTGATTACGCATGTGTCCAGGTTTGCTACACCGGAAACATAGCCTTTTCTCTGACGTCAGCACCGGAAACGTACAATCGATTGTACTATTACCATATTTACAACTATTAGCGCATCTCATACTAGAAGTACTAGCTACTGCCGCAACGGGTATACAGGACTTTGAGGCTTCACGACCCGCATCGTGTAGCTTCGGCCCTGAGGACACAGAGAAAGTGTGCAACCTATTTGACAACTGCGCGATCGGTTCGGCCACCACCCGCGCTGAGCTACAGGGAGCAAATTTCGACTGGTACTCTTTCGTGGCTATTAGTCTGTTTTCTATTTCACTCGCCAAGGACCGCAACTGTGCATATGAGGACGGGGCGGAGACAAAACTGCAATGTTGCAATGTTAAAGGAGACAAGTTCCCCACAATAATGTCTACTAAGGTTTTCTCTGACAAACCTGTGGCTAAAACTGCGGAATAATCAATAACAGAGTTGATGAAAGCTACCATGGGTTCGTCCAGCTTCTGAAAACGTAAAACTAAATAATTCTTACATTTCTCTCTAATACGAGGAGGACAAGCATAATCTCGTACAGCGTTCGTAAAATCTTCAAATTTTCCCTGTTGTTTGATCACCTCACACAGGATATGTAGAAACTGATCCGTACATTTGGTCAGTAAGGAGTAAACAAAATCTGCTTCGCACACCAGCTGCAATTCAAGCAACTTTCCGGCAGCTATGAGAAAATCTAACACCTTCCGAGGGTCTACCGAGTCAAGCGTAGGCAGAGCTTGCAATGATTTCATAAAAAGTTTCATATTTAAGGATGGATGGATGGAGGGACTCACGGATGATGCTTCCGGTTGAGTCGCCGATGCATAATTAATTGTAAGGTTAAACAGGTGCACATGTTCGAGAACGTAGCTAACTCTGTGTGGTGTACGTGGTTGTCTGCGACATACACGCTGTCTGTGTAACCTTGAACCTAAAGAGATGGCAAACGTATTTAGTAACGTCTTATTGAAATGAAATTTACAGAGCAGTATTAGGTTGCACGCGAGTTGTGACTTTTGTATAAACATGTAACTTTGTTATTACTTTTTTGTGCAAAAATATGTAACCAAGTTTATGTAGTGAATGTGAAAATGTCATTGAATGTGCTAAAGAGATAAAAACCACACAAGTGTAAAATAAACGATCATGTTTAAAAATATTTTGATTTTCTTTCAGAACATACAGGGTTACACAGTATGAAACTAGCGTCGTGAGGGCTTATTTTTAAGATCGCTGGTTTCAAGCTGTAAAAAGATGGTAAATGCAAAACTTCTGAAAATTTGGCAAAACATTGCCATGATAACCCTTAACATGCCATTCAAATATTTTTTTTTTTAAATTTGTTTATTCTCTGCAGCAGACTAAAAATGCAAAAAAAATGGTATTATATTCAAGTCACATTAAATTGTTATTACACTACCTAGTAATTTATTTGTCACATATTTGGCATAAATGTGCCTCTAATTGCCAACACATATTATATTGCTATACTTCTTAAAGACATTGCTAGATAGCTTTGTGTACTCACATTATGAGCATGACTGTATGCTGATCTGAGCAGGTTAGAACAGGAACTGACTGGCATGCCAGTGTCAGTCTGGAAGTAGACCATGCCTGTGCAGATGTAGCTTAGGCTCTAAGTGTTCAGTGTTTGTGGTTTTAAGTGGTTTGTAGTCGGTAAGTGATTTAATTCACACCATGGCGTATGTAAGTTAGCTATTTATTTAAAGTTAATTTTTATGGACATTATTTATAATGGAGTGATCGGTAGGAACTTTCTCGAATGAACCTTGTCATAAGACTGCTTATGGGGAGTCTAAAATAATCAGACAGATAAATGAATTTGAAGAGGATGACAAGTTAATGCTTCAAGTAAGACTTTAATACCAAAAACATTGATTATGTTTGTGATTATCATAGCGCAAAAATGCTGCAAAAGTATAATCAATTATATGGAAATTGTTATTCAGATCCATTGCTCATACATTAAAAATGTATTAGAAAATCTCTTAGAGAAATAACTATTGAAAAATATAAAATGAAGCTTAAGTGAAAAACAGAAAATTTATTCCAGAGAAATCTCTATGTTCAGACTGTTGGAAAAGAATATCTGATCTTAGTTGTGCAAGTGACACCAGTGATTTAGATTATGAACCCAAATCACAAACAATATAAAATGTAACTGTAGCTTGTTAGTTGTTAGGCCAGTATCCACTGAAGGTAGCCAAGTTGAGTTCAGATAAAAGAATGACTGTCATTACAAGAAAAGTCGAGAAAGTATCAAAGAGCTTAGGAAAGAAATTGTCAACGTCTTTTGATGTACCTTATGTTGAAGAAGATTTATTTGGGGAGGTGGTTAATTTGTATGAGTACAGTATTGTAATGAAACAAGCTACGTCAGTAAAGGACAAAATCAAAATATTAAGTTTATTACCTTCAAGCTGGAGTAAACAAAAGGTTATGGCTAAGTTTTGTGTGAAAGAATACTTGGTCAAGAGTACAAGAAAACTAGTAAAGAAGTAGGGAATATTACCTGAAAAAAGTAATAAAAAAACCTTTTTTAAAACTGTCTCACAAACAGTCATTAAATTCTATGAAAATGATAACAGCAGGAAATGTCCAGGTAAGAAAGATTTTGTAAGTGTAAGGACAGAAGATGGAACCAAAATCCACAAGCACAAGCAACTGATTCTGTGTAATTTGAAAGAATTGTACAGTAAATTCAAATCAGTACACCCTTCTTTATTTGTAGGTTTTTCACAATTTTCACAACTTCGACCAAAATGGTGTACCCTAGCAGGGCCTTAAGGAACTCACAATGTGCGTGTGTGCATGAGCCATCAAAATGTCAAACTAATGGTCAGTGCTGTAAGAAGTAGTTATTTCAGTCACAAAGAACTCCTACAATTACTCACATGTGATCTAAACAATGAAAAGTATATGTTCAATAAGTGTGAGTTCTGTCTAACTGGAAAAGAAGTCAAACAAGTTTTGTGCAAAAATGAAGAGGAGGCAGAAGATGAAGATGATGATATTGCTGATTACTGTGAAAATGAAATAAATAATCATCAGTGGGTTACTGTAGAACTTATAAAAGTGTGCTAGCCATACAATGAATTTATAGATACATTAATTGATAATCTGAGTTTTGTGAAGAATTTCATTGTAAAAATAAAAAGAAACAGGCCGAATATCTGAGTTTAAGAAATGAGAGATTAAAATTGAATGAATTTTTGGTTGCAGGGGATTTTTCTGAAAATTTTACATTTCTGATACAAGATGAAATTCAGAAATATCATTGGGTAAACAGCCAAGCTACCATACATCCCTTTGTGGTATATTTAAAGTCTGACACGGAGAATGAAGTTACAATGAAATCTAAAAGCTTTTGTGTAGTAAGCAATTTTTTAAACCACACAACTGAATCTGTATATTGCTTTCAAGCAGCTCTCATTACTGAACTATCAAAACTCAACAGAGATAACGAGAAAGTGACTTCTTTTTCCGATGGCTGCGCAGCCCAATATAAAAACAGGAAGAATTTTATAAACCTATGTCATCACAAAACTAACTTTGGGATAAATGCAGAATGGCATTTTTTTGCCACATCCCATGGTAAGAATGCTTGCGATGGGATAGGTGGTACAGTAAAATAAATATAGTTTAAAAAACTAAAGAAACATGCTTTTAAAGATTATCAAACTAAAAAGTTAAAAATAATTTTAAAATATAATTTATGACAATAGTATATAAGCAATACTAGTATAAATGAGAAAAAAGCTTGAGGCGCTTTGTGCCATATTTTTTGTATATTAAGCGCCCCATGCTTTTTTCTCATTTATACTAGTATTGCTTATATACTATTGTCATAAATTAAATTTTAAAATTATTTTTAACTTTTTAATTTGACATTCTTTAAAAGCATGTTTTTTTTAGTTTTTTAAACTATATTTATGTATAATTATCATAGGGAAATGAGTTACCGACACTACCTATTACCATCTGAGATAACTATTTGGAGTTGCAACATCACAAAGAAATGGTAAAGTCTCTCCGAATCATTTACAGTTAGATGTATGGATATAATCTTAGAATTTACCGGAAAAAAAAAAAAACATTTTTTTTTTCGGCGTGGCCGGGAGTAGAACCCACGATCGCTGAATCCGAAAGCTGACGTCACAGAAGTCGCGCGCCTTAGACCGCTCGGCTAACGAACGTAATGAAATTGGTGGGACATTTTACAGTGATGAGCCACTCACTCTTAGTCGAAAGAGTTACAGACGGACAGACAAACAAACATACAGGTGAAGCTAATATAAAGCATGTAATGAAGAGTTTCCAAAGCTAGCCTGTAGCGTGTTAATGCGGAACCAATAACCACTCCTCTGCAGATGTTTAACTACTGTTTAGAAAATATAACTGGAATAAATTTCTTATATGTATCAGAAGATATTGAGGTTGAAAAAGACGTTATTCCAAAGCAAAAGTTATTCCTAATACATGAGATTCAATAAATGAAACAAAAATTAAAGTGTTCACGAATTCCTTGTTTGAGGACCATCAAGTTTGCTTCATTCAGGAAGAATATACAAAATTAGATGTAAAACTAAAATACTATATAGAATGTGTTTATGATTCACAGTGGTTGTTAGGGAAGGTGGAAGACATTGCACGTGACCAACCCAACATATCCTTCAAACAAACATCTAGTGATAAAGTGTGGGTCAAGAAGAAACATATTTTACGTGTTGTTTCCCCCATTGAATTATGTTTGGCTACAACCGGTTTATGTCATAACATTGATCCAAAACTAAGTGAAGAATTGAGTATACTTTTGCTCAAACATTTAGGAAAGTGACTGTTTATTATGAAGTAGAACAATATTCTTAAAACATTTTTCCAGAGAAGAAAGTAGCTGAATGACCAACTACATTTCAACCACAGAAGAAAACATAATGTAAGTTATAATTTCATTGTAAAAATTCATCTGTGGTTTTTGTAAAAATATTTTATAACATACAACTCAATACATAATTACCACACGTCAATTTAACTTAAAAATTCCAAATATGTGACCAATAATTACTAGGTAGTGTAATAACAATAATAACAGTTAATTTAAATTGAATGCAATACCATTTTTTTGCATGTTTAGTCTGCTACAGAGAATAAACAAATTAAAAAAAACATAAAAAGATATTTTAATGGCATGTTAAGGGTTACCATGGCAATGTTTTGCCAAATTTTCAGAATTTTTGCATTTACCATTTTTTTTTAACAGCTCCTCAAAAAATGGATTTTTTTTTCCAAAAACACAAACTTAAGGAATTTTTTTCAACAAAAAGAGATTGAGTAAATTCTTTTGACAATATATCATTGCCAAGTACTCCATTTAGACTTACTTGCCTCAAGGTTTCATTGTGTTTTTTGAATTTTGAAAGAACGTAGGAGCAGTTGAAAATTAACAAAAAGTCAGTTTCAAGGTCAACTTTCATGTCTATAAATGAAGACATGTAATACAACATTCGGTTTATTTTTAGTTGCATTATTAATAGTCCTAAGTCTCCTCTTTGCAATGACATTGCACATGTCTTCGTATCTTTTATTGATATTAAGATGTTAAAGAAAACATAAAGGCTTGAAAATGTCAATTATGGTACACGTCAGCGGCCCTTTTGCTCTGTAAAATCAAAATGGTAGCAGATAAAAATCAGTACCTTCAGGTTCGCACAGTTGGAATATGTACTTTTTATGTGACAAAATTTCAAATTTTTTCAAAATGGTTCAGCAATCACACTTGGGTGATTTTCCATGGAATGACCCAGAAATAAAATAATAAAAGGACTGGAATAATATTATAAACACAGTTCGTTAAGTTTAAAATAATATTTTAAAATAACTATTCTTAAATAATGTAACAATAATTTATAATGAAAACAAACTATACATACAGGTACTATACCTCAAATACACTCCCATGAAAAAGGCAAGAAGACTACTAAACCTGCCAAAAACTAAGTTTACAAACATTACATTGTTATATATACTGAAACATATATGGGTCATTATCTGAAAGGCGCAGATTTCACTTCCTAAAATATCAATAGTAAAAAGTCATAATTTAGAGCGGCAAAAATTCACACCTACTTAGTGGATTAATACATTCACTTTCCACGTAGTCGCCACACAGGAGTACCTTTAATTATGGGGAAGGGGGGGGGGGGGGGAATGAGAAAAATGTTAAAATGAGGGAGTGAAGTATGAGTGAGGGAGTGAAAAATGTGGTAATGAGAGAGGGAAGGATAGTTGAGGGAGCGAAAACATACTTTTTGGGAAATTAAGGTAATATTTTTTAAAGAAAAAACTATCTTTCACAACTTCAAACAGTTTAATTTTGTTGTGAAACAGAAAACAAATTAACTGTATAACTGAACTTCATGGGCAGAATAGCCCTTTTGAGCCTGATTTTATTAAGAAAGCATACAAACATTTTCCTTTGATGATATTTATTTCACGACTACATTACAACACAATCCTCTCTACAACATGGCTACCAGAAGACTGCATAGACTACAACAATAAAACAGTGAAGTCAATACTCTAACAGTTTCCTTCTTGGTAGCAGAGGTCCATGGATCGCAACCACGCTCTGCTACCAAGACGGAAACTGTTAAGAGTATTGACTTCATTGTTTTATGGTGGTTGCGTGGTTGCGATCCATGGACCTCTGCTACCAAGAAGGAAACTGTTAGAGTATTGACTTCACTGTTTTATTGTTGTCTATGCAGTCTTCCGGTAGCCATGTTGTAGAGAGGATTGTGTTGTAATGTAGTCGTGAAATAAATATCCTCAAAGGAAAATGTTTGTATGCTTTCTTAATAAAATCAGGCTCAAAAGGTTATGGGCCCAGATTCGCAAAAATGTTTCTGTAGAGAGCCCGATCGTGGAGTGCATACGAAAGTGAAAGGGGACAAGAGAGTGTTAACCTTAAAGTGCCATGCGGTCGCAAAAATTGCGGAATAATTTTTGTAATAGTTTTGAAAATCATGTCTAGCTAAAAAATGGGTACCTCGGGTGTATCGGGATTGCCGGTCGTGGAAAAATTTCTTGGGTGTGAAAATTATTCTTCGTGGAAGTTCGCTATGAAAGCCTACCTAATCATGATGAACTCTGGGATGTGATTGAGATGCAGCCACAAGGTTCGGAGAAAAATAGCATCTGGAAGAAAAGGGACCAGAAGGCACATTCACGTATAGTCCTGTCTGTGGATAAAATAAATTATTCACACATCAGGCACACCAAGACAGCAGCTGAGGCATGGCTGGCATTGGAAGGTGCGTTCGAAGATTCCAGGTTAATGAGGCGCGTCGGTCTGTTGAATGTACTAGTCACAACGACTCTAGAGAAATTTTGATCAATAGACGACAACTGTGATCGTATAATAACGACCGCATACAAACTGAATGAGATGAAGTTTCATGTCAGTGACAAGTGGATTGAAACCCTACTGCTTGCCAGATTACCCGAGATATATCGACCAATGATCATGGCGATGGAAAACTCTGGACTTAAAATCACAGGCGAGAGTGTGAAGGTGAAGTTGCTGCAGGAAATCAAGATAGAGGGGACAAGCAACAGTGACGAGACGGCTCTATATTCAAGAGCAAAAGGGCAAAAGAAGACGGTCAGATGCTACAAGTGCAACAAGCCAAACCACATTGCGAAATTCTGCAATAGTGATCACAAGAGCTACACTCAACGACAAGACCACAAAAAGAACATGTCGAACATCAAACCAAGTGAGAAGAAGGCGTTCCTGGCTGCAGATCCTAAGGATGTCCGTTCCAGAAACTCGTGGTACCTGGACTCATGTGCATCAACACACATCACGCACAATGAAAAAGGGTTGCACAACAAGAGGGTATGTGACAACACAGTTACAGGGGCAAACGGGGATGAACTTGTGGCTAAGGCCTCTGGATGTGTGGACTTAAATTGTGTGAAAAACGAAGTCATTGAAGTAGAGGCAAGTGATGTGCTACATATACCAACCTCGACTGTAAATCTGCTCTCCATAAGCAAGGTAGTTAGCAAAGGAAACAAGGTATGTTTCAACAGCAAAGGTGGTTTTATATATGGTCCAGATGGGAACTTGATAGCTAAGGCCGATCTTACGAATGGTATTTATCATCTCTCCACAACTGACACAAATGAAATATGTCATTATGTTGCCAACCAACAAGTTTGTCTGTGGCATTGTAGGTTAGGGCATTTAAATCGCAAAGCTAGCCAAAGTATCGACAGGAATGGGGGAAGATGCGGTGACCAAAGACCCAATGCAACTTTTGTGTAATGGGAAAACATTCACGTCTTCCATTCAAAATAAGTGGAAGGCGTTCACAGGGCATTCTGAACATAGTGCACACCGATATTTATGGGCCTATGGAAGTTCCATCTAGAGGGGGCAGCAGGTACTTCCTGATTTTTATAGATGACCAGTCAAGATACATACATGTTTATTTCTTGAAGCAAAAATCTGAGGTCACAAGTGTGTTCAAAGAATTCAAGTGCTTAGTAGAGAAGCAGACAGGTCGCTCCATAAAGGTTCTACATTCAGACAATGGAACCGAGTATGTGAATGGAGGTATGAAAAAATCTCTCTCCTCACTAGGCACTGTGCACCAAACAACAGTACGACACAGCCCACAACAGAACGGCGTCGTGGAGAGAGCCAACAGGACACTAGTAGAGAAGGCACGCACGATGCTCCTAGATGCCAACCTGCCAAAGCAGTATTGGGCTGAGGGAACTCTCACTGCTGCCTACTTGACAAATCGGTCTCCTTCAAGTGCTCTCCAGAAGGAACCCAACTTGTCACACCTGAGAGTCTTTGGTTGCAAGGCTATGGCGCACATTACAAAGCCATGCAGAAAGAAGTGGGATCCAATATCGGAAAGATTGATATTCGTGGGTTATTGTGAAAATCATAAATGACGAAACGGGAAAGTTAATCATAAGTTGTGACGTTGTGTTCATGGAGTAAGAAGAGAAGCACACTCAAGGCGAGGAGGAAATGCAATTACTTGGTACAGTATCCACACAAGTACTTCAGACTGTATCCACACAGGAACTTGAGACTGAAAAATTTCCAAAACAGCAACATAGTGATGACGAGAGGGAAGAGGAACCATTTCGAGGTTTTGGAGAAGGGGAACAAGAGAAACGGGGACAAAAAACAACAGAGTCATTTCAAAATTTCAGAAAGGAAGAACAAACGTTACAGGTTGGAATGGAACAGCAAGAGACGCAAAGATCTTCCAGGCCCCGAAAACCAAAGGAATGGCCGGATCATGTAATCTGTTATGCTGAGAGTTCAAGTCTGTCGGATGGACATATAAATGTGGAAGATGTTCTCAAAGGTGAACATTCTGTAGAGTGGATGAAAGCCATGAAAAAGGAATTCTTGTCACTGGTTAAAAATGATACTTTCGAAGAGATCAATGAACCAAAGGAAGCAAAAGTGGGTGTTACGAGTGAAACCCGGCATAAACGATGACTCAGAAGTTTTCAAAGCCAGGCTTGTTGTGAAAGGTTGCAGTCAAGTTGAAGGGGTGGATTATGAGGAAACATATTCACCTGTTGTTAAGTATTCATCTGTACGATGATACCTTTTATCTCTTGCAGCGAGGGAAAACCTGGATGTAGACCACATGGATGTGACGACGGCATACCTATATGGACACCTAGATGAAGAAATTAACGCCATATCCCCAAAGGAGTTTACAAAAACCAGAAAAGTGTAGAAGTTGAAAAAGGCAGTGTACGGACTGAAACATGCTGGTCGAAACTGGAATAGGAGACTTGATGAGATGCTACGTCAGAATTGTTTTATACACTCCGACGCAAACCCATGTGTCTATCACTGTCGTGACGGCGACAAGTTTATTGCGATAGATGTGTATGTCAACGATTTATTGATTTTCTCAAATGACAAGAGTGCCAAGCAAAACACTAAGAAATTCCTGAAAGAGAATTTTGACATGAAGGACTTGGGACCAGCAACACAATGTTTAGGGATGAACAGGAAAACTATGGATCTCTCAAGAGGTCTACGCAGAGAAGATACTCCAGCGTTTTGGCATGGCTGATGCAAAGCCTGTCGCAATGCACCTGGACCCTGGAATTGACCTGGAGGCAGACTGCTCTGAAGAGGTCAACGTTCCATACTGAGAGGCGATAGGCAGTTTGCTGTACCTATCGCAAGTAACCAGACCCGATATTTGCCATGCAGTGAATCTACTGAGTAGGTACAACAACTCACATAATAAGATACACTGGGTAAGTGTGAAAAGAATCTTCAGATACATAAGGGGAACGCTGGGTTACAAGTTAGAATTCTCCAGGGATGGTAACAGGAGGTTGGAGACATACAGTGATGCAGACTGGTCGAACAAGGTCAATCAAAGACACTCTGTCACCGGGTCATGCTTCAAACTAAGTGGCGGCCTGATCTCGTGGCACAGCAAAAGACAAAAAAAACTGTTGCACTGTCAACCTGTGAGGCTGAATACATGGCTGTGTCATTTACTATGCAGGAACTGTTATGGCTAAGACAACTGATGCCTGAAATAGAACCCAAGAGTGTAGAAGGGACATTTGACGTGTTCTGTGACAACAGGGGTTCGATTCAGTTGGCTAAAAATGTAATGACCAATGCCCGGTCAAAGTACATAGACATCAGATATCATTTCCTAAGACAGTATATTGACTCAAAAGTAATAAACATCAAATACCTGTCGTCTGAGGAAATGCTGGCTGATGTGTTAACGAAGCCATTGGTAAAGGAAAAACATAAATTTTGTACAGATAAGTTTGGACTTGTAGACAGCTCTTTGAACTCTCGGGAGAGCTACAAATTTAAGGGGTGGTGATGGACAGTAAATTTGTAATCATCAAGTTGGTAGCAGAAGGAAACTGTTAGTATTGACTTCCCTGTTTTATTTTTGTAGTCTATGCAGTCTTCTGGTAGCCATGTTGTAGAGATTGTGTTTTAATGTAGTCATGAAATAAATATCCTGAAAGGAAAATGTTTGTATGCTTTCTTAATAAAATCAGGCTCAACAAGCCCAACAATAAAATCTAATAATCACAATGAACATAAAGCAAAAATCAAGAAATTGTGAAACTGCACTTGAAGTCATAGAAAAAAGAACTCACACTATCTTACACAGCTATTCAGGTTTTGGAGTGGGGAAGCAAGACAGTCCAGTTTTAGTTTTGGAATAGGCTTTTGATGTAAAGGTGTTGAATTTTCGTCCATACTTGAGTGCCTGATTTTGTTGTCATAATTTACAGCCAGGGAGGTTTTGGGAGATTGCATCCCCAAAGGGCTTCCGTGGCTTTTGAGAAGTTGTGAACAAAAATCATCCAAACAACGACAAATGCACTTAACTGAACTACTGCATATCAGAAATTACAAGATAGTTACTTGACATGCCTGAAAATTTAGAAGGCTAAACATACCTGGACAGACAATCCCCTTGGAATGGGTTTTACTCTCATTTGGTCTAAATTAAGTATGGTTTCTAATAATGTATTTTTTGAAGTCACATGAACATTAGAAGCAGCTTAATTAGTTCATATGTAGATCAATTGTTCCTTTAGTCCAAACAGCTTGATGGACCTGCATAATCCCTTTGAATGGTGACAGTTTTATTGGTATAGATCATGTCATATTTTCAATGGAAGTGCTATCAACCACAAGAAGTTTTGAAGTCCGGATCTTGTCAGAGAGAACTTTAACCAAAGAGTCAACATCACTGATGTCCTTTCCTTGGGCAACTGCTCTGTCAGCAGTTCTCTTCACAGCAGCTCCAATGCCATCTGGCGCTCCTTTTCCGTGGCCTGCTTCATGAAAATTCATGTGGCAAACTTCAGTTCAGCAAATTCTTCACTCAGTTTGTGTTGCAATAAATAGGCCTCGAAGCTCTGCTTGTGCTAGACCAAACTAAGAGTTTGCGGAACCTCCGCATCTCTGAGTCCGTCTGTAAACACACTGGTGGCTAGCTGCTGGCGGAACTCCCTTGGTAATTCTGGGTAGGTGAGGTGCATGAGTCGCTCAATGTCAGCTTCAAATTCTTGGAGTGTTTCAGAAGATCGCTGTAGTCGTGTCTTTTGGGCTGTTCTATACACCTCGCCCATGTGTCAGTCACCGTACCTCAGCTCAAGGGCCTGTACTAATATTCAATAGTCTTTCTGGTCTGGAACTAGTAGGGTCTGCAGCTACTATTGTGGAGATCTTCGCAGGGCCAAGACGAGTGCCGTAGCCTTTTTTTCCTCCCCCCAACCATTGACTTCTGCAGCTGTCTCTGTCTTCTGCATACTGTCCACAAACACTGACCATCGAAGGTGGGTGGCTTGAATTTTGTGTGACCGCTGGAAGTGCCCTCCACATCCTCACAGTTACTCTTCCGGTTTGCAGCAGCTGTAGCTTCCTTAATCATCCGACGGCACTCCTTGGTCACAGCCTCTACACGCCGTTCAGTTGCAAGTTCGAGTTGAATTAACTGTTGTTCCTGTCGGGCAAGTTGCTGTTCTTCTTGTATGAGTTGCTGTTCTTGTCGTGAAAGGTGCTGCTCCAAACTCTGCACTTTGCCTTCCAAATGGATGCTGGTTTCATCGATCTTCATTTCTTCCTGGTTCTTCTTGATGTTTTCTATCTTGGTCTTCATAGCATTCTTTACATCTTCTTGGCATTTCATTTTATTCTTCATCTTTTCTTGGCTATTATCAATTTTACTCTTGATCTCTTCTTGGCTATTATAAATTTTATTCTTCTTCTCTTCTTGGCCATTCTTTATTTCCTGTTGGTTACTCTTGATTTTATTATTTATTTTCTCCTGACCCTTCTACATTTCCTTTATTTTATTATTCATTTCAGCCAAGAAGCCACTATGTTTTTAAGTTCTTCGGCTACCATCTTTTGTGTCCACATAAACTACCAGCCTATCACTACTAACCTATGAACTACAATATAATTTCCCCTATGAGCTAACCTAATCACATACTAAAAACTAACACTAACTTTACTACTATTATTACTACTCCAACACTCAAAACTATAGTTCCTAAACTAACTCAATTCTCAAATAACTAAATTTTTAATGATGTTTTACTTTTTAATTTTGGTGAAAAAAACTGTATACTAAAACTATAATTATGGCTATCCCACTTCTCACACTACAATGTTATGATTTATGATGTGGGGGAACTGGGTTCGTAATGGATAGCCCAATTAAGTTTTTATTACAGTTTTAAAATTACTAATATTTACATTACAGTACTAATAAATAAATGTACTTAAAAATGCCTGATCACCAATCACTTGCACTTAAAAATGTTTATCACAAGTCACTCAATGTCTGTCAAGTTCCACAGTTCGTACACCTCACTGGAACTAGGCTCGACAGTGCTTCACCCCTTACCAAGCGCCTGTCCACACACATACAGCCTCTCACTGCTCAGTCGCACTCTCACGGTCCCGTCGCTCCTCGTCACGCTGCTCTTGAGGGGATCTCTGACCCCCTTTGCCAATGTTGCATTTCCCTTCACTTGCGGAACTTTACAAAATCTCTTAACTCCCACGGAGGCCGGCGCCGTCACTTATATTACCATTGGCATCCTTCTTGAAGGGACAAGAGCAGCTGTGACGAGGAGCGACGGGTCCGGGCCAACTCGACGCCCAAAATACCCAGAACAGCGACGCTCTTTCACACCACCCCTTACGGTGGCCTCTGTAAGCCCAAAATTCCCAGGCCGCTAAAAATGACAATAGCCCAAGGCAGGACGGTGCGCGGGGAGCGGAAGGGAGTGGGTAGCGAGGACCCTTGTAATCCGGCCAGGCATGCGTGGCATGCCTTTGTGAATGGACAGCGTGTGACATCAGTAGCCGTGTGGGGCCGCCAGCCAGCTCTGAACCTGGTGCATGTCATGGTCCTGTCTGCGTTTGTAACATTATTAATTTTAATTTTATCGCAAGTGACCAAATTATTCTGCTATTTTTGAATAACTCATCATCACATTATCTCTATTAATCCAGAGAACTATTGTAAACAAATTCTGTGTTGGATCATTTACTGATGATACACTTAAAATAAAAAGCAGTTTGGTAAAAATAATACTGTTTGAGATTAAAATATGTGTTTGAAAATGATTACTATCAATTCAAATGAAACTATTGAGTACTACATAACTTGTATGTAAACATGCATACATAATTTTTTCTCTATTGTTTAACTACATGTTTACAGAAAAAAGCCTGAGATTTCACGAAAAGAAGGAAAATCAACCAAATTTTGTGATTTTTATTGTTTCCAAATTTTTTGAGGTGCCTAAACGTCAATGAAAGCAGTATTTTCCATTTCACTTTTGTCAGCACAAGAAGAAATTCCATAAATATGTTTTGATTTCACTGAAATTTCTAAGAATACCCTGAACATTTTAAATTCCCAGACTTTTCCCAGTTTTCTAGTGCTGTAGCAAACTTAGTTTTTAATATAATTTACTACACTTAATTAAATTTAGTGATATAATTTTTGATCAAAAGCATACTTACCTCTTTATCAGCCCCTTAGGGGTTAAATTTCATAACACATAAAAATTGTTGTTTGGATTATTTGTTTTGTAATTATTGGTACAAAAAATCAATTATAATGATTAATTAAATTCTGAGTTATAATTTTTACTCTTTAAACCATATCTATCCCTTTTTTACCTTTTAGGGTAGAATTTAAAAAACATAAAAATTGTGGTAGTTTATAATCTTATGTTATTTATGAGAACCAAATATCATTTATTAGGCTTAGTTAAATTCAGAGATATACTAATCTTAAAAACAAATTTACCCTCTTTTCACCCCTTAGGAGTTGATTTTAGCAGAATTCAAAACTTTTGGTTGGATGTTTTCGTATGTTAATTATTGGTACTGAATATTTTTTTTGACTTGATTAGTTTCAGAGATATATTTAATTATCTTTAAACCATATTTACCCCCTTTTCAACCCCTTAGGGTGGAATTCTGTAATAACACATAGCCTAGTTTTTAAGTTATCACAAGACCATCCTAATACAAAAAGTTCATGAAAATCTGTCAAGTAGTTTTTGATTGATGTTTGAACACAGACAGACAAAAATTTAAGAAGCTATATTTTTCAGTTCTCGATTATGTAAATAGCCATTTCCAATAGTTTTTTCATCACTTCATCTAATGTAAAGAATTTTTCACTTGAAAAATTTTATTATTAGTACAGATATATCAATGAATGACTGGAGGCTTAACATCTGCTCAGAATTAGTGTCATTAGGGCCAGTTAGGGTTGACGAGACAGAATAAAGCACTGACAGAATGTATTGGTGGGGGGGAACAGGAGTACCCCGAGAAAACCCAGTGGTTCACTGCAATGTCCGCCACGTTTCCCATTTGCAAAAAATTCCAGGTTCATTCCTGCTGGGAATCGAACATGGATCACCTTGGTGGGAGGCAACTATCTGACTTCTCAACCACTATCAAATAACATGAGAAATAAATTTGAATAGGCACAAATCTCTAGTGAACCCATAACAAATAATTTACACAAAGGATGCCATTAGTAATAGAAACATGGATTGCAATGACTGCATGATGATAAGCATGCATTAAATATATGATTAATGTTATTGTTTTAAATAAAAAAAATTATAAAATATTGTTGTAAGTACTTGAAATTAGCAAATATATTTCTGTCACTGGGTAAATATAATGCTTAAAAAAGGTAATACACAGTCACATCAGAAACTCATTCATTTATAGTGTTCAATAATATAGCATACAAGATAATTCAGATTTAAATTATTATGCAATGTGATGTACTGAGAAAATAAAATTCACACTGAAGAACACTAATTTTGTTTCTAGTAGCTGACAAATTTCTAAAGTACATACTAGCGATGTAATGCTTTCTTAACACCACAAGGTGGCCATGGTTGATATCCGTAATTTCAAGACATGTATTTGTGGAGTCAGATACAGAGCTAGTTCGTCTGTATTTTCCATGAACTTATAATCAACATTGAACTCACTAATGTATTGCTGCCTCTGGTTTTTCTATGTCATCACTTCTCTTGATACTTACCTAGAATATTCTTTTTTTACCCCTTTAGTTATTAACTTTCATAGGCATTGAAATATTTTTTTTTCCAGGCAGACAATGACTTTCAGCCATACATTTTCAGTTACAGACTCAGCAATATGCTTTAATATATTACTGCTAATAATTAGCTTCTCTATATCCTCCAAAATTCTTTCTGCAAGTTCTGTACTTTGTTCACACCTACCTCCAGGAACTCATGCAATTTTGGCCATGGAATTGCAAACTAAAACCCTTATTAACAAGGGATATTGGCAGAGTAAACCCACCACTGCAAGAGCCTAAATTTGAACAGATTACCTCAGAAATGGTGAACAAAACTGGAGGCTTTACAGAAACCATCATTTCACCCCTATTTTGACTATAATTTTTAATATCATAAGTAGCATATATGTACTTTGAGATACAACCAACACCATGAACATAACAATGCACTTGATTAACGAACAAAATTAAATAATATTATTAAGGCCTTAAATTTCTATTTTTTGTTGCAAGTTTTTTTTTTATTACTAAAATAAAGATCATATTTTCTTTAAAGGGTAATACCAAAATTATACTTTCAGACTAGAAAAAAAATGTTTCACTCATAGAATTATTAGTAAATTTTGGTACAATTTGAATATCTCATTACTACAGCATACACTATTAAAAAAAAACCTAGAATAACTTCTACATATTGAGAGCTGCCTTGCAAAACCTTGTAGAGTCCATCAGAAACTGTCAAAGAATTATAAAAAAAATTAAATTATACCATAGTTAGTAACATGCATTGGTAATGTTATACATACTTATAATCTTTTGTATCTTCTTTTTGCAACTGTAACGTGTAACCTTCCAGGGACGGCTGGAATGATGACTGCACTCCATATACAACTTCATTTTTCCGGAACATTTCATTCACATCCCAGCCATTCTGGGAAAAAAAAATTTGCTATCCAGTTATGGAACAATAATAAAATCAAGACAACACTTTCATAATGTATAAAATGAATTTTAGATTAATAAGTTTGAAGTAAACAGGTACTGAATGGAGGAATTTTTAGCTGAGCATTATTAATGAAATATGTACAATTAATGTTAGAATTATAGCAATTTTAGACCAAGAGTGAATCTAAGTAAGCTCTACAGTGGGAATCAGATTAGGTGGAGGAAAGTTCTTAAGATTGGATTAATCTATTTTGGATATTTTCTAGTTTATTTACATCAGTCATCTTGATGGCACTCCATATTATTGAACAGTATTCCAATTTAGATCTAAATATTGAATTAGGATAAGTAACACATAAAGTAATAAATTTAATAAGTGCAAGAGTTTTACGATTAGAAGAGTATAAAATAATCAACATGTTTATGAAAAAATAATATGGAGTCTAGAATGGCACCAATATCTTTAATAGAGATAGATTTGACAATTAAAGTGTTTTCTAATAGGTAGTTAAATTTCACAGGTTGATAATTCCTCGTAAAAGTATTATTTTGGTTTTGTCTTTATTAAGTGTAACCAAATTTTCTTTGTACCTATTATTGACTTCTATAATGTCATTATGCAATAAGAATAAATAATCAAGTGTTGAAATTTTCCTGTATATTTTAAGGTCATCAGCAAAAAGTACCCCAATAGAGTGGTTTAGAATGTTATACCCCAAGTGTCTTAAAGAATAATTAAATAATAAGGTTAAAAGATTTGGAAGCTTTGATTACTGAGGCCCTCAATTAATAACTATAAAAGTCAACAACAGAGGCGACACTAGGAGTAAACAAAGAAAATTTAGGGACTCCCTACAAATACTTGGGAGTAAAAGGATCGTTATTATATATTAAATAAATAAAAACAACTGTTACGTCTATAGACTTCCTTATTTTATTAATCATTGTTCTTTTTTTTTTGATAGATTAAATTTTCCTTAGTAAAGACTGTTTTTCATTGATAAGTGATCTTATTTACATAACTCACAATTACACTTATTATATGATATTCCTTAACGTTATTTACGATAGGGCCGGCCCTGAATGTATAACAAAAATTAAAATATTTAAAAACAAGAATGAAATTAACATTGGTAACTTTAAAGATTATACATATAGTCCTTCCAAAACATAATCTAAATTTCTTCTCCTCGAACTGCCTTTTACTGTCCGCTGTCTTAACTGGGTTACACTAATCTTGGGTTCGTGAATAAAAAGATAGAATTATGCGGGTATCACCCGGGGCTGTAGGTAGACGGTGATCAAGGTAGTAGGCCTAATGATGTTGGATTCTGCGCAGGAACCGACTCCAGAGGTTCTGGCAGAGGATTTTGGTTGCCCCAAACTTGGAACCCTGTCTGAAACAAAAGTCCAAATTCCAAAGAATTAGACCTGTTTCCAGACAGTATACTTAAATGGCGCAAAAGGCCAATAGAGGGAAATTAAAGGGGGGGGGGGATGATGTCAAGACTTACCAAAACAGGGTGTTGGTCCTGGCGCTCAGGAGAGGGCGTCTCGTCTCCGCAAACTCGAACCACGATTCACGGTAGCCACGGAAGTCATCATGAATAATTAAAAAAATAATTTATATAAAAATACTAAGTTTCTCTACTTCCAACTAAACTACTGACTGGTTAATAATTTTAGCTAGGGACTCCATCCCTTTAGTCTGAGAAGACTACATAATATACGATGTCGATGATTCGCAGAAGATCGCAGATACAAACGGTACCAGTCAGTCCGGAGGCGCGCACCGAAGTCAGTTCAGAGCGGTATATCACCTGAATATCATAAGCGCGGGGTCTCTCGAGAATGGGAGGGGGGTTAGGCTCTGAGCCGAAAATTACCGAGTCCACCCGAAGGTGTCCGGCATAAAAAAAAAGATCTTACTGGAGTGACTGCGCGACTGAGGCGCTATCTTTTGGTGGCGAGAGGAAGTACTAATAAATCGACTTGTGACCGACGAGAGTGTCAAGCTAGGGGGTAATGGAGTAACCAGTGGTGCCACCTAGCGGCCTGAGACATAAGGAGGGGAAAGGTTGTCGTTACCTCCGCGCGAGCGCGGTAGTGTCGGCGCTGCCGACGCCTCACAAGTGGCATTAGTTACCACAGCCGTCGCTAGGTGTCGTTAAGGTGCAGAATCGTAACTGCGGCTGTCAAGCCTGAGATGGCCTTGACTTCGGTTAACGCACCCGAGCGGTCGTCGCTCCTAGCCACTTCTGAGAAGAGAGGGAGGGTGAGCAGGCGGGGGGTGGCTTCAAAAAACGCATGGTCTGTGGGACACAAGGCCCACGGGATCCTCCTGTCGTGTCTTGCTGCTAGTGAACCTTATACCGATTCGTGACAGAGTTAGCAGGGCTCAGCACTGCTTCACAAGCTGCTCTTAGCAAAAGGTAGTCACGCGAAGAAATAAAGTTACCGGCCCCGACGTGCCTGGAGGCGGGAGAAATATTAGCCAGAATGCTAGCCTAGCATGAGGCTGGGAAAGAAAATCAGCTCGCCTCTGAGAACAGAGGCTGAGGGCCTGGCCGTAAAGAAAATAAGATGAGAAAAAAAATAAAAAAAATATTTCCAAAATATTTCAGATTACAAAATTTTAAATAAACGTGCCTAAATCTCTAATTTACGGCACATACTCCCCCGCGTTAAAGCGGAGCTTAGGGGAAAGCAAAAACAAAAACCAAAAACTTTGGTAGGACGAGGTACCAGGTTCGCCTGTATCCTACTACTTACATGCTAAAACACAAAAAAAATATTAAACACTCTTATGAACTAATGTGCACATTCTTAATGACTAACATGATTAAATTCATTATCTTAATTAAAATTATTAACTTAAGTGGCCACTTAAACTAACACCTTATATTAAGTTTTCTTACAAACTAGTACCATGGATTTTTATTGTTACTTAATGTTACTACCTAGGTTTTGTATTCTTCAGTTAAACTCCTTATTGAGTCTTAAATATATAAAACTGTATGGCATGCCAAGGCTTAGAGAAAGTAATCGCTCCTATTTTAAATTCGGATGCGCCTTCTTAAGGTGGGAGATGTGCGCTCGTGTCACATACTCTCCGGAACTGGGGTCGGCTAGACTCACAGTCACTGGTGTTAGAAATCGTTGGATCTGTAATGGTCCAGTCCAGCGATAAGATAACTTGGCCGATCGCTTATCGATGGCCTTACTCTGCGGATGTGCTTTGCACATTACCGTGTCACCTACCCTGTATGGGTTAGGGGAGCGGTACTTATTGTACCTTCTCTGACTTGTTTGGTGAGCCAAATTTAAATTCCTACGCGCCTTTCTCCAAATCTCCGTGATGTCCTTGGGATCATCCGGCAGTAGGTCTTCGAGAGACCAAAGATTTGAAAGGGGTGTGTTGGGCTTATAAGTAAACATAATCTCAAATGGGGTGGATTTGTGTCCTTCATGTCGGGCATAATTAAATGCCATCTGTAACCACACCAAATTACTGTCCCATTTTTCCTGCGCATTCGCGTGGAACGCTATGAGCGCCGAACGAAGATTTCTATTAAATCTCTCCGCGTGCGAGGGTTTAGGGTAGTATGGCGATGTTGTCACATGCTGTATACCATGCGAGAAACACATGTTCTTGAAAGTTCTGGATGTAAACTGTGTTCCGTTGTCGGATACAATTATGTTCGGTAATCCTGAAGTTTTAAAAATGTGATTTTGTAATGCACGCACAGTGGTGTCAGCTGTAGCCTTACGGAGTGGGATAAGCCAAACGAACTTAGAAAAAGCATCTATGGCCACAAGAAGCATAGAGTGTCCGGATTTGGATCGAGGAAATGGCCCTACAAAATCAATAAAAAGTTTTTGCATAGGTCTTTCGGCTACTTCTGAGGCAAGAAAACCGTACTGTATATTTTGTGCAGGTTTACTTAGTGCACATAGCTTACATAACTTAACTCGCTGTGTAATGTCCCGGTGCATTCCTTCCCAAATAAAATGGCGTCGGATACCTTGAATGGTTTTATAAATACCTAAATGGGCACCGAGAGGTGAACTATGGTAATATGTGAAAATCATATCACGCAGATTTTGTGGAAGAACAATTTTAAAGTGCCTTGACTGTTGTGTACGTTTTTGTAGGAGACCTTTAGCTAACTTATAAAATTTCTGAGCTGTACCCGCTTTAACTTGTTCAATTATTTTTGCCAAATATGGGTCGGCTTGTTGATGTGTTTGTATGTCCTGAAAATCTAAGGGGAAATCGGTTAGGAGTGCCTGACACGAAATCTGAGGTTCCTCCTGAGATATTGTTTCGGAGGGGTTCTCGAACATTCGAGAAAGTGTGTCAGCCACAATGTTTTGAGTACCGCGAATATGTTGAATATTAAATTTGAGAGAAGAAATTTTGGTGATCCACCTTCCAATTTTTTCTAATTGTTTAGGGTGAGCTAACAGCCAAGCGAGTGCCTGATTATCAGTTTCCAATAGAAATTCCCTATGTTCCAGAAACTGTCGGAATTTATCAATACCAAAAACTACTGCTAAACATTCCAATTCATACACTGAAGATGCTTTCCTTTCCTGAAAAGTTAATGTACGTGAGGCAAAGGCAATGGGTTGCCTGGCACCATCTATTTCCTGAGACAATACCGCCCCTATAGCAACACTTGAGGCGTCTGTTTGTAAAATAAAGGGTTTACTAAAATCTGCCATGCGCAGAACAGGTGGATTCGCTATAGCTTCTTTCAAGAAATTAAATGCCTTGTCTTGTTCAGGACCCCAAATATATTGTGTATTTTTCTTACGTAACGCATTCAAAGGTGCCGCATGCTCGGCGAAATTTGGTATGTATTTGGCATAAAAATTAGCCATGCCAATAAAACGAGCTATGCCCTTTGTGTCTTTAGGTAGTTTGAATTCCCTGATCGCCTGTGTTCGTTCTGGATCAATTGTAACACCTTTGTGTGATACCAAATGTCCAAGGAAAGATATTTCGGAAGCAGCAAATTTTACCTTTTTTTGTATTTACAGTGAGGCCTGCTTTGCGCAGTCTTTCAAGGACAAGAGTCAGATGCTGGATGTGTTCCTCAAAACTTTCTGAATAAATTACAAGATCATCCAAATAATTGTAAACAAATTTAAACTTAAAATCTCCTACTACTTGTTCAAGAAGTCGTGTGAGTACTTGAGCACCTGTGGCCAAGCCAAAAGGTACCACATTATACTGGTAAAGATTCCAAGGTACGCAAAATGCGGTAATAGGTTTTGAGTCTTGCGTGAGTGGGATCTGATGGTACGCCGAATTGAGATTGAACACACTGAAATACCTGGCCTTACTAAATCAATGAAAGGCCGAGTTCAAATCTGGGAGGGGTGTTTGCGGTATTTTAATCTGTTTGTTCAGTTTTCGATAATCAGTGACGAAACGTTGTTCCGTGCCCTTGGGTACTAGAAATGCAGGTGAACTGAAAGGAGAATTAGAAGGTTCTATTACCTTAGTATCTAACATTTTCTGTACGTGTTTTCTCATAATTTCCATTTTGGGACCTAAAAGTTGATAAGGGTGACTTTTGACTGGCGTGGTATCAGTCAATTCAATTTGATATTCAATTAGGTTAGTTCGACCTAATTTCTTAGTTAGCACATCTGAAAATTCATTACACAAATCTCGAATAGCAACTTGTTTACTGGGCTCGAGATGATCCAGGACAAAGACTTTCTCTCGTCAGTGTTGGTAGACACATTAGTAAATTTGTCCTGACCTTTTATTTTCAGGTTCCACGAATGATATGACAAAATTTTTATTAAATTTAAATACAAAACTTCCTGCTTGTAGATCAATTAAAATACCTGTTTTAGCGATGAAGTCGGAGCGGAGCCTAGAATAAGCTGCGTGGCTAAGTTTTCTGCCACGAGAAAAGGGAAATTCCAAGTGAATAATTCTATCCTGATTTTCACTATAGCCACTTTGGATATACTAATTGGTTCGTCCGCTGCAGTAAAACAGCGAACATCCGTGACTTCTGTTTTCAGAACCTGCTTGTTCTTCTGTAATTCCCTAAACAAATCGCCTGAAATAAAACTACGAGTAGCTCCTGTATCAATCAGACCAATAATTTGATTTTTGCCAAACATTGCTTTAGTGTATGGTAATACAGTTCGGACGTGACCGAAAATGTTGTGACACTTACGTTTTCCTTGGTTAGTCAGGCTAACACATGTTTTGCAAATTCTTGTGAATTTCTCAGAATTTTCTTTATGATTAATTTGCTGTGTTATAATCCTCTGTTTGTGTTTTCTGTCTTTTTCTGTGTATTTCTTTCGTTTATTTTTCTTGTGTTTTTGTTTTCCTGTGTTATGCCTTTTTTGATTTTCATCTTGTTTTTGTGATTCGCTAGTATGCACACTATGCACTGAAAAATTCCTCTCGGATGAAGTTTTAGGTGGACCAGGTAGAAATTTGCCTGGCCACCGCCTTACGCGTTTTTTGCCTTGTTGAAATTTGGTTTGAAATTTTTGTGGTTACATTGCTCAGTGTAATGTCCTGTTTGCTTGCAATAATTACAGAAAGGTGTTTGTTGTTGTATGTTCTTGTTTGAACCATACTTATTATTTCTGTAGTAGTTTGTTTTCTGTTGTGGGTGGCTATTTTGTTGTTTCGTGTATGGAAAACTATTTGCAGTTTCTGCCTGAGAATCATGCTTATCCACGGACTTCGCTGACCTGTTTCTCTGAGTGTCTGCATATTCGTAACTCATGGCCTGTATACAGAGTTGATCTAGTTCTACGAAACTCCGTGGCCTAGCCTGGAAAACAGCGCGTGAGCGCTCTGCCTGATTTAGTCCGTCTACTATGCAACTAACTATTTCGCTCTCTGATACGCCCAATCTGAGAACCACCGCGGCTTCTCTGATTGATGCTACATAGTGCGGCAATGCTTCATTACTTCGCTGTAGCCTGTTGTACCATTCCAAACGGTAATTTGTCAAAAGTCTGGCAGGTATAAAAAAATTCAAAATTTCTTCGTGGTATTTGTCAAAAGAGTAACTATTTTCTATTGCTTGACTCGTTCTTTCACTTAGTGGTGGTTGGGTGTAGGGAAAAACTATATCCAACAACTGTTTGTCAGGAATGCCCCTTTCTGTCTGATTTTAAGTAAGTGCCTTATGAATTCGATTAATTTATCTGGGTCAAGACAACTTGTTTCTGGAAAACCAACAAGTAATCTCTCGACTGGATGGGCAATTTTCCCATAACAGCTATACTCAGCCGCCCTTGGTGTAACTGGTAATGTTGTTTCTGGTTGATTCTGCGTTGATGGCGGAGGTGGGGGTGAAGGATGTGCCATTTGCGCGGTGGGGATGGTAGGGATCGGAGTTCCTTGCCCGGATGTCAATAAAGAATGAAACTGGGAATATGGATTAAAATATGACTGGTTTGTGGCGAATGGGAAAAACAAATTTTGCTGTGTTAAAGGATGTGGATTTGCAGGCAAGTTACCGGAAAATGTGACACTGGTGATGGGAGCTGTAGAAACATGCATGCCTGAGGGAATTTGAATGGTGGCTGCTGGGATGGGAGGGGTTGGAACTGTGATGAGTGATTGAGATGTTGATGTTGATGAAATGGGCGGAACCTGCCTTGTTTGACACAAAGATACTTGTGTGTCGGGTTGCCTTATTTCCTGAGGAAATTCCAGACTTTCACTCTCTACATTTCCTAGTGTTTCCATTCCTAGGTTTTCTGCCTGGGCATTGTTGGCCCGGAGGTCCTGTTGAGTTTCTAATTGGGCTGCCCTAGCTTTCAATTTAATTTGGAAGGCGTTTGTCTGTTGCAGACAACGATTTAGCTCTGTTCGATAAACACCATTGAGCACATCTGCGGAAAGTACCACAAGATTTTCCAGTCGTCTGGTGACATGCTCTAATCGCATAATGTGTCGCTTTACATTGGGCAAATTCTCTTCCACATCTGAATAACTTACGAAAGCAGCTATGTCCTAAAATTTGGAGCAAGCTATGTTGAATTCCTCGAGTATTTCTAAATTTAGATTATGTACTGAGGTAGGTAACTTATCACGTACTGCGGCTCGAAGCCTTTTTCGCAGCTCTTGCGCATTTCCAGTAGTTGGTAAATTACGCAACTGCAACTCGTAACTTAGTTCATCTACTAGTAATAGCTCCGGAGTAATCATCCTGTCCAGATTCATAGTATTACACAAAACAAAACAATACCCTCTTAAAATTATCTCTTAAACTTTAAACTTAGGTATACACTTAAATCTAGCTTATGATTAAAACAATTGCTTTATTGCGTGGGAAGTATGTGCCTTCATAATTTATTATTATTATTACTACGCGCGTCGGGAAATGAACAGTGTACTCGGGTGTAACAAGCTGTCAGGTTAGCTTGCACAACAGGGTACCTACAAGGAACGTCACGTCAGCCGGCAGGACTGACCTTGGCGCGCAGCGCCTTTAACTAGGGGTGTGGGGGGGGAGGGAGTATCTTGTCCAGCGGACACGTCTCTGTTGATAAGCCACGCGCGCGGCCCGAGTTGCGTGGGCGGGCAGCCAGCCAGCTGCTCACAGTGCACGCTCAAATGTAAACACACAAAACTTATGATAATTTTAAAATTCAAGGGTCAATTTAGCTACTACGTGTATCAGCGGACAGTTCACAAATTACTTACTACAAAAAGATTATAAGTGACAAAAAAATATTAAAAAAAATTTTTTATTCATTTTTTTTTTTTTAAATTTTAATTTTAGGTATGACCTTTCAAATTAGGTATGCCTATAGACGTAACCATGCTCTGCTACCATTTTGTAATACCCCAAGTGTCTTAAAGAATAATTAAATAATAAGGTTAAAAGATTTGGAAGCTTTGATTACTGAGGCCCTCAATTAAGGGCGCCGTCTGGGTAGAGAGTAAACGCGTAACCGCGTACATAGCATGTCGTTCTTGCTCGGAGCTGAGTGGCGACATTCGAAACTACTCTTATCTCCTCCTTCTCACTGCCCCACCCCCCTATACCCACCCTCCTCCTCCTCACACCGACACTGCTGGCCAGATAAGAGCCGCCCTGCCGCCTCGCCATGTTAGTCCAGGAAATATGTATATGAAAAAAACATGGACAAATTGCAAGAATAGTTTTTTTTTTACATCAAAATTCGCAGAAAAATTCATAGAATAACATATCCAAAATCCACCGAAATCCACTTTCTTTTGGTAACTTTTTTCCGGGTTTTGTCCTGGAAAAACGCGAAAAAAAAAAATAATAACTCAAAACCGGTGCATCTGACGACAAAATCTGTAGAGACAAACATTAAAGAAAATTAACTTTTACATAACATATCCAAAGTTAAAGAAAATCCGCTTATAACTTCTGCTTCGTTTCCGGGATTAGTCCCGGAAAAAATATTAAAAATTAAATAAATCGAAAATTGTGCACTTTACAGCATAATGGTTTAGGAAAAAGATAAAGTAAACAATGTTTTTCATAATATAGGTATTAGAATTTCACACAGATCAACATTTAATTGTTTTTTTTTTGTTTTCCAGGAAATGTCCCGTAAAAAGTTATAAAAAGAAAAGAAAAACGGAAACCGTGCACCGTACTTCAAAATAAATCGTGAATTAAATTAAGGGCAAAAAATTTGCATTATATAATTGAAATTTATCAAAATTTGCTTAAAATTTATGTACTATTGTCCTGGTATCTATAGTTACTATTTATACGATTGAATTCCCATCCCCTTGTACTGAGTGAATGAAAACGCAACTGCGATTAAATATGTCATTGACGGAGGATATTTACTTCATCAGTTACCTTGGCCCCATACTGCAATTTACAACGAGATCGCTCAGCTGTACGTTTCATCTTGAAAAATTATGGATTAGCAACTACTGTATTTGATGGATATGGGAAATCTCACAGTACTAAAGACACAGCACATATGAGAAGAACAAGAGGTAATTGATCACCTGTAGTTGAATTCACAGGAGAAATGCAACTATCACTCCGTAAAGATGTTTCTTTTGAACGAGCGAAATAAAGGACAATTTTTAAGGTTATTAGCAATACATTTACGCGAAGCAGAATGTACTGTTGTCGAAGCACCAGGTGATGCAGATATTTACATTGGCCAAGAAGCTCTAAAATGTGCAAAAGAACAGTTGACAACAGTTATAGGAACAGACACAGATGTACTTGTCCTTTTACTCTACTACTTTGATCCACAATCACATAACTTTTTGTGTTTAAAAAGTGAACAAAGGCAGAAGAAAACATGTCACATTAAGGAGCTAAAGCTGAAGCTCGGTGATGAAAATTCTTTTCTGCCATGCATTCATGGGATGTGGCACAACATCACACATCTATGATATAGGAAAGGGGAAAATATTGGATCTGATCCAGAATGACAGTGCCTTCAGGCAACTTGCGGAAGTATTTTCAGATAGTATTCCCAGTGTATCAAAAGAAGACATTGTAAAATCGGGAGAACAGCTGCTAGTACGCCTGTACAATGGGTCGAGAAGTGACACGCTCGACACTTTGCGTTTTAAAGTGTTTAGTGAGAAAGCAGCTACTAGTTTCAAATGTGTACAACCAGAACAGTTACCTCCAACTAGTTCTTTAGCTCGTTTCCATTTCTTAAGGGTTTTATATCAGATACAAGAATGGAAGGGAATTAAGATGAATCCAGAAGAATGGGGATGGAGAAAATATGGCCACCTTCTCTTGCCAATTTCGACAGACAAGTGTCAACAGCTCCGGAATGCCTTTTGAAGGTAATCAGGTGCACTTGCAAGGAAGATGGTTGCGGTGCATCCAACTGCAGTTGTAGGAAACACGGCATCTCGTGTTCTTCTGCTTTTGTAAACTGTCATGGATCAACCTGTAAAAACCGGCGTGAATTACCTCCCGAGGACTGCAGTTACTGAGACGGTTTTTAAGGTAGGATGTTCCTACATATCCATGCATGTTTATTCAGTATTGTGTGTTGCAGAGTGCATCCCAATGTGTGTATATTTTTCTATTTCTTCTCGAAACAGGTCACTGGAAATCTTGTGTAAATTTAATTGTATGGTATGTTTTGTGAGAATGGACGTGTCGAATTTATCTTTCAAAGGATAAGCAGTTGAAATGAGTCTGATTTTTTTTTCTGAAAAATAATTAAGGTAGATTTCAAAAACGTTTTAACACATCACTAACTGAAAAAGGAATATAATTTAAGTGACTTTAAAATATATTATTGAGAATGAATATAGTTTGGATCTGACATAATTTGACATGGGATACAATTCTTTCTGTTATTTAGCCTACATATTCAATACTTTTTCCGTGGCCGATCACAAAATAAAATCTATTTACCAGATTTTAGTGAATTTAGGATTTAGTATAGGAAATCTTGTGTGCTTCTGTTCGTCCCACTGAAACTTTTACAATACGATGTTCCGTTTTAGTTTTATTGAATTTTTAATAATTTTCCAGGGCGAGTCACAAAAAAAACTATATACATATGTATATATATATATATATATATATATATATATGAGCAGATTTTGGTGAATTGAAATTATATTTAATACAAAAAAAAGTCTTTAATTTTAGTCACGACTTTTTTTGACGTACGATACAACGTATTCGTTTCATCTTTTTTTTCCAGGAAATTTTCTGGAAAACCAAAAACCTATTTTGTGTTGATTTTTTGTGTATTTGTAATATATTATGAAAATCGTTGTGTACTTTAACTTTGTCATGAAACATTTTGCTATAAAATGCGCCATTTTCAATTTATTTCAATATTTTAGGTTTTTCCGGGACGAATTCCAAAAAAAACAAATAGTATTTATTAGTGGATTTTTGTACAATTTTGATATGTTATGGTAAATTTGGCTCTCTTTAATTTTAGTATCTGTACCTTTCTTCGTAGAACGCACCGTTTTCCAGTTATTAATTTATTTCGCATTTTTCCGGGACAAATCCCGGAAAAAACGTTACCAAAATAAAGTGGATTTCAGTGGATTTTTGACATGATATTCTACGAATTTTTCTGCAAATTTTGGTAAAATAAAACCTTTTCTTACAATTTGTCCATAAATCGACCCCTTTTTCTCATAAAATGCCTGGACTATGTGTCTGAATCTTTCTGCGTCCTTTAGTTTACCGTAGCCGGCGTGCCAATTGCATGTATGTTTAGAGTGTAGCGATATAGCAAAATACTTATTTTAGTGGTTGATATTAGCGTGTTAACAATAAGTTATTGTGTATATGTCACACAGACAAATGTGACTGCATACGTAAAAAATAATTCTGTCTGAATTACTGACTTAGAAATACATGTCTGGACACTACTTTACATTGATGGTTGATTACAATGTGATGTTTTCCCGGTTATTCGCAAAACTACTTGAAAACCTCTATGGTGCCAGCAGTACAGTCACGCTGTGAATGACCATTTTAATTTACATATATTTAATACCAAAAATGTTCAACTTTTAAACTTTTTTCTTAATTTTTATCTATATATTTATTTAAATTTTGATCGGTTACTAAATTAACAGCATTTCTGCACCAAGGGCGCGGGCAGTTTTATTCAGTCTCAAGGGTGTCATAAATACGTAGGCAAACAGGCAAATTTCCAGACTAAAATCAGTAGTAGCGATATTTTAAATACAAATAATTTAAAAGGCACACATTTTTACTAACGGCTGTTACATTTTGAGTTTTGATAATGGAATTTTTTTTTTAAGTTTAAGAATGTTTGGTATGAAATAAAAAGTAGATAAGTTTTAAAAAAGTTTGATAACAAATGAAACGAATCTAAATCATCAAAGAAAAATATTTATTCAATAATATTAAATCTTCAAGTAACAAAATAAAAATATACCTTACAGCAAAAAACATTTTCTTCAAGGCAGCTGCAAAATAAATTTTTGTCATTCAATTTTTTTCATAAGCACTGCACTACAGTTTTTCCAGTATGACAAATTGAGTAAACGAAATCCATCCCTCTCGGCACAGACTACAGGTTTAGGTAGATTTCGAAGTACCTATCACTTCATGAAATGTTCAAAAAACTTATATAAACTTCTGAAACATTTTAAGTATCCTGTACGTTCTACAATATTCAAAACTGATCGAATTAACACTGTCTTATTCCATGGCCCAAAACTATTTTAAAAGATTTAGTTCAATTCATCCAGGACTGAATAACATAGAACGTATTTCATATTACGCCTATGCATTTATTACCTTCTAACACTACTTTTCATACCTTGCACTAATAAGTGGTCACAAAAAAAATTGCTCTGGATCATTGTTTATGATAATATGAAGATAGTAAAAAATAAATTTCAACATATTTGATAGGAACTATAAAACTTTTTTTAACCTCTATTATAACTGTAAATAGTTCGTCGTAGCAACAATTGTTTCAGCCAAAGGTTTTGGATAATGTTTAGGAGTTTTGCATAAATTATTTCATTTTTGATAGTATATCAACTAAAAAGTTAATGATTTTTTTTGTCTTTTAACCGTTTTTATTCCCACGGCTTGGAGTAATGGCTGGTTACATAATATTTTACTTCATATAAACGTTCTTGGCAATATATAGAAAGTAAAATAAAAATATGAATGACTTTGATAGTGTAGGTACATGGTACGGAAGTTTTGTTTAGTTCTTTTTATCTCCACATGAGTTTTTTTTCAACTTCTTGCAGTCTAATCAATAATTGTTTTGGACGAAAGTTTTAGATAAAAAATAAAAATATACATTTAACATTAATTGTTACATAATTAATTTTTAAGGGTTTTACCATAAATAATAACGTATTTAATATTGTACATGGTATGGAAATTGAGTTTTTTTATATTTCTACCTTTGCTATTTACAACCCCTTGGGCAATCGTTTGGCTTATCAAAAATTGTTTCAGACAAAAAATTGTGTTAAAAATTATAACATTTACAAACAATACTAACAGATTTGATAATGTGTCTACTAAGGAAGTTACGAACTTTTCTGTCCTTAAACTCATGTTTTTTCCGACCCTTGCATTTATGGTTGGTCGTATCAAAAAAATGTATTCAAAGGTTTTTGGTATTACTGCTACGAGTTATAATACGTTCAAACGATGCAGTATTTGTCATACTATGGGATTAAAAGCGATTGTTAAGTTAATCAAAACCTTCCCCATTTTACCACTTTGGTGGGATTATTCCCATTAAAGAATTCGACCAAAATTTTATTACTATATTTTATTTACCAGTTTGGAAATGATTTGTGCACAATTAAGGCAGTATCGTGTCCATAAATTGTATATGTATATACACACAAACGTTTGATTTCACGATGGCTTAGGTATCTATAGAACATTAAACGAAAAATTATCTTAAAATTTTCCTGCAGTCGCACTTTGGAAACGGCTTCAATAACAATAGGTAGTCTTTCTTCGAAATATACCTAAAAATCCACAAACCAAACAAAATAGAAGAAGAAAATAATGCTAGAGATAACCCACAATATAAAATTGTTTTTAAATATAGAACTGTGTTAAAGATTAATTAAATTTTTCAATGTATTTACATACAATCCAAAAATAAACATTTTTTCCAACAATTTTCATACCTTTAAGTACTTTCTTATTTATGCAGATACCAATTTTACATGTTCTGTTTGAAATCACCTTCTGCATTCAGTTTTCTCAAACTCACCACACACATATGCACGAGCACATTTAAACTGGTTTTCTTGTTAAACATAATTTCCCAATCAGAATGACACTTGGCATATTACCTGTATAAATACTAGTCCTATTAAAAGTACATTGTAAAACCCAATATTAAAGTTGAAATAAAACCGCAGTGTTTTCTAAATATCTTCATTGAAGGACTACATCATGACACGTTAGTGTTACTGGCAGTAATGAATTCATGTAGAACTGTATAAGTTTTTCTTCCATTAAACTTTTACAGAAATGGTCATCTTTTGTGATTTTCTGAAAAAGCATTCCTTTTGGAGTCCAAACGACAAAAAGGCATAATTAGCGACCTGTAACATGGAGTTGTCCCTGAATTTGGTACATGTACATATGACCGATCTTGAGATGCATTTTTCCATCCTTCAATTCACAAAAATTAATTTTTTCCCCAGAATTACCATTTCAGGAAGCATAGTCTTGGCAGTTGCAGGGCATTTTATTTCAATGATGCCATCACTACCAATGAGCCCATCAGGCGATGCTGCTAGAAATTGTATATTTTCGTCAATGAAAAGTCCTGAAGGAATTATGACTAAGCCCACCTCCTGTTCCAGCTGAGTGACTGCATGAGGTTCGTTCTCAATTCCATATTTAGTTGCTTTGTTTCCAGAGAAGGTTGAATATAAAATAGATTGAACTGTTTTAGAGCGCGGTGTTGTTTCTCTCATTTGACATATTTTTCCGAAATTTGAAGCCGTCAGACGCTTTGCTCTTTCACATTTCCACAAGATACAGTGCCTTTGTCCAGTGGTTGATGACTGGATATCCTGAATTTTTTTGCTGTCACACTGCAGTCCTCTCAAAAATTCTTTTTTCTTTTCGTATTCTTCAGGATTCATGACTGGTATCTGAGAAACATTGCCATAATGTGAGTCTTCTGAAAAGTTAATTTTCTTGTTAGTATTCTTTGTGGGGTTTTCCAAGCGCCTCTTTTCTTCTTTTTTCAGTAGAAATTTTTTTTGCTTTTAAATATTTTTTTTGAATATTCACCAGGACTGTGATTTGTGAATTTTTTGTGAATTTCGGCTTATTCGTTACCATCTGCATTGCACGAAACAACGGAAAGTTCACTTCTGGTAAGGTATCCACCACAGAGAGAAAAGTTGACTCTTACCACTAACAAACTTTGCAACTGTATTATTAAAAGACTCAGCTCTATTTGTTGTCATGTTTTTCAAGAAACTTTCTGCATGATGAACTACCACATTATTTTCTGACATTATTTCATCCCACATGCCCATACTTTTCATACTTGGAACTATATTCTCTTCTGTGCTTCTAGAACCATCACAATAGTATTCTCGTTTACTGCACTTTGAATGGTCCCCGAATACATGAAATGGTCCATTGTGAATATCACTCCGTAATTCCTTTACACGTTCTTGTTCAGTTATTCCTCCGACAGGGGAAAGAGGAGGAGAAGGGCCACTATCGCCCTGAGCAGTCAAGGCCTCCCCCCCCCCCTCCGTCAACGCGCCGCGCCTCCGCGGCGGGAGATAGCAGCCGGCTGCCGGTACAGCTACAGAGGGCGCCACGAGGTGGCTAGCAGTTTCGCCCGTGCATACGTTTACCTTTATTGGTGCCTCAGAAGTTTTTCCGCGGTGACATGCCTGTTTAAATGCAGGAATCAATGCAAGAAGGTACAGGGCGCGTCTGACTGGTGAGTTCCTTAAATTCTGACGGTTTTTACTGCACAAAAAATTGGTTGAAAAGAGCCATTTTCGCGATATTGGCGGGGTCGCAAAAGTGTTAAGGTGGGTATGTGACAACTTAAATCCACCAGACCGACATCGAATGTTCTTTTTACTCCTTTCCTGCCCAAACAAAAATTGAAAATCTCAAGTACTTTCTAAAGGAGAGATATAGAGGTAAATGTCTGCAGTGGCTTTCTTCCATCGTCCAGACGGCGCCCTTAATAACTATAAAAGTCAACAACAGAGGCGACACTAGGAGTAAACAAAGAAAATTTAGGGACTCCCTACAAATACTTGGGAGTAAAAGGATCGTTATTATATATTAAATAAATAAAAACAACTGTTACGTCTATAGACTTCCTTATTTTATTAATCATTGTTCTTTTTTTTTTGATAGATTAAATTTTCCTTAGTAAAGACTGTTTTTCATTGATAAGTGATCTTATTTACATAACTCACAATTACACTTATTATATGATATTCCTTAACGTTATTTACGATAGGGCCGGCCCTGAATGTATAACAAAAATTAAAATATTTAAAAACAAGAATGAAATTAACATTGGTAACTTTAAAGATTGTACATATAGTCCTTCCAAAACATAATCTAAATTTCTTCTCCTCGAACTGCCTTTTACTGTCCGCTGTCTTAACTGGGTTACACTAATCTTGGGTTCGTGAATAAAAAGATAGAATTATGCGGGTATCACCCGGGGCTGTAGGTAGACGGTGATCAAGGTAGTAGGCCTAATGATGTTGGATTCTGCGCAGGAACCGACTCCAGAGGTTCTGGCAGAGGATTTTGGTTGCCCCAAACTTGGAACCCTGTCTGAAACAAAAGTCCAAATTCCAAAGAATTAGACCTGTTTCCAGACAGTATACTTAAATGGCGCAAAAGGCCAATAGAGGGAAATTAAAGGGGGGGGGGGATGATGTCAAGACTTACCAAAACAGGGTGTTGGTCCTGGCGCTCAGGAGAGGGCGTCTCGTCTCCGCAAACTCGAACCACGATTCGCGGTAGCCACGGAAGTCATCATGAATAATTAAAAAAATAATTTATATAAAAATACTAAGTTTCTCTACTTCCAACTAAACTACTGACTGGTTAATAATTTTAGCTAGGGACTCCATCCCTTTAGTCTGAGAAGACTACATAATATACGATGTCAATGATTCGCAGAAGATCGCAGATACAAACGGTACCAGTCAGTCCGGAGGCGCGCACCGAAGTCAGTTCAGAGCGGTATATCACCTGAATATCATAAGCGCGGGGTCTCTCGAGAATGGGAGGGGGGTTAGGCTCTGAGCCGAAAATTACCGAGTCCACCCGAAGGTGTCCGGCATAAAAAAAAAGATCTTACTGGAGTGACTGCGCGACTGAGGCGCTATCTTTTGGTGGCGAGAGGAAGTACTAATAAATCGACTTGTGACCGACGAGTGTGTCAAGCTAGGGGGTAATGGAGTAACCAGTGGTGCCACCTAGCGGCCTGAGACATAAGGAGGGGAAAGGTTGTCGTTACCTCCGCGCGAGCGCGGTAGTGTCGGCGCTGCCGACGCCTCACAAGTGGCATTAGTTACCACAGCCGTCGCTAGGTGTCGTTAAGGTGCAGAATCGTAACTGCGGCTGTCAAGCCTGAGATGGCCTTGACTTCGGTTAACGCACCCGAGCGGTCGTCGCTCCTAGCCACTTCTGAGAAGAGAGGGAGGGTGAGCAGGCGGGGGGTGGCTTCAAAAAACGCATGGTCTGTGGGACACAAGGCCCACGGGATCCTCCTGTCGTGTCTTGCTGCTAGTGAACCTTATACCGATTCGTGACAGAGTTAGCAGGGCTCAGCACTGCTTCACAAGCTGCTCTTAGCAAAAGGTAGTCACGCGAAGAAATAAAGTTACCGGCCCCGACGTGCCTGGAGGCGGGAGAAATATTAGCCAGAATGCTAGCCTAGCATGAGGCTGGGAAAGAAAATCAGCTCGCCTCTGAGAACAGAGGCTGAGGGCCTGGCCGTAAAGAAAATAAGATGAGAAAAAAAATAAAAAAAATAATATTTCCAAAATATTTCAGATTACAAAATTTTAAATAAACGTGCCTAAATCTCTAATTTACGGCACAAGAACCTGAGTGATATCATTTATAAATATATTAAAAAGGAGATGTGATAAAGTACCTCCCCGAGGAACACCAGAACAAGCATTAAACAAGGAAGAGTTATGATTATTAAATGAGACAAAAAATGTTTATTTTAGGTAAACTTGAAAACTAATTAACAAAATTATTCCTTAAGCTAAAACTTCATAATTTACAAAGTGGTAAATAATGATTAACTGTATCAATGCAATATTTTATTTAATCAACATACTTGCAAAAAGAGCTCAAGACCAGAAGCACAAAGCCTTTGAAGTTAGTACCCACTCTAGGTATTTTTTTTTCCATTGCAATTGTATAAAGATTTTAAAATAATATACTCTGTAAGGAGTAAAACTGTTAATATTAACATTTATCTAGAGCAAAGCAAGGTTAAGCAGAATACCATTGTCTCATGATTTTATAAAAGAAGAAAAACAGATTTAGAAGGGCTTCTTCTTCCTTCTTCAGGATCTAGAAAAATACTTAAATCAAATCCATAACTTTTTCAGGTCTTTTCAATTACTTTTTTTTTGTTCAATTAAAGATCACAAGGTAATTTTGTTAGAATGAGTTACTTCATAATTTGATTTCATGTATTTGTGATATCTGTGGAATTGCTGTGGATGTGTATAGGATTGAGCGTTTTGTTGCAAGAAAGCTTTGTCAAAAAATATGTCTAAATGTTTTATGGAAACTGTTAAAGAGAAAGTCTTAGAAGAAATGTTTAATGCAAATTCATTATAGTTAATATTTTTAACAGATTTTTATATGTATAATGAGAAAATTAAACTATTTGTAAGAATGTATGGATTTTAATGTAAGTATGATTTCCAGAGATAAATCCCACGTGTTTTTAGTGGATAGTCTCCAACTATTAATATTTAATGTGTAACAGCAAACTAGAAAAAAAAATACAAGCAAATTGATGGCTTGGTCTCACGTGCAATATTGAAATTTTCCTTTTTTTCCCCCTCATTACCTTTATTCAAGGGCTATTTCTAAAATTTTAACTCAATATGCTATCGGCTGATGTAAAAACCTTAGCTATGGCAAGTTAAGTTGCGACTATAGAGTGTAAAGGACCAAATGTTTTTACCTCCGTGCCATACCGTTGTCGCCCAGCTACAGACCGAGCCATGATAAACTTCAGTATAGCCAGTGGCAGGGAACTCGCACAACACAAAGCAACGTCTGACCATTAGTCAGCTGGTAACTGTACGTGCGCAAACCCCTGCAGTGGGAATTACATTGGAATCATGACTTCCAAGTGAAGCATAATGCATCATGTTCAAGCGTTTCAGACAAAACTAGAAGTATTACGGTGTGCAGAATGTCATGAAGGCCACACTTATGTTGCTCGCACTTTAGTTTTAATCAAGTCAACTGTGCGCGCAATCGTACAAAATAAGGACTCTATCAAACATTTGTATAAGTCTGATGATGTTGGTTGCACTAGGGAAAAAATATTTGACATTAGATACCGGAACAGAAATGAACAGATGATTCACATGGAAAAGGTTGTTAAATTAATGGTGCAATGAAAAAAATATCACGCGTCTGACAGGATTGATGTGAACCAAGCGCGGTAATACACGAAAAAGCACTTTAATTTTCATTGCCAGTAAAGGATGGTTTGGAATGTTCGCGGAAAGGTACGCGACGTGAGTTGTAGGTCATGCTCGGGCGGGCAAGTCAACCAGCCAATTGATGATAACTATCCACCGTTACAGTGTCAAATTTGTTATACAAATTATTCAATGGTAGGCTACTAAAAATAAATGATGTGACACATTTTTCACTGAGTATTATTCTACGCATTTATATTACGTGAAGAATATTTCCCTACACATTTTGGGACACATTAAGTAAATTAGCCTTGCTATTTATGCAAACCAGTGCTTCAGAATATGCGATTTTGGATAACACAAACATTTTTAGGAACGCATTAGTCATGCTAAGTGAGGAATTGGTGTATATGGAAATGCTTCCTAAAATTTTAAAAGGTTTTTTTTTTTTTTTTTTTTTAATGCAGCTAACATATTAACCTAACCTAACCAACCTCTCATTTCAATTCCTATTTACCTTATTTTCTACTATAACCTGCTACTCTACATATTGATTCAGAAAATTTTCATGAACTGCAAAATATCGTGAAATCCAATCCATTTCATAAAAAGTTAAGTTTTTTCAAGCTGTATTCCAAAATTAGTGATTTTAAATAAGCTCATATTTACATATATTAACCCTTGTTATTTACACATTTTCATCGTTAACAGCAGCCAGGTAAACTGCATTTTAGTTCAGTAATATTATAAAATAAATGTCTGCTAATTTCATCTGAAATCTGAAACCATTATTTAAGTTTGTGTTTTTATTTTAAGTCATGTCTGTTTAAACATACATATAGCAAAAAACCTGCTACTATGTTGGATTGTGTTAGATCGACTGTGACTATCTAGTTATTTGCCATTGAAACTAAGGCGTTCAGTTCTTTCAATGGCCTTCGCAATAAAATGTCTGTTTTGTGGTGTTGTAGTTCTTTGTTGTTGACATTTATTTATTTCTTAATCCTTGATTTTTTTTCCCACTACTGGTACACATGGTGAAACAAACACAAATAACAGTTTGTTTTCAAGTTTGAAATGTTACAAATATGCTGTGTTTTTAATCTTTCACGCAATTTTTCTTCTACTGTTTAGCGAGACAGTAATGAAAACTCTGAATACTTGGTGCATGTTTAAAACATTGATTATTGTTAATATTTTTTATTAATAAGTTCCGTTAAACCATTGAAAATTGGTATTTGTACAGCAAAAATGACAACCTCAACAGTGAATGTTGATATAAAACAAACTCATGAGATATGCTATGTCAAATATTTGTATGCAAGCGAATATTCCTTATTTCCCAGTCTTAGTATTCAAGGTCAAATTGAATAAGGAAAAAACAAAAACTTTTTGTATTTGAAAATTCAAATATTTTCACAGGCCTACCTATGAAGTAATAATGAGTTCAACTTGTTGCATGCAGGACTTTCCACAGTGTCGTCTATTTTGTTTAATAATGTTCTGTCTTGATTTTTTTCACACAAAACAAATTTTGTTTACGGCATATATGATAAAATAAATAAAACACATGTGGCAGTGAGTTCTCTACCGACAGACGTGTGTGTGCATCATCCACCTTATCCAATGGTTTGTAAGTAATTGTTGTGTATTTTTTTGGTTCCTTTATCAGTATTTAACTGACTCATAACAACACTGATTCTTCATTAGATAGTTAGTCTGAAATTTTGGGGTTTCCTACCCTACGATGATCAATTCACTATTAAGTTCAGGTAGGTTCTACTAATATGTTCAGATCTCCCACTAAAGCGGGACCTCAGGAAACTGCCGGTACTGAGAGAGTAAAGGTATCGGTGATGGAATCCAGTAAATTGGATGAACAAGTCAATCTCTTGAAAACACTATGCTTGAAAGTAGATAATCTGAAAAACTAAAATAAAGTTCTCAAGACCCTGCTTCACGACTCTAGGACAGAAACTCAGGTATTAAGCATGAATTTATCTTACCCAAACAACAATTAAGTGAAAAAAATGATTATAAATCCTACAGTCATGCAGTTATGCAAATGGCTGGTACCAAGTATGTTGAACAGGCAACATCAATATGTAACAGCGGCTCATCTGGTGAACTACTTTCAATGCAGCGGGAATTGCGTGTCGTCAGCAAGAGTCCAACAAAGAGTGGGTCAATGAACAAGGTTTCACCATGGTACAACAAAAGTGCAAACCAGAAACTACCGCCAACAATGATTCAAAATCAATCCCCTAATGAATGAAGAAAAAACCACAATGCCAGTATCAGGAATATTCCTTCTCTAATAACAGTAGTTAAACCTACATTTAGAAAAATCTAAGTCCTGTTTGTTACCCGTTTTGATCCAGCCATCCCTCCAAGAGCAGGAGATTGCTGACTATATAATGAACAAACTTAATCCATCAAAAGTGAACGTAGTTAAACTCCAAGCAAAGTATAACACTTATGCCTTTTTTCACAAATCTGTGTTGGAATTAGACTTTGACAGAATTAAAATACTGTTTTCTGGCCTAATGGTGGTCATCAGCTCCTTCTACGGGAAATAATGTCCTAAATAACTTGCCATTACCACTGTTAATATCAATGAGCTACTGCTGACCTTGATGCCAGGTACAGCATCTTAACTTCCAGTTTGTGCATGCCTAGCCCCGATGCGTGGGATTTAGTTTACCAAAATGCCATAGGTTTGAGATCTAAAGCTATGGCATGTTTTCAAAATTTAGCCCATACTCATCATGACATAATCTGTGTCACTGAAACATGGTTCAACAATTCTAGTATTAACTCACATTAATTTATAGGCCTATATCTTATGTTTAGCTCCGATGGAAATCCAATATTTTTTAACTAACCACAATTCCACCATACATCATGCAAGTTCTGGGGTCTCTCAAGGAGGTAATCTTACTATTAAACATATTTTGTAATGATATCACTAGAGTTATAAATCATTCTTCTCATTTGTTATTTGCTGACAATTTAAAAAATTTGCAGATAAATTACCTCATTTCGTGGTTGTTTGCAACTTCAATCTGATATTAATGAAATTGAAATTAGGGTGGTTCCAATCTTGTTGCTTTTAATAAAAGTAAATCCAATATCATTAAGTTCACCAAGAAATTTCACCCTATTTTACTTGTTTATAAATCAGATAACACACCAGTTTCTATTCTCCTTTCATTAAAAGATCTTGGCATCACATTTCACTCTTAAGTTATCCTTCCAAAATATAATCCTTTGATTTCTTCCTCACATAGAATCTTAGCCTTAATCAAATTCATTACTTATAATGCATCAAAAATTGATTCTATTCTATGCCTTTATTTAGCTTTAGTAAGATCAAAATTAGAATTTGGCTCAGTCATCTGGAACAACTCAAATAATTTAGTGATAATATTGAAAACATCAAAAAAAATTCTTAAAAAATTATTTAAAAAAATTACCAAACCATAACAAAGGGTCACTTGATCATAGAAAACTATTAGATGCACTATTTGTTGGTAACTGTTACATTTCCAAACTTAACTGCAAATATTTACTAGAAATTACTGGTCTACGAATAATAAAATTCAATAGACTACAATATACAGAATATATTTTGTTCCATTCATAATAGACATGCATCATCCATAGATTAATTTCAAATTTTCAGGCTATTAGGCCCTCAGCCACTACAATGCATTTCCGATACTAACACATTTATGGGTCGTTTACAGAAACATAGGACAAGAAGTTGAGCCGTTCTCCATAGGATAGCACTTCAGTCGCACACCCATTGGCCAGATCATTTTCAGCTGCCTCCCTCGAACCTGTCCCTCTGCCCAGAAAATCACACGTGTTTACAGTTAATTCCCAGAAATGAGTTGGGGCTCGCCCCATCCCTGGCTGTCGTCCTCTCCGTTGTTGCCAAACATCAGGGTGCCCACTCAATTCAGCTGAAAATATTCCCTGACTTTTCCAGGTTTTTTTGACCAGTCAAAATCATCGGCTAAATTAATTTAAAAATAAGGCCCGTTGTAAACAACACATACATGCAGATAAATATTTATTTCTAACAAAGAAAATTAAAAAGAGAAACAAATGCACAGTGTAGGCCTAGTTAAAATTCCAATATTAATTAAAATTTAAAGCAAAAATTGAGATATTTTCAAGGCCTAGGTACATACCTATTCAAGCTGCTGGTACTTGCATTTTTTGTAGCATATCACACAACACAAACAAATTCTTCAACTTGACTCTTTATTATTTAACACATACACTAACTTGTTTTATTCACAATGTTAAAAAAAAACATGCCACAAGAAAGTTTTACAACAAAAACTATCCATTTAACTGTAACAAGCCATGCGCAGATGGTTATATGCAAGGCCTAATAATCATGCAAACAACAGAACGGAATAACTGATTTACAAACCATAAAATAATAGCGAGACAGGTGCACCAACTTAATGTATGAAAGCCGCAAAATGTTACAAGACAACACGAGGTCTCGAAAACACAAATTCAACATAAATCCTACCTTTCATTTTCTATTTTACTAGTAATATTTTTAAAAAATCCTGTTTCAACGAAAAATTTCCAGATTTTTGATGAAATTCCCTGACTTTCCCTGATTTTTCCCTGTAGCTACAAAATTCCCTGACATTTCCAGGTTTCCAGGTTTTCCAGGTCGAGTGGCCACCCTGTGCTATGGAGTGAGAGAGGTGTACAGTCTACGGCACATTTCGTTTCTGTCAAAATGCAAAAGAGGAGCCAAGGTGTCACAAAAGGGCGAAAACGTTCAACATGCTCTTTATGTGTTAAGAAATTAAAAACGGTATCAAAAGTAAGAAGCGGTTAGGAAATATGGTACATAAATAAACAGTGGAAAAACTCGGGTGAGTTAAACCAACACCTATTATTAAAGACAGTTTGAACAATGGAAAAGGTCTCACGAACATTGGATTCAAATTATTTGTAGGCAAATGGAATAGATGCATATTTCCACTAAAACAATTACACCCTAAAAATTACTTTATCCGAGAGGTTATAACTAGTCCCATTTATTTCTCGCAAAAATATTTGAATGCTCATTAGACCGCAACAAGGTATGCCCACTCCAGCGGTTTCTTCCTTGTAATTGGCAGCTGTTTGCAAGAGAAGCCATTTCCGTATTTTACCATGACATTCAGGACCCGTTAGCTTCCACAGAATGGCTGTGATTTGTGCACTAACGGTAAACATGTGCCTAAACAAAACTCAAACAATTGCGAACATATGCGATGATACAGTGTTTTAACTCCCAGCTATTTTCGAAATTTTTTCGCGGAAAATATTTATAAATAAGTAAGAATTGAAGAAGTTATTTCTAGTATATTAAAATGTAAATAATGACTCTGCTATTCTCCCTAGCCAGAATATTTAGTCAAAACGTTAAAAAATTTATTTATTCCATTGTTTTAATTATTAAAACAGAAAGTCAAGTTATTTCATTTTTTTAAATAGTAAGCACCTCGTTAACCAGTTTAAATTAAAAATATGGTTCAATTTATAGCTACTGAATATTGCATAATTTTAGAGTAGCCTTTTTTTAAAACACGCATTACTACAATCATGGACATGTGGAATTACATTACATAAGTGCTAATTTTCCCTTAAGATTTTCAGGTTAAGAAAAAGCTCTTAAGGGTCCTCAGCTAGATTAAAATACAGTTTATGGCAACATATTTTTTAAAAACATTCCTGAGGAGAACAACTCCCCCTCCCCCTCAAGAAACTTTCATATAAAAAATACGATCATATATTTCTCATTGCGCTCCTCGTTACGCCTAAGATTACAACGGGTGTTTTGTAAGTAAGACTATAATAGCAAGACTTAACAGAAATAGTGTGGGACCGCATGGGACAGTGGCACTAGCAGTAAGAAAATGGCCTCTCTTTGTGTAAAATGATAATATCGAAGGCGTAGCTATAGATTTTTTATGATTGAAGTTATGGAATGAAACTCAACTAACACTCGCGGAAATAATCAATCTTCAGTGATCGAAGTTATCGAGTAGAGCGACTTGAACACGTACGGGGAAAAAAAAAAAAAATTCCGAAAATCATCAGTTACACGAAAAATCGTAACTTTTATTATTGCAATCGTAAATGCGTAATAACACAAGGTAATTCGTAGCGATTACGATTGAATCGTAATTGTTGGCATGTCTGCAAACAAAACTTAGAGCAGTCTGTGATCAAGCTATTTTTATTCACTGTTACACCCACAAGTTAAATCTTGTTCATTCACAGTCTGTAAGTTACATCAAACAGTGCAAGGTATTTTTCATCTCTCTAACAGTGCTTGGCAGTTTTTTTGGAAAATCAACGAAGAGGATGCAGGCGGTGAAAAAGAGGTGAAAAAGAGGTTTCCCGCGCTTGCTCAAACTCACTGGAATTATAATAGTAAGCTTGTAGAAACTGTGTACGAACACAAGGAAAATATAGCAGATCTTCTAAGAGCTATGATAGAAAATGCTGACAAGTGGGATTCCGAAACATTATGTTCTGCCCATGGTCTTTTATCACATTTGAAAGATTTTGATTTTAATTTCTTTCTTGTCATATTTTCGTACATTTTCCCGCAGTGTGATTTAATTTTCCAAATACTTCAAGCTGTTTCTGCATGAAGAAGATTGAAAACTTTAAAACCTTTATAACGATTTAATAAATGATTTTGACCGAGTGTGGGGAAATGTTTGCTCAGAGTGTGAAAATACTCTCCAACAGCAAAACACGCTCGTGTATATTTTTCCTCAGGTGAGGATAAAAAGTTATTTACAGAAGACTTTTTTTTTCAAATTGTGGATGCCATTATTCTGCATGTAAATCAAAGATTTTCAGAAGTACCCAAGCTAAAATTCGTAAGCTTGTTGGATAGCAAACTTTTCCTTCAGCATGCACAAAACTTCCCAGAAGAAGATTTTGTATCTCTGAAGAAAAACTACGGGAAATTCTTTGATTTACCAAGCTTAAGAAATGAGTTGTACGTTTTATTCACGGACAGTGACATGCACAAATGTACTGTGTCAGATTTCCAATTGTATTTGGTAGCATCCGAACTAAGTGACGTATTTCCAGAAACCCTAAAACTTTCAAAGCTTATCTTGACAATGCCAGCTACAAGTGCTTCAGCTGAGAGATCATTCTCAGCTTTGAAGCGAATTAAAGACTACTTGCGGAACAGCCAGCGTCATGAAAGATTGTCTGCCCTTGCACTACTCAGCATTGAAAAAAAACTGCTGCAGAAACTATGTTGTGGATCATCTTTCAATGATGATGTGATCAATATCTTTGCAACTAAAAACCGTAGAATTGAGCTGAAATATAAAATTTAAGGTAAGAAGTACATTTTTTATAAGGTTCTTCTCTTTATTTTAAGTACTTACTTTGCCATGTGTTGTCTGTTTATATATTTTGTACCAGATATTGATGATATTACACTCCCACTTAGTATATAAATAATGTAGAGTAGGTATTTTATTATCAAAATAATGTAAGTCAAACATTATTATTTTTCAAAAATAATTTATAATCTAAAAAAAAATGTCAATTTTTTTACCTGTGGAATAGTCAATGTTCAGTTAAGAAAACTACTTAAATAGCACCCTTTTGTACCTTGAAATACATATTTTCCCAGGGGAGGGCCCCCGGACCCCACCCCCGGCCATGTTTTGGGGTGAACGAGTTGTTGCTTCCCCTCATGTAAACCTCACGCCTCGCCACTGCAAGAAACTCCTAAATATATACATTTTCAATTGCATGATTTTAAAGCTATGCAGTAAATTGTATTTACATATTTTATATGGAAATTTAAAGGCATAAGAAATTTGTTATTTCATTCTTTTTTCAAAATATAAACTTGTGACATGCTCTTACTTAAAAAATTACTAAGTGCGAATTTGTTTGGACAAATTTTCAAACTAAAAAAATAAGAATAATAAATATATTTAATTGTGAATTGCGCATAACGAGACCTTTACAAAATCTTTTCTCTTTGATTTGATTGGATTACTTTCTGTGTTTTATGGGATAGTTATGCATTTGCTATAACATGGTGACTAACCGTGGTCACAAATGCATTTAATTGCACGTAATAGTTCACCGAATAAGGTTTATTATAGAACATTGGACTATGTATTCAATTTTTCGCTTCACAAATGACCAATTTAGCAGAGCTTTCTCAATTAAAAAAAAAATAGCATAAAACTTTAAATTACTCAGTTTAAAAAAATAAAGCAAAAATGGTATTCACTATGACAAAGAATAAGGCCAAAAGAATGGTTTCCAGTTATAAAAACCATGCAATAAAATCTTACCAGTAAATTTGGGTTACTGAGAAACTAGTACTATTTTTATACATTACTAGCTAATTTAAATGGCCGGTATTTCCACCATACCTATATTTTGATGTTAAAATTAAATTTTTAGTTCTTATTATAATTCTTTTGTTATAACTCACTTTAAATAATTTAACTTTTTTTTTAATTTACAGTTTTTCTTTATGTTTTGAATAGAATAAAATACTCTTTTTTGTTGGATGTAATTTATATAATTTATAAAATTTCTTTTTCACAGTAATTTCACCGTTAAATGCACGAACTGTGTGAAAATGCCATCTGCCGAGAAACAAACAAGTCTTCACAAATGTAGTTTTCAACGAACGACATAGAGAACGTTTGTGGTCAAAATGGTTATACATCGCTACCTAACTTTCAAAGAGAGAAGCTTTGTAGGGGGTTGGATATAAGACTGTATGAAAACATTTGCCCCAAACACACCACCAAAAGTTTCCCCATTCAATATCCACATAACTTAGAAACGTCGTAACGTAGAAAGTCATAACTTAGAACTATCACAACTTAGAACTGTCATAGCTTAGAAACATGTAACTTAGAAACATGTAACACAAAACCACGCAACTTAGAACTGTCATAACTTAGAAACATGCAATGCAGAAACACACAACTTAGAAACATCATAACATAGAAAGTCATAACTTAGAACTATAACAACTTAGAACTGTCATAACTTATAAACATGTAACTTAGAAACACACAATGCCAAACCACATAACTTAGAAACACACAACTTAGAAGATTCTATCTTGTGTGTTTCTAAGTTATGTGTTTCTAAGTTGTGTGTTTCTAAGGTGTGACAGCACCCCCAGAAGCAGCAGAAGTAGAAGTAGATGATGATGAATTGGAGAAATGTAAGAAGGCTGTTTTATAAAAACTGCAGAAAGAAGAAGATAAAGAAGATAACTTCACAAAACTAGAAAGAAATAATGTAGGACAGCATGAAAATCCCTTGTGGATTGAAGCCCGCAGCAATTGCCTGACGGCTTCTAATTTCGGAGCAGTATTATGAGAAACCATGTCATGCCACAACATGGTAAAGAAAATGTTAGTGGATAAGGAAAAACACTCCAAAGCAGTTAATTTTTGGCAGTGTAAATGAAAAGAAAGCAATTTCTTTATACGAAGAGCAGAACAGAGTAAAGGTAAAAGAATGTGGTCTGTCTATGAGAATGGATTTGCCTTACTTGGGAGCTAGTCCAGGCGGATTGGTGGGTGATACTCGACTCGTGGAGGTGAAATGTTTGCTATCAATCGGGAAAACCAAAATCTGGGAAGCAGCAAAAACAGGAAAAATTTGCGTTCAATATGAAAATGGGTCGCTGAAACTAAAGAAAAATTAATAAGTATTTGTATCAGATACAAAGACAACTTGATAATTCGGAAACATTATTGTGATCTCAACTTGTTTAGTGATAGTGGAATTGAAGTATAGCGAAAAAAGCCAGATGAAAAGTTTTGGGATGAAAAACTACTGCCAAAACAACACAGATTTTTCATGTGTTGTTTGTTAACTGAAATCGCAGACAGTCGCATTGAGAGGCATGAAAGTTCGAGAACCAGATTTCATTGTGTCAGCCAAAAAAAACATAGGTAGACTGATGATTATTTACACAATGTAAGATTATATTCTGGGTTATGTATAATAAAATATTTAATAGAATTATATAAATGTTGCAAAGTGTAAGTATAAGTGTATGTATGTGTGTATTATCTCATAAAGAAAAATGTAGGGCTAATTAATTTTGTCTTTACTGTTCTACAAGTTATGTTTGTATATGTAACAATTGTGATATTCTTGTAATTTTTGTTAAGAGTATTAAGAAATTTCTTAAGTGATATTCTACTTGTTAAGTGATTAGAAATTTCAATTGTGCCACTTTTATACTATTCTGTTTGTTAATGAAATAGTTATGATTAAAATATTATATGCATTAAAGAGTTTAGAAATTACAATCATGCTGCCAAATTATTGATGTTTTATAGAAACAAGCATGTACCTATTTTGCATTTAATTCTGTCAAATTTTCCCTGTAAACATTAGTCTGTATGTTGCTTGGGTTATACTGCTTAAGGCCCTGTCAAACTGTCAAATTTTCATTTCCAACGCCTTCCAATATATTGTGTCAAATTAAGTTGGAGGGTTATGATGTCACCGAAAAAGTCACTACCGCAGCATGTTTGTTTGACAAGTCGGATGACTTAACTTTTCATAAAATATTTTCCATAGAGGACAGTTCTAAAATATATTGGATGTTGGATGAAATTGGCCACTTAAAATTGTGATTAGCAAAAACAGAAATTACATCTGTTTCCGTCATAATGATTCTTTAAAATTGAGGAGAACACATGGGCGATTTAAAAGGTTTTTAAGTAAGATAACTAAAATAATGTTAATATGAATGAAGTGTACAAAAAACTTTATGTGTAAAAATGAAATTATGTTTATATAACCTTAAAAAATTGCTAAACATTTATTTCAGTTGAAGCATTAGGATCGCCGCTTCTTTCAAACACCGCCCGCGCAGACGCGCGGCGGCTCGTCGTCCCCTTCTTCCTTCCCCCTCCTAGTGTATGCCTGCTTGCTTCTCCCCTCTCCTCCTCCGTTCGGCGCATGCGCGCTGCGCGGCACATATGTTATAAAAGCAGATGTTTTCAATTTATTCGGTTTTGTTCATCTTGTTCTTCTAGTATCAACTAGCTCGTCAGACCTATTTTAGTCTCTTGTGAGAGCTTGAGTAATTGTTAGCCAGCATGTAGTCAGTCAGTTAGACTTTAACCTTGTACGACGTGTGCGACCTCGAGGGAAAGAAAATGTAAGTTGGAGTAAGGCGGTGACCCTTGCCATAATGTAAACGTTTATTGAATTTTGTGTGTTTTGTCTAAATTCCTTTTCGATCGCCACCTGGAAAATTACTTTTGGAAATCATGTAAATTAATTTAATTTAACTTCACTTGTTTGTAACTGTTCTCCCCTGAGTCGTCGACGTACGTAAAACGTAACGTAATTATTCATTTTAAGATAATGTAACTTACTTTTGTAACGCACGTAATGCGCATAAGGCAGTGGGTTTTCCCTGCGTTTTGACAATCTTGTAATTTGGCAGTTTCAAATGTGTCTACCTTGTGACGCCCTCTTTCGAGGCCCCTTAATGGGACCGCGCATGTTTTGTACCACGTTGCGCCGGCGTAAAATCTCACCTCTTTTGTAGCCTTGATAATGGCTCGTTCACTTTTGCTGTGTGTGTTAAACTCTTGTTACGTAATGATCACCTTGTTATTTATTTTTGTTGTTAAGTTTTATTAAAACTTTATTATTGTTTCAAACTTGTTGTGTTACAAATACCCGTTCGCAATCCTTGCCATGCTATGGCGTTCCACCCCGTCCTTATGCCTGTAGGCATTACACAGTGTGTAATGAATGTTACCGTAAATTAAATTTATCCATTTTTAAAAAAATTTAAAAATGCACAAATAGAGTAACAAGTTCAAAAACTAAATCCAGCACTTTGACACACTAATTTAAAATTGAGATTTAAATTGAAAAATAAGATTGCTCACACAAAAACTAAACTTTGATAGTGTGACATGATTTAAAACATATTTGAAATTATCTGTCCAAAGTTATTTGACGGAGAAAATTGGGAGCCATTTTCTGTCCAATACTACCCCTCCAACTCTATTGTCAAATATACTGGAAACAAATATTTGACCACGCAACAGTGCCTTTATAAATAACTTTTACGTTGAGAATATGGAATTTCATGCTATGTTGTTGCTTTATTGATTCGCTAGTGCTTTCCTGTATCATTATTTTAACCAGCATTTCAGACTTGTTTTCATGGCAATACACATATGAAAACATACAATATATCTCACGCCACTTTTGGTTAGAGTCGTTTATGCAGTTTTGCTGGTACAAGACTTTTAGATTTCTTCACCAGATGTCAGAAACTTATGTGAAATTGTGTAATTAATATTAAAATAAGACAAATCATTACTACATACCACATAATGTTAAAAATTTTCCTTTAGAAAATCTTACAGTAAAAAAAACTATAAAAAGGCTGTATGCATTTATAAAAATCGGTAGAACTGTTTAGACAAGAACAAATAATTGATATTCTTTTATAAATATTTTAGTAGATGAACATCAATTGATAACCAAAGTAACAAATGCAAATGACTTGCACAAAAATTTACTCGATGTTCATTTAGTTAATTTTTGGTGTAAACTGTAAGTTTTATAGAATATCAAATATCATACATATCTGACTTCTTAATTCGTCTATTACGACTTCACATTACAGTTGCGAATTAGGACCTCACTCAAGATAAGTAAAAATTATTTTATGCGCACAACGCAATGTGCCCAGTATCGCTCGGAACTACCATTTGCCTTCCAACAGTGTAGCACTCGCACGCATGTAGCTGAGCCGACAACGCTGTTCTGTGAACCCCCCTAACCTCCCCCCCATTGTGGCCTGCAAACAGACCATGTGATTCACGACCACTTAAAGTGTGTCAAACCCACCTCAGCTTCATTCATACAATCAAGTAGAAGGGGCAGATGGAGAATGCATGGCGAGTACACGCAGTTTGCCTGTTTGCCACTAGAGGGCTGCACTATACTGCCTTTCAATGTTTAATCAGTTTAAAGAATGCAAGTTTTTTATCTTAGCGTCTCCAGCAAGTAGTCCACGCAATTAAACTTCAACATTAAGATATACATCATTTAAATGTTAAAAAATGGTGTGTTGTAAAATTTTTCTAAATTTGAATACATTACTCACTTTAATTAAGTGTTGAAAGATGTTAAAGCTCACCTAGAAAAAAGTGTATTTTCATCTGATTTTAGAACTAAAATTTTGCATTTTTAAATCACTATATAAAGAAACATTATATAACATTGCATTCCATATATTTTATTCTCAAGTAAAAACATGTTCATTGAAAAAAATATTGCACTTGCTTCATGCTGGAGTTTCTGCAAAAAACATGAGTCAAATTTAAATTTAAAAGTTCCAAAAATGCATTAAAAAAATTTAATTTCTTTTTTTTTGAATTTGTTTGTTTTGTGTAGTGTCCACCTAAAACATTCAACTGTTGGTGAGCATGATAAAAATTATAAATAAATAATTACTTTACAAAATCCCTCTTTTTTTAATCAATTAATTTATAAGCAGTAAACTCACCGTACTATTAGCATCCAAATCACACTCATCTCCATTACAACCAGCTTCATCCCAAGGTTCTAATTCTCGCTCCATACTTTGTCCATTATTAAATTTAGAGCTTATTGCCATATCTGTTTGGAATGTATCTGCAACAAAAGCCACAACACCTTACTATGAATATGTTATAACCAGTGTTCTTAAAAGAGTAAAAACATAATTTACTGCTCTGCAGCAGTAACTTACTAACAAGTAAAATTTTTTAGTAATGTTATCAGGTACATGACAACATTATAATCAGGTACATGACAATCAACGTTACTTTCCATTGCCCTTTTAGTATTGAAATTAGTTATTAGTGGTTTAATAATTTTAATATAAATTTAGTTATTTTAGCTATACATTTCATCGAGGTTATTAAAAACAGATAGATATAACATGATTCATGAAGGTGGGGAAAAAATTGGCCTTGGGCTACAAAAAGAAATTTAACTATTAACATATTTAACTTGGGTATTTTCAGGAAACCACGAATAAATGAAATCAAAATTGCTTTAATGGAATTAAAACTCCGGTCCTATGGAGCAAGCAAGGTGGTGGTATGTTAAGACACTGAGTTGCATTCCAGAGGAAACTGGTTCTATTTCCAGTCCGACCATCCTGATTTCCATTTCTCTTGGTTTCCCAAAATCACTTCAGGAAAATGCTGGGTTGTTTCTTACAATCTGTCACTGCCCATTCCTGTCCAATATCCCTGGTCTGTGACATCTAATATATTTTACTTGACTCTGCTCATAAAAATAATAATAAAAAAACCAGGAATTACTAAGGGAAGGAATTTAAAAAAAAAGACCAATGATCTAAATTATTAAACACTATTAGACTAAATAAGGGGATTTATACATTAAACAAAAAGAAGCAATGAAAATTGTTCCCTTTCTAGAACTTAAAAATAATATCTGATAAGTTCCTAAGAAATAAATTTTATAATGGTATCTAAATCTCCGGAAACAATTTTCTCTGACCTTTCCAATAACAAAAATTACCAATTTCACTCACAAAAGTTTTAAAAAAAAATTACTTTTTTTGCAATTTTCTGAAAGAAATAAAGACAATTCAGTTTCGCCATCCCATAGCTGTACTAGTTCAAACAAAACCTTGCATATGCCATTTTACAGTGTGTATGACTATACACTAAATCACCAGCTGGAAAAAAAAAGTGTTCAAAATCTGGGTGATGTCATATCAGAGCATGAAATTTCCCCCTCAAATTACTATCAATGAGGAATATCCATGACTTTTCCAGGTTTTAAGGTAAATTCCCTGACATTCCCTAATCAATTTCATCTTCCCTGACTTTCCAGAAGTGGACACCTGGTTTAACCAACACAAAAAATTTACAACCTAATAGCAATTGAACCAGGAGTGGAAAAAATTTAAGCAGCATCCCTAAATTCAATGAAAAATTATTCATGCAAAATCTATAACAAAACGACCCACACCATTATTATGCCTTGCTATTCTATGCATTACGAAAAAAACTATACGAAGTAATGTTTGAATTTCCCATGCTGTAAAATGCCTATTTTAATGTTAATGGTAGGCTTGCTTGGCCAGTTTTAAAAAACTTCTTGACTTTTAGGTTAAGATGGACATGGTCTTAACCAAAAGCCAAGTAGTTTTTTTTCTAAATGTTTAAAAATTAAAGCCTAGTTAATGTATTAAAATCTCTTGCCAGCTTGAACAGTAGTACCAACTAGTACCTTAAAATAACTGTATCAGAAAGGTTTATTTCTTATTTATTCTACCTTCTTTAATATAACACAATTAGAAGTCCAGGCCAGCTAACTTCGTGCTTCATTTTGTCTTGGGTTTAGAAAGTGACCTAACCTTGGTTAGAGACAAGAACATAATAAACTGTCAGACATCAACCTAATCATTTTGATCTCTTGCTGTAATAACTTCAACACTCACTGTATGTTGTTCACTTAGTATTTAAAAACAAGAAAACATTTTTATTAGCGAAGTTGATCATCCCTAGTGTTGTATTCTTGAGTCATACTTATTTTATAATCATGAAATATTTATTTTTATATATTTTTTTAAATCTTGCATTATTCTTTTTGAAAGATAGTCTATAAACTAGGCTTAAATTCCACTTGTCAAGTGATGTCAAATGATGGGCAACCCACAACACAAGAAGGAATGGCTTTTAGCATATCTTCAGGATGATGTGAAGAATGCTTTATAAGAATACAAATAAATTAGTGGCTGATCATACATAAACAGCAATAAACAGATTTAAATATGGTTGTAAAAGAAGGTCCGTAAAAAATTTCCCTGACTTTTCCATGTTTCCCCGACATACACAAAGGATTCTGAGTCATTAAAAAAATTAAATTGTTTTCTGAACCAACGTATAGACCAAAAATATAAAATGTTCAGCCTATTTAAGCTAAAATTATTGTAATGTCTGTTTACTCTTCTTTAGTAAAATTTTTGTTTGATTTAAATATAATGCATCTCAAAATTGTAAAACAAATTATAGTCCTTCAAAAAAAAACATTTTAGCTAAAAAAGGAGGAAAAGTCTAAAATAATTTTACACAAATATTATATCTTGTGATATCGCTAACCACAGAGGTAGAATGTTTAATGGTCAATTTGGGTTTAATTCCTGGCAAGATCAAACCTGGACATACCGTAAGTATGAAACATGGTGGAAGCTGCTGTGAGGAGGTGGGTTTTCTCCATTTCTCCCAGCAATGCATTCCATCAATGCTCCCTTTCCATTTCATTACACCTACAGATGTGACGTGGGATACAGTTAGCCAAACAAGAGGGGAAAAGATGCGCGCGCAAGTCTATGATATCAGCTGTTGTATAATCATCAGCTATGGCAAGTTAAATTGCGGCTATGGGGTGTAAAGGACCAATTGTTTTTACGTGCGCGCGTATGCCGCTGTGCCCTACCGTTGTCGCCTGGCCACAAACCGGGCCGTGAACTCAGTCTAGCCAGTGGCAGGGAATTCACTCAAAAAAAAGCAACGTCTACCCATTCAGCTGCCGGTAACTGTACGTGCTTGATCACTCATAATGCATCATATTCAAGTATTTGAGACAAAACTAGAAGTATTACGGCGGGCAGATTTTAATGAAGGCTACGCTTATGTTGGTTGAACTTTAGTTTTAAGCAAGTCAACTGTGCTCACAATCGTACAAAATAAGGATTTTTACGAAAATTTCATATAAGTCTGATGCTGTTGGTTGTACTAGTGGGAATATATTTGACATTAGATACTGAAACAGAAATAAACAGATGATTCAAGTGGAAAAGGTAATTAAATGAATGTTGCAAATAAAAAAATAATTATTGGCCTGACAGGATTGGTGAACAAGGTGGTGATACACGATTAAGCACTTATATTTTTGAAAAATTAAAATGTAATTATCCGGACAGTAATATCGGTTTCACTCCAATAAAGGATGGTTTGGAAAGGTACGCGACGTGAGTTGAAGGACACGCCCGGGTGGGCAAGTCAGATAGCCGACTGACGATAAAGTACATAATCACGTATCTCCTGTTACGCTGTCTCATATATTACATAGAAAGTGCGATGGGAGGCATATAAAGATAAATGGTGTGACATATTTATAGTTGAGTGTTATTCAACACATTTATATTACGTAAAGTATGTTTTCCTAAACAATTTTGGAACACATTAAATAAATTAGCCTTGTTATTTATGGAAACTAAAGCTTCAGAATACGCGATTTTGAATAACATGAGCATTTTTAGGAACGAATAAGTCGCGCCAAGTGAGGGATAGGTGTATACAGTTAACCTCTAAAGAATAAATAAACTTGAAATTTTATGGAGTGACTTAAGTTTTATATGGTGGAAAAGTAGTTGCAGCTAACACAACAAGTTTAGGATATTAATGCATGAGAAAATGTATGAAACAGTAGAAACAAGAATTGATAAAAAAAAATTAATATTTTAGTTTATTAACTTCTCATTAGCTTTATGCAAATTAACTGTCAGTGCAATTATTAATATTTTGCTAATAGTATACAGTATTTATCCATATACATAGCACATAATTTTTCGTAAAATGTGTGTTCGATAAACATGGCTTATTCAAAACTTGGCAATGCAGCAAGGCAATGCAGCAAGGCAATGCAGCAAGGCAATGCAGCAAGGCAATGCAGCATGGCATTGCTGCATAGCACAAGTTCTGTCAATGTCCAAGGTTGGTTAACCTGCTGTTGCTTAATGGACGATGAACATCTCATACATGGTTTGCAAGTGTATTTTCTGTGAGAAAGACATTGCAATGATCACAGAAAGTTCACTGTTGTGTCTACCTATGGTTGCTTAAAACCCTACAATGATTAAATGCTCAGGAAATAGGAAACTATGCTGTGTGAAGGAAGTTCCTTGTCGCAGAAAGTCATATATGTGACTGAAGGAAAAAAAAATGATTTTTTTATGAGTTACAGTGGTATTACATTAAAAATGTTATTTGGACGGTGAGAATTTGTTGTGTGTGCTTCTTCAGCAATCTCCCAATTTATTTAATTTATAATCTTATAACTTAGCATTGATTTCAGTCAGTTAAGACTGAGATGTTATTGGTGTTTCACTGCAGTAAACAAAAAGGCTGCAGTTGGTAGCCATTTTACATTCATGATGCTTTTCTCCTTGCTTCATGGTAAAAATGTGCTCATTCACAGTTAATCCATAAATTATTTACATAATTATTTTCACTAGAAATACTGATACAATTAATACTATTCTTACGGGGAGCATAAAAATGTGTTTAAAAAAATACATAGCAGACATCAACACTAGTACATACCAGGAATGCTATTAGTTTCACAGAAAACCTTGAAGTCAATTAATAAATTTTAAATAGTTACAAGTCCAGAATAATGTTTATAGAAATTTTAAATATGGTGGCAAGATATGTTTTTAAAAGTCTGGTGCGAGGCTAATTCTAAACAAAAATAGTGTGGTTATGGACTAAATATTAGGGGTGTGAGGCTTATTTGAGGATGCTGCTTATTCGGGTAAATACAGTGGTATTAACAACATATTAAAACGTAATAACTGTCAGTAGAATCAAAAGCAATAATTATTTGTATTTTATTTATTTATTTATTTAAAACTGTAACATTCCCCCCAACAGTCTTTAGACTTTTATGGTGGGAAGACAAATATAGACAAATACAAGGTTGTCAATGCAAATATATGGATAATTAAATAAAAACATGTTTTAAAAGTTATGTTAAGATTTAAAATTTTATTACAAGAACCATCTAAGTCCAGTAGTACATGTAACTATTAATGAATGTTTTCCTAAAATAATCAAACTTTAACATTCTGACGGATGTCCTCACTTTAAAATAGATACACATTGCAAACACCACCTTTTTATAACTACAAATTAAACCAGAGACCAAGCAGCATCTGATGTCTGTGAAAGGGAAATAAAGAAATAACACACCTAATACAGAAATCATAGATAATATTTGCTATGAATGAAAATCAAATTTTGTCTTTCTGAAATGTATGAAAAAAAAAAGCCATACACTTGGTATTTTTGTGATCCATCCCATAAATGTAATTTAGAAGCAAAAGTACTGTTCCTTCCAAGCACCCTAAAGATCAACGCCGATTCCAAACAGCGGTTCTGGAAAAAAAACTGCTGTCAGATAAGCGGTCTCAGCCACATCTAGTTACTTCTGCTATTTACAACTTTTGGAAGTTTTTCACCTAGCCCTGTTGAAAAGAAAAGGCACTTACTGGGTTCAGTACTATTATAAAGGTCAAATGACAAAAATCAGTGCTATTTTGGAGTACAAGGAACAGTGGATACAAAACCATTTTCAGGAACATGAACACAATAGACATGCACACAGTTATAAATAAACTGTAATTGTTAAAATGTCTGCTCACAGTTCCACTTTAACAAATCTTCAGAAATTACAATTGAAGATTAGTTTTGGGGAAATTTTTATTTTGAACGTGTCAAGTAACTTCAACGAATTCATTTTGTAAGTAGTTGGAAATTTTTTTGTGCTTGTTTGCCTTCGGTAGCTCATTGATCGGACACAAGAGACATATGATATGTTTGCAGATAGCTTCTGATTGTGTAATAACAAAGGAACTGAGTAGTTTGTGTTTAACCCATGAATTGTGCCAAATTTTTATAGTGTTGAAGAGAAAGTTTCAATAGTGTTTTCGAAAATAATGAAACAGTTTCTAGTGCAATGTAGTAGGAATGCTGGTACTAGTAAATATAAGCAGATAACAAAGCTGCCCCAAAATTTAGAGAATAATAAAGCACTCTCAGTCATGGTGTTACACATTGTGTGTTGTATGTATACAGGATATGTGAGTTTCATAGAGAAGAACACAACTGCAGGCAACATGTAAGTAGTACAGTTTATAAGGTTTCAGTAAAGTTGAATTCAACAAGGATGTAATTATTTTCATCAGTTTCGAGGACAGAAGTGCAGTGACAAATGCAGAGTTATAATTTACAACTTTTCTTGTTGAGCATATCTAACAATACCCTGCAGTTACCATTTGGGACATAAATTTAGGAAAATATTTTTTGGATTAAAAATAGGCTTTGAGTGTGTGTGCGCTCCCATAAAAACTGGAGCAGTATTTAACTAAATCAACTGATGAAAATATTTCTGAAATAATAAAGTTCCATCACTTCTTGCTTGTGACTGATAGTAGCAACAATATTAATGATACAAAACTATACCCATAAGTTATCTCAAACACTGATATGGAAATCAGATTTCAATCATGATACTGAAAATTCAAAAATTGCATAATATTGAAATATGTATTTTTAAGTTGTAGATGGTGAAATTAAAAGAGGGGTCCATTAGAGAACTGTGTAGTAGGTTTTATAAGTACCATGACTGGAGTTTCCAAAGGCATGCATTTCTTTATTAAGTAAATACAAAAATTACTGTGCAGGGCTGTATTTCATACCTAGTGCACTTCATTGAAATATGTTTCAACTGGGTGGTTATTCCTGTTACAGTGCACTAAGATTAGTTCAAAAAAAGTTAAAAAGCAGTTTGAAAATCAATCAACTAAGCTTTACCTTGTGTCTCATACATGTTCAATTCTATAAAAAAGTTTGATGAAATTTATTTTCAGGCATAACTGTTGGATTTGTGAAGACTCTTCAGTTCCAGAATCTGATCAAAATTTGTCTCATGTAAAATTTGCTAGCATTAAATCTCAGACAAGTGATAAATTATGTCATTAGGGCAAATTCAAGCAACACATCTTTAAATAAGGATAAATTAAAAACTTTTTTATGTACAATTGTTTTACACAAAACACATGGATATATTCTGAAAAATGCCAGTTAGGTAAAAGTTTTCAAAGCATGCTCAAATTGATAATGTGTTCCAGCTGAAAAAAAAAATTACAGCATTAAATATATGGTTGACCAATTTCCTAAAGTGTTGATTAAAGAACAAATTAAATCCTTGGAAACAAGAGTTCAGTTGATTCCAGTTTGGTTTTATTTCAACAATGAAAGGACTCAGGGTGGCCACTCTTCTGGGATAATAAAATTCCTGGTTTTTACCAGGTTTTTTCAAGGGTGGTTTTTATCAATATTTGCCTACAATTTGCATTTTTGTTACACAAAGCACACACAATATGATGTTTTATTGCCGTTAAACAATAGACAACTTAACTATAGGCTTAAAAATTAAATCAATGAACTTGCTTAAAACAAAACCTACCACCAACAAAAAATTTATAATCTCACGTCACAAAAATTACTTGACACCAAACGCACGTGTTTTGCCTCTCTTGCGTGGCTGGCTAATGCTGTTCTTCCCATCCATGCTACCGATATTGATTTTAACATTACACAAATTGCAAATAGCGTGTGTCCTGCACTTTGGATCTTTCTCCACCCATTCAAACTCTTCCGTATATTTGTCATTGTACGTGGTGACCGAACTCGTTCACATTTTGATAGTCTGCGCCAATTACATGTTAGTTTAAAAAATTCAAAACAACGTCCCGCACAACTAAACTTTTTAAAAAAACTCGAGAAAAGTATCCGTGATACCGTGACGCAACAACATGAGCGCAAAGTAAAAACAAATATACATACAAAACTAGTGCTACCAACATGCAGTGCGAGAAATTACTACCACCCTACAACAACGTTTTCAGCCAAAATGCTGTTGCTTTTGAATACAGAAACATAATAAGTATGGAAGTCTGAATTGTTAACGGTTTCTTACGTACTACAAAAGTTTTTAAATGCAATATGAACAAATTAACTTTCACAAAATATAGCACACGAGCACGCTGTCGTGCTTCGACGGGTGGTGAACGTGATCATTTAACAGCCGTATGTTATTGCAACCGTTACTTCATAAAAAAATTCCCGGTTCTAATAAAAATTCCTGGTTGATTCCCGGTATTCCTGGTTTTTTTAAGAAATCCTGGCTATTTCCCGTATTTCCCGATTTCCCGGTTGGCTGGCCACCCTGGGACTGATTTTAAGTTTTCAGTACATATCCATCCTTTCTTTAACCTAACTTCAGCTCTTTTTATTATTTTTTTTTGCTACAGAAGTGGAAGATGGAATCTCCGATATTGCTAAGAAATACTTATGTGACAATACACTAATGAACAGCTTAACATATTTTTCTGTTCATAAAAACATATGTGTATTTACTTACCTCTTAATGCATCATCAAGATCAATATTACGAGCTTCTATACTAATAATATATTCAGGTTGAAAAATCATCTTTTCAATAACAGTGTTTACATTTATTTGTCCAGGATTTCTTTGGTCAACACGATGTGCCATTTCGAGCACTACTTCAAATTTGCTAGAAAATGTACGGAGCACGCCTTCATATAACGAGCCATTTGCCGTCAAAACCTATAAAAATAGTGAACATTTTATGTTAGTTACAAATACATTCAAATTGGAGTTTGTTTTGAAATAAATATTTTTATATTTTCATTCTGTGTATTCATGCACAAATAAAAGCTCTATAAAGAAAAAACACAAGTACAATTACAATACTTATCATTTGAAAAATTAATATGTATAAGTTATCTAAACAACTAAATGTATCATTTGCAAAAAATAAAAAAACATTGTTTCCAGAACAGTTACAAATAGAAAATTAATACATATACATATGTTATGTAAATAGCAATATAAAAACTAAAAGGAAAACTTTAAATAAAGGACAGTGAACACTACGAAAAAAATGTACCTTTAAACTAACTGAATTATTTAAAATAAACATTCCATTATCACCATTTTGGTTTTCAATATTTCAAGACATACAGTAAAAGCCTATTGTAATCAAATCACTTTTATTAAGGTTATTAAATGTTTGCACGTGTATTTTCTTGTGCGCACTCATCAACTTGTACCATTATATTGGCGAGCATTTTAAATATTTATTACTCTCTCATGTTTATAGCTTTTCTACATGATAAATCAAATTATATATGCATGTTTTAGAAGAACTCCATTATCGGGTTCTAAACTCTGTTCTTGTGTATGCTTATGTACTTGTCAAATGATATTTTATTTACCAATGTTCAAATCAATTTATGTATATATATATAAAACAATGTTGAATAAAAGTCTATTGTGTAACTGATTTATTAATTATCAACTGAAACTGTTAAACTGATGGTAATTCCTTACTATAAGTGGGGATACATCTTGTCTATTGGATGTTTCAAATCAATTTTTTCTCCTAACAGGTTGGAGCTTCCACTAATGGAAGAACGGTCACTGTACGCTTCAACTTCATTGAGAACAACAAAAAAAATTTCATCAGAGGAAAAGGTCTATAAGAAGCTTTACAGACAAAAGGGAAAGGAAATACCAAAAAATACACACCTAAAATATTTGTATTAAAGTGTTATATGTTAACGGTAATTAAATATTCTTGCCTAATTAAATAAAAGTATGGTTTAAGGTAAATGTTTTTATTTTTTATAAATCCGAAGTTCCCCATTTTAAAATATAATCAATGTCATATTCTGAGAGAACTGTGGGTACTAAAAAAAAACTGATACCAGAAACGGTTTCAGCACCCAAAAATAAACAAGCTTTAGATGTATTTGTTTTTTGTTTGCCTATGTTATCAATAGTCATGTTTTTAATAGAGATCTTTATTACTCAGTTTCTAATGCGTTTGCGCAGCATGCTTGCAGAGAGGCCGTGGACGATAAAGGAATGCAGGTGAGGGAGTGAGTGGGAGTAGCTGCCATCAAGAGATGAGGGAGAGGAGTGCACTCTTTTTATTGGACCTTGAATATTTATAGGATTCAGGTAATACAACAGTAAAAGTAAATTTAGTTTCTGTACTTTGTCAAATAATTTTTCAATATTGTAATTTAAGAATTTAAGAATTTTAAACAGTATTTTATAATTTTTGTGTTTCTATTGAACCTTGAAAACTGTATTATTGATACAAATATATTACATGAAATAAAACATACACTTAAACACTGGTAAGTAATTTACATGCGGGTGCTAATCACAATATCTGTCCCGGTCACCTTCCTTAACAGGCATACACAGCAAATAACTTTCAATGACATGTTTTCCCTAATTGTAGAAAATGATCACTATAGGATAAATTTGGCATCATCCTGATTACTTTAACCTTCAGAAATTGTTATACTTCAATTTAAGTCTGAATAAAATTTGATTAATTTTTAGCTTCCCTTTTTGTCACTGCTGTTCACTTGGTTTATAAACAATAATATTTCTTGGCTATATCACTGTCTGGAAACATTTTCCTAAACAATGGCCCGGCATGATCCTCACAGCTTAGCTGTAAATTGCTGCTTCATTCAAAATGAGGCATAAACAAACACACTGCACAAGTAGCTAGGTTTACATCCACAACCACAAAAATTGCAATTTCTTATTAAATTCGAGGCACTCCACATAGTCAATGGCTTTTAAGATGAGAATTCTTGCACACGTTAATTCATTCAGCATAAGCTTATGAAAAACTATGACACGCTGCACTAAAACACACATATTTGCTTTAATGCAACTAAGCAATTACATGGCAAAAATTTCTGTGTACTACTTGCTAAATGTTATCTTATAGTAACTATAAGATTCACATTCCCAAAACACTTCATGAAAACTTAACATCATCTAGTCTTACTAGAATATGTCAAACAAAAACCACAACCACAAAACCAACCAAACAAAATTAACTAAAACAAAGCAATTTAAAATTAAATAAAGCATGACATGGAAAAAATTTAAGTTGACCACCTATACTTTGATATTTGTTGAAAGGGAATAGATTAAAACAGTTGTGCTAGCAGTGATATGGTAAAAGTTTTCTATCATAAAAAGTGGGAAAAAATCCTGTGAAGTCGTGAGGGCATGTGAGGAGACCTGACAGTGAGAGTGAACAGATATGACAGCTATGATAAATGTTGATAATTCACAAAATGCTTTTTTATTTATTAAAAGTAAAAACCTGGGTAAGATTTTCACACAGGATTTTCCAAATGGTTTAGTTCAAAAAAAAATATCCCAAAACCCAAAGGTTGGGTAAAATGTCTTATCAACTCCGAAACTTTACGTCTCGCTATGAATAACATTAAATTTCCAAACAAAATTCTGTCTGTCATTTAGACTGTGAGTGAGATAGTGATTTAACATTAAAATTTAAAAATAAAATTTTACTGATGCTTACTTAACCAAACTATCTAATTTTAAAAATGTATTTGTGCTATGACATTAAGTTACTGTTGTGTAGCTCCCAACAGAGAAGATTTTCAACACAATGCCAACAAAATTAGCATATAATGATACACAGTACAATATGATATTTAAAATAAACAAACATTTTTGTTTCACTTTAGAATCCAGAAAACACTTCACTATTTCCTCTCTTAGAAGAGAACATAAAATACTCAATACAAACAGCTTATTTCACAAACCAGTGCTGCTGTTTTGTATGAATATAGAGTGAAAACAAAAATTATCAAAAGTATTGCGGTTGTTCTAAGGTAAAAAAAATTAAACTGTGATATGGAAAAAGTCAACAATTGTGTATGTCATACACTAAAATTTCATAATGGTTTTCTATTTCATAAAATACTGAGTAAAAATGTGTTTTTGCCTATGATGTTATGATAGAAAATTTGTTAAAAACTTACCATTGATAAGTTTTTTTTTTCTTCTATTTAATCTCTAAGATTATAAAGACAACACAGGGTATAAACCTGCAGGGTGGCCACACACATTCTCTAATGAAATTCCTTGACTTTTCCAGGTTTTCCCTAACCTGGTCTTAATTTTCCGACTCTGATTTTGCATTTAGGCTACTTCAAGTTTTAAAAATTAATCTGCACATTTTTTTTTTAATACTGCAAGTCTTCAATAGATGGTAATTGTTTTGTATTGCGTATTCATGTCCATTTCTCGATCTTGATCGTGTGAAAATTGAATCCGTAGCACGTGATGCTTATTGTTTTAATTAAGTACGCCAAAAGACCCTGAACATAATCAAAACTTGTGGTGTAACAATGAATAATAATCGTGAGTTGAACAAAAGGGAAAATCTATCTTGTATTCATCTTACGATCATTATACATTGTTATACCACTAGATTTGATTATGCCCACGATATTTCAACATATTAAATTAAAACAGCAAGCATCACGTGCTACAGGATAAATATGTATGGGATCATGCTATCAGGATACAGGGATCAGCTTTGATACAAGATACAAATCTTTCCATCCCAGTTTTTTTATCTACATACAAAACTCACTAAGAATGAAAAATTTATTAGATTAGGTATTTACTCACCTAAATGTATTATTGCAGTCAATCACTCTGAAACGGATTAATGTTTTAACTAGTGTCTAACTAGAAGATAAAAGTACTTATAAACCTACCCATGAGATGTTATGCATATTTTACAAAATAAATAAACAAAACATCTTTCAGCAACACTAAAAACATTTGCTTTGAAATATTACTTGCAATATTTTAAAGACTTTATTTCCTCTTCTAGAAGCGCAGTTTCTTTCTTTGCATTTTCGATAAGTGCTTGTCTTTTCTTTTCTAATTCTTTAATTTATACTGCAATTCTTCTTTTTTCTTTTTCAGCACATTCTTGAGCCCTTTCTTGTTCTTTTCTTTTTTCTAAGTAATCTTGATAACGGGATCTTGCATTTCGTGCAGCATGTATCATGGGTTTCGTTATGGTAACATTTTTGACACCACCAAGTGCCACAACTGCATCGTATATCTGCCTCTGTGCTATTAAAGGTTCCTCTTTTTGGTTTTCTACGATACATTCCTTATTTACTGAAAATCCTCTCTCAAGTCTTACATTTCCATGAGAAAGAATGAGAATTTTTTTCACAAACCTTTCAAGTTCTTTTTTCACTTTTACAACTGGAAAGAACTCTAACCCATAATTCATCGAATCTATCTTGCTCTCTAGAAAAATTCTTCATTTCTTCTTTAAAAACTTCAGTTCCTGTAATATACACGAATTGGTGTTGAACTACATCAGCTTACATCCCTGTCATATACATTTTTTGTACCAAGTGCTGCAATGTGGATGTTAATCTCTTATCCCTAACATTTGACTGCAAAGCTATTTCAAGATCCAAGCATGATATACCCTTCATAAGTACATATTTCAATGGAGACCTCTCGAACAGTTTTTTACATAAAACCTGCAGACAAGTTCTACATTCTTGACGGAACTTCAGGATATCAATTTCTCTTACTTTTGTCTTGATTTTTCACAAGGCTTCCATTGTAGCGAATCCCAAATTCACCTCGTTTGCAGTAACAAGATTTTTGGATTCTGAGATGTCTACACTTGTTACAGAGCTAGCAGCATTCATTACTTCTGCCTTGACAAATCTTGACATCAGAGCTCCCAGTATATGTTTAAGTGATTCATACAAAAATGGGGCCATTGGACTATCTGACTGAAATTTTGTCAAAAAAAGGCTCTACTTCACTTGCTAGAGCCTGGAAAAATGTAAGCTTACAAATTATCAGATTATCTTTAACAGCTGAAGCCACAGTATTGAAACCCTTACATTTTGGAGTCAATTTGGGATCCTTTTTCACAGCAAAAACATACTGAATCACCTTGGGTAGTATCTGAATTACTCTGATCACCACTTTTCCATTTTCGACCCAACGGACACTACAGAACTTTAATGGAAAAAGTTTGGAACCAGAAAAATTGATAAAATCTCCACATCAAGCAGGAACATCCCTGAATAATGAGTACAAAGCCCTTAAAAATTCAATAATTTCCCATTCCATTGCCTTTATTCCTGCTTTGAAAGCACCATGTACATTGTGTAATCCACAAGTATCAATATCCAAAATCAGAGGGGCATCAGGATCTTTAGTAGCTAAACTGACAGACAGATCACGAAGGAACTTTATATTTACATTTGGGCCATCCATTGACACCTGAGAAATCTTGGCAAAGTCAATTTCTGACAAAGCTCGTGTGAATGCTTCCAACAACTTCTCAGAAGTAGCATGATTAAGAAATTCTGAAGAAAAATATCTAGTTGAAACACGTTGCTCATTTTTCTTCCAAAATTGCACAATATCCATTTGACCTAGCTGAGCCACTTTGTTCAGAGATTCATCAAACCCTACTACCAACTCCGAATATTCCATTACCTACTTCCTTTTTAAGCTCAGAATGAAAATATGGAGCGAGCCCTTCCAAAATAACATAACCAATCTTGGTTCGCTGAAGCTGCATTTTCCTAGCTATCTCAGAATCAGGAAACATTAACTGAAAAACGGACACACAGTTTGCTGCACAGCGTAGGGACTTGTGTGACATAACAGTCTCAAGACACCATATTATATTAGCACGTGTTACATTTTCATCAATAACAAATGCATTTAACCATGTAACTCCTTACGTACTGTCACAGAAACATCAAAATTTTTTGTTAAATCATTTTCAGATATGCAGGCCAGATTTGCAGACGATGTTAACACAGGTAAAGAACTCGACAAGGAAGATGAAGCAGATTGTGAGCTAAGAAACCCTTTTTCAGGCTGCTCAGATTTTACTGAATTAGGTAGTTACGAACCCGTCCAAGTTAACAGAAGTTTTTCTACTTCTCGCAGCTTTCTTATGCTTTTCACCTTGCATGTGGCTTGTAATGGCACGTCTTCCCATGTTCTTAATGAAATTGTTTTCTGACAAAACAAACACCTAGCTTCATTTTTGTTGAACTTTGATGGCAGCAACTACGACGAAAATTCAACATCTCTTAGCCAATCCTCTTGAAAGCTTGTGTTCTTGCGAATAGGCGGCATTTTCACAAATCAAATATAGACTAAGAAGTAACTAATGTATGCATAACATCCTAAATAATAATAGAGTTCTCTTCTTGCAAATAGGCATTCATTATAAACAATAAACAACTGTCCCGTTCTCACTAAATTTACGTCTAATGCGTAATAAATAAATGCAGCAAGTACATTCCCACTGTGCACCCGGTCAAGTCGTGACAAGATAAATACACCGTTGCAAATATCTCGTTCACTTGTTTAATGTCAGGTCCGTATTTACCGCGTATTCAGAAGCATTAGTCCCCATAAATATAACGCTAAATTATTTAATGTGTTCCAAGATGTTTAGGAAAATAATCTTTACATAAGATATATGCGTAGAATAACACTTGACAATAAATATGTCCCATCATTTATCTTTTTAAGCCTACCACCGAATACTTTAAATGAAGAAAATATTGTCACAGCGTAACGGAAGATAAGTGGTATCACATTTAATGCCAGTCAGCTGGTTGGCTTGCCCGCCCAGGCGTGACCTTCAACACATGTGTGTGCGCCTGTCAACCTGCTGTCGCAAGTAGCTGGATCCTTTGTTATTACGTTTAAAATTCGACAAAATTAGAACACTTTTATGATAACCTGTGGTGTAGGATGGAAAAAAAAAACACTGTTGTGGAAACTCTTATGCGTGACTGGAGAAAAAAAAATTGTGTTTGAGTGATAGTGGTATTGCAATAAAAAGTTCATTTGATGTGAGAATTTGTAGCGTGTACTTCCTTAGCTATTTTCCAATGTATTTTTGAATCTAACAAGAAATTGATTTCAATCATCTGTGACCGAGATGTTAATGACGTCTTACTGTTGCAAACAAAACAACTGCAGTCGATAGCCATTACTTTTATGGTGTTACTTTCCATCGCACCACGATAATCATGTTATAATTAAAAGTTGATTCATAAGTCAAACATTTACAACCCGCTATATTCTGGTACACGCATTTACGATAGATTGTTTATGGCACTTCTACACAAAAAGTTGCGGTCGGCAGCTATTACATTCATGTTGTTTTTTTTTCTGTCCTATCACAATTTAACATGTTATAATTTAGTTAATCCATAAATAAAATATTTACCGCTCGCCATATTTAGATACATGTATTTATTTACGAGATGTTTTATTGCACTTAACTGCTGTAAACATAACTGCAGTTGGTAATCAGTACATTCATGGTGTTTCTTCCATAGTATCACGGTAAAAATATTTTTTTTTTACTGTGGCGATTTTGTGCTAGCTGGAATTACAGACGTGCTATTCTAGACTGGGGTATTAAAATTTATATTGCGGTAACTGAATTCGCACAGTTTGATGAAAAAACAAAAGCAGCATTAATGTAAAAATGGCTTGTGACTAGTTTTGTTTACAACAGTAGAGCGCCACGTATACGACCTTCTGCGACTACAAACTTTCTTCTCGTAAGATTTTACATTTCCTTATAATTTTTATTCAATTCATGTTTTTATTTTTTTTCGAACGTAAAACCTTCGGTAATAATTGTGTCTCTCATAAAAAATATACTTTCAAACCCGTCCAAGATGTCAGTTTATCATTTTGAAACCACAGGTTACCCAACATTTAATAATGACGGAACTTGTGTCATGCAGTGTTGCCGTGCGGAGTTCTCAAATTTTCAGAACACATTTTAAAAAGGAAGAAAGAAAAGAAAAAATGCAGATTATTGGGGTGTCTACGGTAATACACAGAAATAATTGTGAAAATAGCACTACTAAATAATAATTTGATAGCAAAAATCGCTGTTGAAATGCAGAAACAAGCTTATATAAAAAAATTCCCTGACCCATCAAAAAATTCTGACTTCTCCAGGTTTCCCCTCACCCGTTTTAAATTCCCTGACTTTTTCCGGTTTTCCCGGTCTGCGGTCACCCTGACCTGATCACCTCAGAAATTGATGAAATTTGGCATGAAGTTTGTCTTCATAGAGATATAAAAAAATGCCAATTTTTTTTTCAAATATCTCAAACAGTTTCAAAATTACGTCTATGAAAGTTTCTCAAAATCTGCCCAAAAAAATAAACCGACATATTTTGAGATCACCATAGCTTTTCTCCAAATTGAGCTAGAGATATGGAATTTGATTCATTTTACTCAGTTTTAAATGCTCTTTCTTTTGATGTACATCACAACATACTTTTTATGAAGTGTGTTTTTTGAAATCAAATTCCAAATTTTGATTTTCTCAAAAAGTGCATGCATATTTGAAAACTTTTAAAAAATTCCCATAAATAGTTTATCTAAAATTTTCAAAGTGGGAGGCTAATGGGTTTTTAGTTAAATAATAATTTTGAAAAAGATAGGTTTATAAGTTTTTGTTTCAGTTTAATACTATGTACCCTAACTTTATTTAACTTTTTTTAGGATGGTGAATTTTGCCATAGTTAATTATGTACTTAGGAGGGTTGCCTCTAAGACAACAATTTAATTATTTACAAAATAAATTTTTTTTAGTTAAGTTGGAAATAGTTTTCATAACTTACTTTATAATGCATTTTATTTGAAAATGTAAGAAGACACTCATAAATAAAAATCAGCAGAGTCTGTTCTGATGATTCTTCAAGTTGTGACATGAAAGGTGACTAATAGTGGGTAGGTCTGTTGAGTGTTTCATGAGCTAACAAGAGCCTCACAGTCAAGTTGAGACAGACTCACTCTCAGTTCTCTCTTCTGGCTGTGTTATATTGTTTAGTCTGCATCTGTAGTTGGTATGAATAGGATGTCAATACATAATGTAGGTGTTTAAAAGTGAAAAATCTTTTGTGCTCAACTAAGTTAAAATATTAGTTCTATTAATTCCTTAAAAGTATTTTTATATTTTGTCAGAGTGTTTACAAGAATATTATTTTTTAAGTATTACATGATGAACATTTATTGAAGCTCTTTGAAAAACACAATGCAAATACAAAAGTTAGGCTTAAGGTAAGTGCACCGGTAGTCGTCATGCTAAGAAAAATTTTACAAAAAAAATTTGCCTACCTAACCTTGTTGGTGTAATGCAGCTAGTTTTGTGTGTTTCACTTTAACCTCAAACTTTCTTAAACAATATTAAACACTTTTAGATAAAAACCAATTATTATAGAAGATCTCTAATTTAAAAAAAAAGTGTTATTTTGTGCCAGTAGTCGGCATGCCAATTTTCGTCTTTCCCAGTGCTCGTCATATCTTTGTGCCAGTAGTTGTCATTTGTGGTATCAGCACTTATGGATAGCAATCATGGATTCGTAATTATAATAACAAACCATTTTAGTTCTAAATTTTATTTCAAAGGATTATTCAAACTTTTGAAGTTAATTTTACGAATTTTTTTATATTATAAAAATATAAAACATGTAAACAATTAATTAAAATTATAAAACAATCAACTTACCTATATATTGATACCATCACAATAAATAAAGCTGCAACAAAGATAAATTGTGGCAACTCTTGCATAGGTCATTGTCAAATATAAACATGCCAATATTAATAAACTAATATATAACACATGTGAAACACTATAAAAATGGTGAGAAAAACATTAAACACACCAAACTTTTTTACGATAAATAAACATTCATGATAACTGATAATTTATGCTTATATTTATTAAAAAATTCACTATGGGTAGTAAATAACATTTAAACAATTATCTATTCTGCTTAAAAAAATACAATTATGCATGGAAATTAATTCAACATCGTTACTCTTCTACAATAAGTAACTATAAGTTTTCTGAACCTTAATTTTCATTAACATCAACATGTCCATTAAAATTGTAGTTGACCTTAGCACCTTGCTGGCTCATAAATGGAAGTGGTAGAATGCCATTTATTTGTGACCTATTTACATTAGAAACATCGTTTTCTTTCGCCACAAACACCTTTTTACCATCATTCTGAGCTCGCATGCCCATTACTTTAACTTCTTCCCCTTCAGTGTCTTGGACAATGCAGATAAATCTGTATTTAGTAGCGCCCCTTTTTCCACCCATAAATGTCACAAGTACAAACGATCCAGGTCGCAAATTTTCATCAGTCACCTCTTCCAACTCCACACTATCTTCTTCATACTGCTCAACCCATTCATCTGAAGATTCCACAGTAACAAATTCTTCTTCTGATGATGTTGATGAAACTGAAGAATTTTCATCCACCTTCCTCTTTTTGGCTTTCTGTTTTTCTTTCTCCATCCTCTTCCTCAATCTTTCTGGTGTTTGTTCTTCTTTTTGCTTCTGCAAGTCCATTTTGGTCTTCTCTTTCTTGGAAAAATAATCTTGCCAGGCACTCGAACTAGCAACAGAGGGAATTTTCTCTTTCAGTGCACGTTTCTTTAACTTGGGCTTCTGAGAAGGCCAAAACAATGCTCGCTTGAAAGGAGAGGGAATAGACTTTTCTGTGGGCACAGCAGAAAGACCTTTCGATGTTGATGGAATGGGATCAGGATCAAATGATGAAACATTGCCCTCAATGACTGTGCCCTCTTCATCAACAACAGTTGGAGGAATAGATGATCTTTCAGTGATTATTTCTTGGATTTGTAGGGTGTGTGGTTCCTCATATTGGGCAGTAAAGCTGATTTCGACCTTATCACAAGATTTCACATGTCTCCAATATTCAAACATTGTCATGTCCATCTCCCTGCCATACGTTTCCAGATTCCTTGAAAAGCTGCAATTTCTCTTTCCCAAGAAATTTTTCCAAATGCTCAACAATCTCAGAACTACAAACATTACTCTCTGGAGTCTTGGGTGTAGATAAGAGAACTGTTGGTGTGCATGGGATACTGGAGGATCTAGAAATGAACTTGTCCTCATCCACTTCTGAAGGATTCCATGGGAAAATTCCACTCTTTTTAAATGAGTGCTGTAAAATTTCTGGAGTTGCAGCTTTCTCAATCGCAGTTTCCAGCAGTTTGGCAAAGTCTTTCTTCTTTAGTGTGGGGTCTTCCTTGTTCGCCACACGCTGCAGTCGCCACTCATGAACTACCTTTTTCCATCCACTTTTAAGTGGCTTGAAAACTCCTACATCCATTGGTTGCAGTATGTGGGTGGAATTAGGTAATAATGCCACTAAAACATTCCCATGTTCTTTGCAAAATGTGCAGCTGTTCAGTGTGAGGTGTGATGAATGGCCATCGATGAACAGTATTGCTGGTAAAGTTATCTCCTTCTTCACCAACCATGGGTAAAATATGTTCGTCAAAAATTCGTAAAAAACTTCACCGGTCATCCAACCATTTGGTGACTTGCCCACTCCCCACTCAGAAGGTATTCCTGCCACAATATCTTGTGGCAGTCTTTCATATTTCAAGCACAGCAGTGGTGGGCAAAGTTCACCAGCTGCATTCCCAGTCAATAATATTGTAACACATTCCTTTTCATCAGAATTGACTTGTTGAAAAATGTTTCTGTCTCCTTTTTTGGCCAGCACTTTGTTCCCCTTAGGGTTGAGGAAAAATGCTGACTCGCCTCCATTAAAAACTCTTCTTGGATCAGAGAGAACATCTTTCAGTTTGTTTTCCTCCAAATATTTAAACACTTCCTCAAACCATGCTGAAATCTGTTTCTGCGAGACAGCAACCCAACTAGAAGTCAAGTTCTGGGCAGTTCTCAGTGTTAAGGCTGGGTTCCTTTTAAGAAAAGACGCGCACCATTTCCTACCTGGTCGCCAATCTTTAAAAGGAAAAGGCCTCTTCAACTCTTTTGTGAGCTGCTGCACACTATTCTGCAAATCCTCCATGGTAATTGGGAATCCCGCTTTACAGAGAGAAAGGGCCCAATCAACTAGCATGCTCTCTTCCTCCTTCTTGAGCCAAGACTCAGGTCCCACTTTTCGTCCAATAGGTGTCTTCCCTTTTACTTTGTCGGAAAGAGTGTTCCTTGGAACACCATGTCTTTCCGAAGCTTGTTTTATGGACATCCCGTCCTTCACAGCCTGCAAAGCCTCTTCCATCTGGCGGGGCTCATATTTCAATATGCCTCCTCGTAGCATGGCACTGCAACACCGATTTTTTAGTGTTTCATATAAACCAAAAAAAAATACCATATTTAAATTATATTATATAACATCGGGGAGGCAAAATTAACTGACGAGGGTAAGTTTTGAAGCAGTCATAATTATGATAATTGAATGCTTTATAACAATGATATGTGTCAAATTTAATGTTCTAGTATTCATCATTGTTCTGTACCAGTAGTGTCACAGGTGACGACTACTGGTCCTGATGACTGGTTGGAAGTTTTACAAGCACAGTAAACTTAACATAATGTAATATACATTTTAGCAGTTGCTGATTTTCAATTTTAAAAATAACTGACATTTACCAGTGTTTGTCAGGTATGACGATAACTGGTGATTTATGAGTATTAAGTGATAGAAATCATGCTAAACACTTCGCAGAAGCAAACAAACACAAACATTGCATTGAAAGGAACAGGAACACAATTTATTAAAAAAACTAATTACCTTCTTAGCAAAAACCAGCAGCAGTATATCTCGCTTCTTAGATACGGGAATCCCCTATCTGCAACCGTGTGCATTCAGAAATCTTCATGTAGAAAAAAATAAATGGCTCTTGCTCTGAACTTTAATATGTTCAACACGTGAGATTTTACATTCTTGCACTTGTTATGAATTTTTATTTTATAAGTGACGACTACTGGTGCGATGACGACTTCCGGTACACTTACCTTATATGATGTTAGTGAGATGGTATTTTTCTAAAGATGAAAAAAAAATTGTTTAAAGAAAATGGAAAGCAAAAACCAATTCATTAATTACAATGTTTTAACCTGCTAAACAAATCTAATCACACAATTAGGGAAAAAAGAAACTGAGAAATGTAAAATCTTGGATGTTAAATTTATATCCTGAAATACCTAAAGAAGCCAAAATTTGTCATTTTTGTAGGAAAGAAATTGAAAATTTAAAGGTAGACAATACCAATCAACCTGGCCCCTCTGGCCTGTCTTGTTCTCCAATCAAAACTAGTGAGGAATACAGTTCTCAGCCACATGACCCATCCTTTTCTAATAGATCCAAAAATTGGAATTGAACAATTGAATACTTCAATGGTTGAACTAGAAGTCTCCTATTAACGTTAAGAAAATTCACTCTAAGCATTATTATGTATAGAAAGGAAAAAATATAAACTCTGTATTGAAGTGTAAACTCTTTAGCAGCTGAAGATTCATCTAGTGATGATGAGAATCTAGACGAGTCAGTTTTATAAAACCTCAAAGAAAAGTTTTATACATCAACAAATAGAGTTAAGATGTTAATGATACTTACGTGTCTCCCAAAGAAATGGGGCATTAGAAAATAATGCGGGAATTAAATGCACCAAATGATATGGTGAGACAGGCAAAAAATAATTAAAAGGAAAGGGTATTTTAGAAAGCACTAACCCAAAGCCTGGAAAGGCACTTTCAAAAGCTATTGCCGATACCATTAAGTCATTTTATGAAAGTGATGATATAAGCAGAATAATGCCTGGTATTAAGGACTGTTTGACTGTAGCCAATTTGAATGAAATTTAAATAAAAATGTCAAAATGACTAATATTGTGTCATCTGAATGAAGCTTGCTTATTGTTCAAGAAAAGATTCTCAGATATCACAATAGGTTTTCCAAATTTGCCGAGCTGAGACCAAAACATTGCATAATGGCAGGCCACCAAACATTTCTTGCTATACAAATGAATGTACAGAATGCCCAAATGTTGCCCCAATTCACAAAATCATTAAGAGGCTTTTGAAGAAAATCTTACAGAAAATGTCACTTATCATCAGTGGATGTCTGTTGATCGTTGCAGTCTCAAAACTTTCCAGAAATCTAATGAGGATTTTATAAATATTTTCTGTGACAAACTGACCATTTTAAAAAAGCATGATTTTATTGCAAAGCAGCAGTCATCATTCATTAATGACAAAAAAAGAAAATACTAAAGAGCCTTAGTTTGTAGTAAACCTAAACTTCTCTGAAAACTATAATATTGTCCTTCAGGAAGAAGCTCAAAGTTTCTACTGGGCAAGTGATCATGTGACAATACACCCATTTGTGATTTATTGCAGAGAGAATAATAAGCATTTAAGTTCTGTTGTAGTTTCATCATGTTTGGAGCATAACAATGTTTCTGTGTATACATTTCAGAAAAAATTTTTTCATTCATGACAACAAAGTTTCAATCATTACCAAAAAAGTTTTTTTATTACTCGGATGTGTTGCACAATATAAAAATAAGTAAAACTTATGTTATGAACAAGACTTCGGTGTAAAGGCAGAATGGCATTTTTCTGCTAATGCCCATGGAAAAGGACCATGTGATGGAGTTGGGGGCTCAGTGAAGAGACTTACTTGCAAGAGAAGCATACAACGTCCATATGATGACCAAATTTTAACACCTATCCAACTTTATGAATGGGCAGTTGAAAATTTATTTGGAATTAATTTCATCTTCTCCACACAAGATGAGTATGTCGAATCTGAGAAATTTCTGAACAACAGTTTCAGCCAAAAAGTAACTATTACTGGAACACAGCACTATCATGCTTATATGCCTGTAAATTCAAATGTATCAAAGATATGTGTATATTCTCTGAAGATACAACAGAGGAAACAGATACCATCCAAAAATGCCCTGAAAAACTACAAATGACAGAAGTTAGGTAGTGGATATATAATCGCTGTATATGACCAAAAGTGGTGGCTGGCATATCTGTTGGAGAAGAATGAAGAAGATGAACTAAAAGTGACATTTTTGCATCCTGCTGGTCCATCATTTTCATATCCAAGAAAACCAGACATATTGTGGATACCACTCCTTCAGGAAGGATATATGTAATAACATCTGAAGAAGCCATAAAAACTTCACAAATCATGAAGTTCTGAATAACTTTTGCCTATGATGGAAGTGTTAAAAATTTAATTTTAAGTACATGATTAATGTAATATAGTAAAGAAATCTGTAGTAGGTAGGCTAACAGTTTCATAAAACACCATTTTTCAAAATTATTATTTAACTACGAACGAGGTGGTCAAGTCAATTTATTTCAGTGTGTTGATTTCATACGTAATGACCCCTACTTTGCATGCACCCAAGTGAAATGCAATTATTCTAAATTAAAATACTTTTACTTAACCATACACAGTACCTACATACACAAATTAAGTAATTTTGGACAGTAATTCACCTGTACTGTGTTTCCAACTTGACTTGTTATTGCATGCATGAAATGTGCATTCTGATAGATGCCTTCTGCAGCTACTGTTTTTTCCGGACCTCGGTTTCGTGGGGATCTACAAAAAAATTTACATAATAATGTTATGGGATTAAGTTATGAAATAAAAATAAACCACAAGACAAACAAAACACAAAGACCAAATGAATGAATGATTCACTGTAATTAAAAGATGACTCCACTGTCAAAAATATAAAAGAATCAACAAAAAAAGTACCAAAACTGCAAATGGACAAAACACTTTTAATTAACATCACCTAGGCCTACTAGGACTATCAAAGTAAATCATTCATTGTACCACATACTAATTGACTTGCCATAAATTCATGTCATCAATTTTAACAATGGTTGGAACTACCACCATTTGGCACTTGGCACTGAAATAGGCTCTATGATTAATTACACTTAGTACTGATGGTTCTAATAACAGTACCTACAAACTAAAAAAAAGGCTGGACGAAGAAATAACTATGTTAAATAAGTGTAATAATAAAGGTGGTGGTTTTAGAAATATATGTAGTGTTCAATTACAAGAAAAATATTACTAAAATATACTAAAAAATTTTCTTCTAAACAAATATTGAAAACTACCTGCACCCAAGCAATCTGTGAATACAGTGTCTTATAACAGATACATATCTTAATCCTATGAAAACATTGTTAACAATATTTTTCTCCTTAGAAATAAAAATGGGATTACTAATCTTTGTTTACGTGTAATTTTGCTCTACTCAATTTTCGTGTAAATCAATAAACTACATCAAAATTAAAAAAAATTGTTTATCTTGTCAGAATACTCTTAGATAACAATACTCGCTCAGTAACCATATTGGTGAGCAAAAGTTGAATTTTTAAAATGTGGAGTGAAAAGGCAGAGGGGTTTGGTTAAAGAAAAATAAACTGGAACAAAAGTGGAAGGTTGGTTTGGTTAGATATATATTTATAATTCTGATCATTAAATTGTATTTATTCTCACATAGTTGAGTATTTTATTCCTACTAGATTCCAGAATACTCAGTAGTCTCAGTAAGTCTCTGGAATTTGTGTGGTTTAGTGGATTAAAAGACAGTATGTTAATATTATTTTAAAATGATTAAGTTAATATTACATATTTTTTCTATTTTAATCATTTTCACAACTATTTTTCCCGGTTTTAAATAAGGATATTCACACTAAAGTTTTCCTATGGAGTCATTCCATATCAAATCAACCAATGAAAAATTAATTTAGAAACTTCATGTTTCAGATTTATATGATTTTTTGTATATTGGTGATATCAACTAAATACATTATAAATCTATTTTTTCTAAAAAAAAAAAAAAAAAATAAAAATATTGAGTAGTTTTTTTTGTATAAATTTTTGAAAATTGCAAAAATAGCCAATTTTAGCAATGATTTGGATCACTAAAATACTTGTAGGTTTCCAACTAATGGTGCTAGAAGGCTGTTTGACAGCTCATTTTAAGGGTCATTGAATGGGCTTCAATTTGATATGTAACATGACCAACTTTGGAAAAAAAAAAATTTATTTGTTTTCAAAAATTTTAATATTGAATTTCTAAAAAACACCATTTTCGATTTTTTTTTTAAAAAAAGTATGTTATTCCTACATATATTGGTTAGATTTGTGCCAAATTACAAGGTGGAGAATCAATGGGATCATGAGTAAATAAAAATGAGAAGTTTAGTAGATGCTTAAGGGGGCATGGTAGATAAATAAATGTGTTAAGCGTCAGTTGGATGTTATTGGTTTTTGGAAGACAACATTGAAAAACTGCAAAACAACAATCCTACATAATGTTATTTGCCAACTTTATTAGCAGACGTCCTAAAAAGACAATTCTCGAGCGTTGTTTCTTCCGCAGCAATTAAATGTTCGAAATTACCAAGGCAGAAGTTTTGGCTTCAAGTAACCTTCAGTTTTTAATTAATGCATTTAGCTCTGGTTTAGATACCATGCCACCTTAAGAAATAGTTGCAGCAAGGTAGAGTAGCATAATTTTACATAAAATTTTGACTTAGTAAAGTATTCAAATTTTATTGTTATAGACTAAAATTTTTTTACAAATTAAAAAAAACACGGATAACAAATCTTACCTTACATTCATCCAGTGTTCTTTGATTAAACATTTGATCAATATGATAATACAAAGCACGTGATCTTGCTGAACAGATGTAGCCTAAGTTATAACTGACAAAACATGTTACTGTGAAATACGATAACTTTTGGTGGCAAAAAATAATGAGAACAATGAAGTTAAAGTCAGTTTTTTTACATCCCAAAGGATCTGCTGCTTCCTTTTTTTATCCAACACCAAGAGCCGATATACTAGACATTAGAACTGAAGATCTTCATAAAAAGGTTGAACCTTGTACAGCAACTGGGAGAACTAAAGAAGAGATTGTAGAGACATCACACCTGCTTGACGAAGTATGCCACAACCTAAGTGAAAACTGTAAATAGTTAAATATATATACTAAACAGATTTTTTTCATGAGCAATTATATGTTTTGTCAGTTATAACTTAAGCTACATCCTTGCAGCAAGATCATGTGCTTTGAACTTAGGCTACATCTGTTCAGCAAGATCACGTGCTTTGTATTATCATATTGATTAAATGTTTAATCAAAGAACACTGGATGAATGTAAGGTAAGATTTGTTATCCGTGTTTTTTTTTAATTTGTAAAAAAATTTTAGTCTATAACAATAAAATTTGAATACTTTACTAAGTCAAAATTTTATGTAAAATTATGCTACTCTTCCTTGCTGCAACTATTTCTTAAGGCGGCATGGTATCTAAACCAGAGCTAAATGCATTAATTAAAAACTGAAGGTTACTTGAAGCCAAAACTTCTGCCTTGGTAATTTCGAACATTTAATTGCTGCGGAAGAAACAACGCTCGAGAATTGTCTTTTTAGGACGTCTGCTAATAAAGTTGGCAAATAACATTATGTAGGATTGTTGTTTTGCAGTTTTTCAATGTTGTCTTCCAAAAACCAATAACATCCAACTGACGCTTAACGCATTTATTTATTTACCATGCCCCCCCCCTTAAGCATCTACTAAACTTCTCATTTTTATTTACTCATGATCCCATTGATTCTCCACCTTGAAATTTGGCACAAATCTAACCAATATATGTAGGAATAACATACTTTTTTTAAAAAAAAAATTGAAAATGGTGTTTTTTTAGAAATTCAATATTAAAATTTTTGAAAACAAATAAAAAATTTTTTTTTTCCAAAGTTGGTCATGTTACATATCAAATTGAAGCCCATTCAATGACCTTTAAAATGAGCTGTCTAACAGCCTTCTAGCACCATTAGTTGGAAACCTACAAGTATTTGAGTAATCGAAAACATTGCTAAAATTGGATATTTTTGTAATTTTCAAAAACTTATACAAAAAAACTACTTTTTTTTTTTTTAGAAAAAATAGATTTATAATGTATTTAGTTGATATTACCAATATACAAAAAAAAATGAAAATCTAAGGTGTAGAGGTTAAGGCCTCTGGTTGATTTCATATGGAATGACCCTATGCTAGTTTGCCCATTGGGTGTTTCAACAGACTTCTCTGGGGAAAAAAATAAATTTAAATTCTTTAAATGGTATTCTAAAGTTCTATTAATTTAAATTTAGTGATTCTGGGAAAGGGCATAGCATAATTGCAACAAGTTTTAGTTTTTTTGCCTGAAAAAGATGTAGTTGCTTGGCTTCTGGGTTGTATGTGTCAAAGGTGAAGATATCACCGACGTTTCTGTCGACGTTGCAATCGCCATCATCAGGGAGCAGTTACGTTACATGCCACCTCAGTAGGTAACTGCTCCCTAACGTCGACTGAAACTTAAGTGATATCTTCACCTTCAACGCAGCTACAACCAAGAAGCCAAGAAACTCACTCCAGACAATGGCCGCGAAAACCTGCGATTGGTGAAAACAGTAGCTAAATAAAGTTTACGTCATTGTTATTTGTGTCATGGGAATGAAAAAAAGTGTAATGTGCAATATTTTAGGTGTGATAAATATTTCTACATAATGTTATTTCATGTTGTTTGTTGTTTTTGTTAGTTTAGCCTATTAATGTTGTCGAAAGGGACACAAATCACAACTGTTAGAATATTGACACCATCAAATATTATAATAGATATTTGAAAATTTATAGAGAGAGATCTTGTGGTAGGCAGTGTTGCATTATATAAATAAATTTATAACATAATTACTGTCTGAATGTGTGTGATATTGCAGATTTAGTCTAATAATTAATTGAATTAATATTCCAACGCATATCTGTTTCAACAATAGTTAATATCCAAATGTGCGAGCAAAAGCATTGATAGCAGTAATTCTCAAAATGGTAAGTTTTTTATGTAATTTTTAATATTTTTATAGTATTTTATATTTCCATTAATTTTTTTAATTTTAAGGGAAGAGTATGTTTTGTAGTAATGATATTTTTTAGAAGGGTAGGTGTTAGCATTTCTAGGTTATCAAAACTATTGTAAAAGGTTGGTTAGGTTAGATCAGTGAATTTTAAAATCCTTTACAATCGTGAAAATGTATAGATTCTCACAAAATCACATTTCTGATTCCTACTAGATACTGAAAAACTTGTCTCCGTTATTGTGGAGAACATACAAGTCAAGGAAAATTTGGTGGTTTGAGTGAATATTGATAGAAAATCATTGACATTACTGTCACTTTGACAGCAATTTTCATAACCTATACTTGTATATTTTCTCATTTTAAATTTACATTGACTTTATTTCTTTTTCCAATACCAAGTATTTCAGAATTCAGAAGGAATTCAAAAACCACACTTTTGCAAGATAATCAAACAACAAACAATGTAATAAACATACCAGTTTCAAATTATTTTTTCACTCCTATTATGCTCCACAATACTATTTTCGTAATTATTTTTGATCAAGCCGCTACTTTCAGCATTTACTCACTTAATGGACAATCACAAAATCACTAACACAACCAAGCTACATAACAACCGTAACACAGAAGTGATAAATAAGATAAACCTTTTGTGCTGAAGATCCTTAGGAACCACATCTAAACAAGTGATAACATAACCCCAATTACTAAATTATAAGCATAACATACTTTTTTCCCCAATATCACGATGTATAAATACAAGAGCGAAATAACAACCTGTCAGCAAAACAGCTGTGGCGAAATACAAAATCAAGGTAATACACTTATCAGTCTATACTAAGTACTAGGTACCGTGAACCCCACCACAACGCTAGACACCCAAGCAAAACCAATGACATATAGCAATTTATACGTGAAATTATTGTTTGTGTGAACACTTGCCTGACAGAATTTGTACGATTTTTACGTTTATTCATTCTGCTCTCTTCGTTTCTGCCGGGAAACGCGCCGTCTCGTTTTCTTGTAGGGACCGGAATTTTGACAAATTTCACTTAAACTCTGAAAAATAATACAAATTTACTGGAAAATGGGCAAATATTTGCAAATAATATTTTATCTAAATAATTTACCTAAATTACACGAAAACTTTATACACACACCACGTTTAGGCTATGCAAAGTGTATTAGAGCAGTTAAACATGGCTGCTCATAAGCATAGATCACATAATAAATAAGCAGAAACATTCGGTTAGATAAATGTTCTATACTAATGTTAGTTCTCAGAGCTATTATAGCCGATGCATACGTCAAAAGCTTCAACTTCAACAACTATTACTGGCCTACGTTACGTCAAAAGCTAAAGACGTCATCTTATAAACATATTTTTAGTGTCATAGTAATTTTTTGTTAATGTATATCTGCCTTCATTAAGTTTAATAAAATACATAACATTTGTTTTGAATTTATACACTGAAAAGCACACTTGTTGCAAATTAAAACAAAAATTACTTGAATATGCTTCTATAACTAGTCAAAGATAAAGGCCTTTGCATATTGTAAATTTTTTGTCTCCAATTATAATTCAAATAGATTTGGAAGGGTAATACTAAAGGCCTTGTCACACCATCAAATTTTTGCTTCCCACACCTTCCAATATGTTATGTCAAATAAAGTTGGAGTCAACGACCTGAAGATATATAGACCGGCTTACACGGTTGTCACTTGAGCCAAATAAAGGTAGTTCTCCGTTTGATTAACCTGCAAAGTTTTTGGTGGGATATTACTAGCTTGAATCTGCAAACGGTCCATAATAGGTAGGTACCTATTTATAGCTGTGTCTTGAGCACCATATTGACACAGTCTTAGCAAAGGTAGTCTTGTTTATCAATATGGCAGTTTCAATCTAAATAATTCATTGTTAAGAAAAAGACTAAATTTGACATCGTACCTCCGTGGGCAGTAAAGCCCGGTCCCCACCCCGCCAGCACCAGCCCCCGCTGGCGAAATGCACCCTCACACCCCTCCTCCGCGCAGTCACCATCACTAGTCAGTCTTCGCCCGCGCGCGACCAAGGACGGAAGTGTAACCCTGTGAGACTCCGCGAGACGTGAGACGCGAATAGTGAGATATGTGAGTGTTTTCCGGACGCGAACTCCACACCGCCGGCGAGCCTAGTGAGCTGCACAGGGGCTGACGACCCACACCCATCGTGGTCTAGCTGCAAGCTAGCCTGGCGCCCATCCGGACCGAACAGTATACCAGTCGACTTCCCTACTAGGCTCACCCGCTAACGCAGCCTCCGTTACCGGGACGACGGCATTTGGCGCCCCTGCATGTGGCAAAAATAAAGAAAATTTCAGTGTTCTACAGCAACTTTTCAACATCCAAGCTGAGTGGTATGCGGGAAACGGCCATTTCGTGCGCGCGACGTGATTAGGGTCAGACAGGCGGGCGCGACCAGCGCAGCGAACAAAGAGCATCCCTCCCCACCCTCGCAACTTTCCAGCGGAGCGAGCGACGCAGCTGGCCTGCGTCACGACCCAACACCTGTCGGAGCTATCGCCCTTCTCTTTGTGCGATCGTCCGGGCAGCTATCGCCCTCCCTTTTGTGCGATCGTCCGGGCAGCTATCGCCCTCCCTTTTGTGCGATTGTCCGGGCAGCATCTCACACTCCTTCCTCGACGCTGCACGCGCAGACAACAGCATGACCTAACCTCCCACTTCCCCCCCCTCCACCATAGTTATCACTCTCCTCTTTGTGCGGTCGTCCGGGCAAGGGGCCACCACGCCTCCCCTCATTTCAGAGTGCGCGCACACGACCATGTAACAAACAACTACGATCAAAACAAACACCAGACACCACTCTATTAGCTTTGATTCTTAAAGATTCCAATGTTAAAATTAATTTAAACATTTTATTAAACATTTTCGACTGACCATCACCTCAGATCTGATAGTAACACCAACACAATGTTACCCCACACAATGACCATTTTCTGTGCGAAATGCTCCTTGCCAAAAAACATGGATCTACTGACGGGAACATTACCATGGCACAACACGTGCCTGTGTGCACCGGACATGGGAAAAGTCCCAACCCAATGTGAGACCGTGGCCAACGCATGGGACATACCAGGGAACCCTATCTGGAGAGGGGAGACAGAGGTGAAGCCACCACTTCCTTGGCAACCAACCCAAGGAAACCCAAACACTGGTAACCCCTCCACCGGGACACCACCCGTCGACACGAAACCAACTCTATGTAAAAACTGCGCTCAGTGCGGCTCCAAACAGACGCCCGTGCAACAGTACTCACCACTGGTCGACCTGAGCCCACCATGGGTAGCAGCACCACATGTGGAGATGAGTGCCGGAAGGACCACGCTACCGGAGTTCAGCGGACTATCACACGAAGACACAAGGGCCTTCCTGCGACTGTGCAACGTACGCTTGGCGCGAGCGAGGGTACCGGTTGACGAGTGGGCGCAACGGACGAGCGAACAGTTACGAGGCGCTGCACAGCAGTGGTGGAGCCTTTGGGGCCAGTTCGACATGCCATGGCCCGAGTTCGTGGACCGGCTCACACGGCGGTTTAACACCGGCCAAGCGATAGTACTCTGCACGTCCCAATTCTACGGGGAACAGCAGCGGGACGGGGAGCAAGTGGAGCTGTTCATCGCCCACAAAGTACAGTTGTTTCGGCGGATCGCCCCAAACACGGATTTGACATCTGCGCTCCCGACCATCACCACACTGCTACGTGACGAGCTCCAGCCTTTTCTCCACAACAGCCAACACCTCTCAGTAGAAGACTACGTGCAGCAGGCAGTGGCCACGGAGAAGAACTTGCAGAAAATCTGGCGGTGAGGTGCACCAGCCCCAGAGCGGGCAAACAGCAGCCACTTCACAACACAGTGCAGCCGGCCGACAAACCAACCAGTCAGGACAACCGAGTGGCAAACCCCGCCCAGACGACAGCGGGCCATCGAGGGTGCGACAGCAAGACCAATGGCACTCAACCCACAGGGCTACCGTGAACACTCACAGCCACGTGAATATGACTGGCCACCACAGTGCCAACGAGGTTGTCCCAGCGGAACATACCACTGGCATCGTGAGTGCCCCCTCCCTCCATCACAACGCCAGCACCCGACAACAACCTCATCGGGAAACGGGCCACCGGGGGCGCGGAACTAAGGAGCCCGCCCCCCACAAGACCACCATCCGCACCACCAGCCAAGCCGGCACCACCTACTACAGACGCAGCACCATTAACCTCATCGGCACCACCTGCCACAACACTCTCCCGGGCACCAACTGCCCCACCACTGGGGGCACCACTGGCACCACTGGTTACCGGGAGCACAACTGGCCCCAGGCCAACCCTGGGCCAGCTGTTTCAACTGCAAGACCACCTGCTGCGCATACCGGTGGAGGTGAATGGCCGGCCAGCCGCAGCGCTGGTGGACACAGGTGCCAGCCATGTGTTCATCACCCCGAGCCTCGTACCACCAGGGGCACTCCGGCCTCACCATGCGGAGCTGCGTCTAGCGACCACCACACGACCAGGAGTGACGGTGGGCCAGGCGGAGATTGAGGTAAGCCTTCGGGACCTTACTACCACAGTGACTGCCCTTGTTGTGGAGGATTTACACGAGGCCCTTGTCCTGGGACAACCATGGCTAGCAGCACATGATGCTGTAGTGGAGCTAAAGTCAGCCCGCGTCCACGTGGGAATACAGAAACGGTTCTAAGTGTATGGCATAGGCTTCACACCTGAACCACCTAGTGAGCCGCTGACTCTGAGACAGTTACACCACGATGTCCCCCTACAGTATCAAGCCGCCATCGAACAGGTACTCTGCGAGAGGCAGGGTGTGTTCGCCACAGCCAGCCCACTCCGACGCACCACAGTAGCGGAACACCAGATCCCCACCACCCATGATCGACCTATTCACCAGCCACCTAGGGGGTATGGCTTCAGGGAGCAGCGTGCCATCCGGGAGCAGGTGTCAGAGATGCTGCAAGATGGCGTCATCGAGCCATCCAGTAGTCACTACAATTCCTGTGTGGTGTTGGCCCCCAAGAAGGATGGCTCATTACGGTTTTGCGTCGACTTCCGGCCCCTGAACACCATCACCGTCAGTGCTCCGCCCCCTCAGATCAGTGTCGAGGCCGCCTTAGCTGGGCTAGGACGGGCCAAGGTGTTCAGCACCCTTGACCTGAAGGCCGGCTACTGGCAGGTGCCCATACGGCACGGGGACAGAGAAAAGACAGCCTTCACCATCCCGGATGGGCGGCGCTTCCAGTTTAGAGACATGCCTTTCGGCCTTAAGTGCGCGCCTGCAACATTCCAGGAAATGATGACACGAGTGCTGGAGGGCTATTTGGGGCAGTTTGCCATGGCCTACCTGGACGATGTCATTGTGTTTTCTGAGACATGGGAAGACCATGTCCAACACCTAGCACTCGTCCTGGAGCGGCTGGCCACTCACCACTTAACGGTAGCTCCGCTCAAATGCCACATCGGCGCTTCAGAAGTCGAGTTCCTGGGACACGTCGTGGACGCAGGGGGTAACCGCCCACAGCCCAGCCACCTGCAGAAAATCGCAGAGGCCGAGGTTCCCCGGAACTGCAAGCAATTGCAGCGGTTCATCGGTCTCGTCAACTGGCTGAGGAGTTATGTACCGAACTTCTCTCACGTCATTGCCCCCCTGACTGACCTCCTGTCCCCACAACACCGCTACCGGTGGGATGCAATTGCTCAGAAAGCATTCAGCCAGGTGAAAATGGTGTTCACACAATGCCATACTCTGGCACGGGTCGACCCAGAGCGTCATTTGTACTTGCAGACCGACGCCAGTACCCTGGGGGTAGGGGCCGTGCTGTTCCACCTGGATCAACATGGGGGTCGGCAAGTTATAGATTATGCCAGCGCGAAGTTCGGCTCGGCAGAACATCGTTATCATAGTAACGAGCAGGAGTGCCTGGCTGTTGTGTGGGCGATGAAGAAGTACCGCCCACACTTGGAAGGGAAGTCCTTCACACTTCGCACAGACAACCAGTGCCTAACCTGGTTGCATACAATGCAGGGAAGGAAGGGCAAACTGATCCGGTGGGCGTTGTTCTTACAATCTTTCGACTTCAACGTCGAACACGTCCCCGGAGCAGACAACCAGCTGCCCGACCTTTTGTCCCGTGAGCCGGACGAGCGCAATGAGCTGATCGACCCAGAAGAGTGGGAAGACATGTTGCCCCCCAACAGCCGAGACAGGCTACCTCACCCAGATGCGACTTGCACTCGGATCACAGCCGACACACTGGAAGAGGGCGATCCTCCGTGTACCTCGAACGACGTCCACCGACGGGTACTAGAGGCACAATAAGTCTCACCAGAAGCTGCCCGTCGACGCCAGCAGGTGACCGAAGGAGATCAGGAGACCTGGAGTACCCAGGACAGGACATTGATGAACCGAGCACCCGGGGAACATGTCGAGTGGAAAACATATGTACCACCCGAGGCACGGGAGGCTGTGCTACGTTTCCACCATGACCATGACTTGGCCGGCCACCCAGGTACTGACCAAACACGACGGGCAGTGGGTCAGTTCTACCACTGGCCCGGAGTCACCCGCGATGTACGAGATTACGTGCGTGAGTGTGAGATATGCCAGTCGCGGAAGGCTCGAAGACGAGATGGGGAGGAACAACAGCAGCCCCGTGAGCCCACCACGGCATTCCAAACACTAGCGCTCGACGTGATGGGCCCCTACCCACGAACTCCTAGAGGACACCGCTTCATCCTCGTAGTAACCGACCTCTTTACACGCTGGACGGAGGCCTACCCATGTCGGAACGTGCGGGCGGCCACGATCACCAAGATCTTGAGCACAGAGTTCCTGCCACGCTGGGGCTACCCACAGTCGGTTCTCACGGACAATGCCAGTCAGTTCCTGGGCCGGTGTTGGAAAGCCTGGTGTGGAGAGCAACAAATCCGGCACCACACTACACCTGCCTACCACCTGCGGGCCAACCCCACAGAACGCAGGAACCAGGAGCTGAAAGTGCAACTCCGCATCCGTTTGGGCCAGAACCATGCCCAGTGGGACCAACACCTCACAGACGCACTCTTTTGTGTCCGGCGCCGGACGAACGCCGCCACCGGTATGACACCCGCAGAGATGGTCCAGGGGTGCAACCTGCCACTACCCGGGGAGTGGACCACTCATGGGGTTCCGCACACAGCGGAAGATTTGGAGGAACGGGCCCAGCGTCGCAACCTCGCACACGAGGGCGCACGCCAGAGGCAATGGGCATACGCGCAGGAGATCACACCTATAACAAATCAACCCCCTCCTGGGGTGCGGGCCGGGGATCAAGTCTTTGTCCGGGTCCACCCGTTGTCAGCTGCCCCTCGCAATTACTGCGCGGGGTTAGCCCCGCGATGGGGCGGGCCCTACACCGTTCAGAAACGGCTCGGCCAGACGACATACCAGGTATGCCTAGGCGGGCGCCGAGTGAAGAAAATACACCGGGATGACCTACGACTCGCCCCACTCCCAGGAGACAGGCTCCCGGGGACACCGACTCCCAACTGCCCATCCATCGACACGAGGTCACAGGGGGAACCGGATGAACCGCAAACACCCTCCGCTGGGAGGAATAGCGAACTACCCGACATACAAATCCCGTGCCGACCGCAGCCTCAACAAGAAAACCTGGGGCAATTCAGCATCACAGATGTTTCAGCAGAGGAATCTGAGCCCGAAGCTGATGGCATGCCGCCCACCCTACCAGTCGTGACGGAGCCGGAGGAGCTAGACCCAGAAACACTGGAGTCGCCCACTCGCGGTGCCTGGGGCCACCTTGCACCCCTAGAAGGAGCCACCTTCACAATGTATGTGAGCGATCCGGATGAAGAACCACCCATCGGACCACACCGACAGTCACCGCACCCCCCCTTCGTGGAGGACTATGCAGGAGACCGGCCCACAACACTCGGACCAAGAGGCCAAAACCCGAGCTGCCCATGGCCCGGTGGCAAAACAGGGAGTCCCCAGTGCTATCAGGCAGCTGAAACCAACAATACAGACATGTCACCAGGTATCCCTGAGCGGGAGAGGGTGCCCTACCGTTCATTGTCAGTCCAAATCGGCCTGGAGAGAGAGACAATGGCATCACTGGACCCACAGATGGGCCCTTCGGTAGGAAGCCCAGCGCAGGAAAGGAGTCCATGCCATCTGCAACAAACGCGGGGGCAACCCGAATATGGGGTAACCACCGTAAAGACCAATGACAGCCCAAAACCTCTGGGGAGTCGGGCAGGAGACGGTCGACCTGACCACCCCCGCCGAGTACGACGGCCACCCAGGTACCTGGAGGCATACCACATGGGAAACATCCCAAGGGCCCTCGTCTGGAGACGCCGCCCCCAGGTACACCACGAGGGACACAGGGGGAAGCAGAGCGCAGACCCTACCAGCGGCAGCTCTCACAGGTGCCTCCCACCTGGACCTGCTGCCAGCAGGGAGGGTGCAAACACGCCGCGGGGGCCAGAGCGCGGGGTAAGACCGGTCTTCTCCAGGGGGGGGGGGGCATTTGACATCGTACCTCCGTGGGCAGTAAAGCCCGGTCCCCACCCCGCCAGCACCAGCCCCCGCTGGCGAAATGCACCCTCACACCCCTCCTCCGCGCAGTCACCATCACTAGTCAGTCTTCGCCCGCGCGCGACCAAGGACGGAAGTGTAACCCTGTGAGACTCCGCGAGACGTGAGACGCGAATAGTGAGATATGTGAGTGTTTTCCGGACGCGAACTCCACACCGCCGGCGAGCCTAGTGAGCTGCACAGGGGCTGACGACCCACACCCATCGTGGTCTAGCTGCAAGCTAGCCTGGCGCCCATCCGGACCGAACAGTATACCAGTCGACTTCCCTACTAGGCTCACCCGCTAACGCAGCCTCCGTTACCGGGACGACGGCAAATTAATGAAAACTGTGTGCTCAAACAAGAGCTTATTGTACATCTGGCTTCACGAAACACATTCTAAGACGCCCGAAAAGACATGAGCATACACGAGTCTTGCCGACTGGATTTGTTTGTTAAAATTCTGCTATTTTCACACTAAAGACTGAAACACCAGAATATGAGACTATTTAAAGGAACTAGATTTTGGAAGTATATAGCACTACATTCGTGGTGTGTGTGTGTATGTTGAAGTTAATAATTTTGATTTTGTTTTAATACATTTTTATAACACCAGGGAAAACCGGTGTTTATTAGGTACAACTTAACTTTGTCCTTTGAGTCTAATGAAAGTAAGATCTTGCTCGTATTTTGTCTTTCCTGTTCAAGTTGAACATAAATACATTATGTAATGACGCGAACCCCGCTACCTCTATGAAAATTTACGTGATTTTAGTATCGTTCGGAATCTCAGAGTAGGTTCGGCCTTATGGCTAGAGGTAGTGGTTCGACACAGTAGGGCCCCCCGAGCTGTTTAGGCCACTCGGGACGCCTGAAAAAGAACAAGAAAATACCGGCTGATGTCTGAATACTTTATTCCGGGCACAGCCCTATACATAGTGCTGCCCGTCCTGGTTGTAACGGTTGTCCCGAATTGAATCATCACACGCGCGCGACCACTCACTCAGTGGCGGCTCACGATTATACTACCCGGTAAGGTCATTCACTTGGACACGATGCGGTGATTACAAAAATAAACCCTAACATAACACCCTAGAATCCTGATCAAAATTACACTTCACAATTACAATTACATAGTACACTGGGCTAAGGACACGTAGGCCAGTAACTCCGGCGACGCTACCTGAATCTTAGGACTGTCCCAGAAATTGACGCGTTAGTAAGTTTGAATGTTACGTGTTGTCTACTGGCTGCCCCATGCGGGCTGAAACTAGTTAGCCGGTTGACTAGGATATCGCGTGAAGCGCCGAAGTAACATCTCGTAGTTCACACACAGTACTTACGTATCACAACGAACGCTCGTCTTGGAGCACTGAATAATTAAGTTAAATACCACTCGGTAAGTCGAGGTCGACCACGGAAATGAAAGAAAAGGTTTGCGGAAAAATACAACAATTGAAACTACATATCAATGAAAATAATAATTGCTTGTCCCGTGTTGCGCAGAGGCTGCCGGCCTCTATGAGCTCCGGAAGGAAAATGCCGCTCTCACCGCGCGCGACCCCCCTCCCCCGCCAGCCCTCCCGCGGAAACGTGTGATTTTCGTGGGAAACTGAACCGGCCAGGTTCGGGACAAGTCGCACAGTGAAACATAATTTTGGAGAAAATAAAGTGTTAAATAATGAAAATAATGTCTAATAATATCCTGTGGAAAAAAATACATACATTACATTTGTTGTAGTTCGGCGGAGGAATATGCCACACCCGGCCAGATCCTCCTGCCGACGTAGCACTTGTTACCTGGCGATCGCCCCGTTGCACTTTCTACACTCCGGTGCGCGCACGAGCGCGTTCGGTGCACATGCCTTCGTGAGACGTTGATGAGACATAGCTGTCTATGCGACATAGAGGAGCATTGGTGGTCGGCGTCAGTAGTATTATTTTTAATGAATTAATAATATTCGTTTTAAAAATAATACAATAAAATAGGTTAGTCAGTTTGATAAATTATCTCTGCTACATTTTTGAAGTTATTTTTGCTAATATAACATAAGAAACAGTTTGACCTATTTTACAGTATTATTAATGTTGATAACCTAAACTATTCAATCATTTTCACTATACAGGATGTATCAAAATTCATGTTACAACGCTTGAGGGTAGAAAGCTCTTATTATTTGCAACCATTTATGCCAATAAACATGTTGCCGGAAACGCGTAGTTAAGCCCCTGTATCCCCAGAAAGAGTCAGCGTAGGCAACCCGTTGTAGAGTGTTATGTTGTGGATGTGCGGGCATTCGAGTAGAGAAATAACCTTTTTAATTGTGGCACAGATTTTAATTTCACTCTGAAATCAATCACAGCTTCGGCTTTGTTTCACAACATTGAAATTGTTGCATATGTTTTAACAATGTAACAGCCTAAAGCAATGGCTCAAAAACACACCCACCTTGAGCGACACAGAGGTGGCAACGGCGAATCATGTTTTCACGGATACGCTGGAGCAAGTGTGGAGTCAACCTTATGATTTCGAACACTTCAATGATTCGCTGTGTAAGCTCTTCTACCGTTTGTACTGGCGTAGCATAGATAAGCCCTTTTACGTAACAACACAGAAAGAAATCTAACTGGGTTAGGTCCGGTGACCTTGGCATCCATGCGACAGGGCCCGCTCGTCCAATCCATCAGTTTGGAAATGTTTGGTTTAAATACTCTCGCACTTGCAGGGAAAAATGAGGTGGTACCCCGTCATGTTGGTACCACATCACACGTCGGACATGCAATGGAACCTCTTCAAGAAGACCTGGTAGTTCGTTCTGAAGGAAGTGGAGGTATCTGGCAACGGTAAGTCGTGGCAGAAGAAAAAAAGGCTCGATGAGTACGCCGTCAACAATACAGGCCCACACATTAACTTAAAAACGTTCCTGGCGAGCTGTAACACATGTTGCATGCGGATTGACATCATTCCAAACATGACTGTTGTGCGAATTGAGAATAGCATCTTGAGTGAACTTGGCTTCATCGCTGAATAAAACCGCTAACTCGGGGTTTCTCAATACTCTTCGAATGTACCAACAAGAAATGGTCATGTGAAGAGGATAGTCCGCCGGACCCATGTGTTGCACTTTTTGAAGGTGGTACGGGTATAAGAGTTGCTCATGAAGAACTCGCCAAACAGCCATTTTGTCAGCGTCCATATCGGAAACTTCTGCCCTTGTGCTTGTATCCGGACTCTCCTCAAATCTCTGAAGTACACCTTCTTCAAAACTGGGAGTACGAACCCTGCATGGAGCACCAGCATTTGGTCTTGTGATGGCACATGTACCAGTATCCAGTGGCGTAGCCAGGATTTGTGTTTGGGGAGTGTTAAGAAGCATCCCCCCCCCCCCTCCGTATTAAGCGGGGGGTCAGGAGGTCCTCCCCCGGGAAAATTGGATTTTAAGGTGTAAAATAGTGCTATTTTAGCAGTTTTCGATACTTAAATTTAAATATTGTAATGGTAAAATTTTTATTAATTTTTAATATGAAATTTGTTTGAGTGATGAATAAGAAATTTAATTAAAGATTTGGTGCTATGCCCCTGCCAGTATCACGCATTCGCTGAGTAAGTCTTGCAAACATGGTGTGAGCTGGAATCCTACGACCCGGATATCGTTCTTTGTACAGACGACGGGTGGCTCGTCCATTTTGTCTAGCTTCCCCGTAAACAAGCAGCATGTCCGTGTGCTCACTAAACGTGTACTCCATTAAGCTCCACTAAAACGTCGCCCTTTTCAGAACCACAGCGAAAGAAATGACACCACGAGTTTGCTTGTACGACAGAACAGTCAACGACAGACCACCAGTGATATCAAAACACACTGCGACACTTCGATGTCATGCTGCGTAGTGCTATGGCACGGCACGAACGGAAGAAAAGAGGCGAGGGCGCCACCAACGGAAGTAAAAAGGGGCGGGGGTCAGCATTCGACATCGTACAGTTCTCTCGAGCGCTGCCCGGCGTCGTAAACACGTAATTCATCACAGCATCGTCTGTCTCGCACAAAGCCCAACGGTTTGCCTACGCTGACTCTTTCTGGGGCTACAGGGGCTTAACTACGTGTTTTCGGCAACATGTTTATTGGCAAAAATGGTTGCAAATAATAAGAGCTTTCTACCCTCAAGCATTGTAACATGAATTTTGATACACCCTGTATTTTAAATGTAGCTAACCTAACATAATTTACCAATAACTTAGTATTACTGTTTTCCAAGAGTAAGTGCACTAAAATAGCCTATACATAACAGTTAATACCGATTAACTATTTATTTTATTTTATATACCTACTTGATGAAATGAAATGTGCCTTTACAAAATGATCAAAAAACATTTCAGGAAGGTACCTAGTGTGACCAAGTAAGGAGAAGGACTCGTAAACTCGCTGATAAACAATCTGCCTTTCGAGCTACACATTACCGGCTACAGGTTCTGCTGCCCCGGCACTAATCTATCGAAACGACTAGCTCGAGGCAACAAGGGCATTAATTCTCTTGACAAAAAGTGCAAGCATCACGATGTTGCCTATTCACTCAGCAAGTATCTGGAATCAAGGCACAGAGCTGACCAGATATTGGCACAGGAAGCCAGAGATATAAGTAAACTGTCGAATGCGGAACTAGGAGAGAAAATCGTGGCTTGGAGAGTATTCAAAATGGACAGCCGAAGATTCACCCGCTTAGATCGACATGCCCTTCGGGCTGGTTCGTACACACATGTTCGGTTTTTTTTTTTATCTGTCCATTCAAAACATTGCATTATAGATCAAATAATTGTAGACCAATGTTATTTTATATTTTTTTAAGAGTAAAACACATGTACACAAATATTTCTTTGTTACTAATTATGAGATTTTCAGGTAAGTTATTGAGCTATTTCTGCTTGTTTTGTTAGGAGATTAGTTTTGTCCGTTTACAATTTAACATTGCTTGTGTTATTCTTGGCAAGTAATCATTTCTTATATAAATTTTTGTACACTATAGGCTTATTTTTTTAAAATGTTAGGTAGCTTGTGGGGATTTCATCTTATGTTCATGAGCGTACAACGTATAAATTCATAAGAAATGTTTTCTAGTGGTGTGTAGCAATTAACCGCATTTAAGTAAAAATATTTTAAAATAATTGTTACCAGAGCTGAATTACATTCAGGTGAGTGCACTTAATATAATTTGGGGTATTGTAGGAAAAATTATAAATTGATACTGATAATTAAAATTATAATTTGATACTGCAAGTAGTTTATCATGTTTAACATGTGGATAGGATAGGATTATTTATTACAAATCTGTAATATTGAGATACTGCCCTTGGGTTAGCTAGATTAAAAATACAGTGAAATTTGTTAGGTAAGTAACATTATACGTACAGTGATTCTAAGTACAGTGGAATTTACATTTGGTTAGCTTAGGATAGCGCCAATTAAAAATTCTGTAAAATAAATTGAACGGTTGGATGTTACTAACCTAATCTAACCAACCAATATACATTTTACAGTGATTTTTTAGGTTATTATCTCACTTTGGACACTTCTTTTTTTAACTTTAAATATGTACCTGTATTTACTTTATTTCTAAAATCAGACTGGTTTTTGAGAAATCACTGTTTATAGGTTACATTACATTACCTGTGCAGTAAAGGGCCTGCCACCATGTTGTTCTTTAATTGAGTTGCAGATCCTGTTGTTTTTCATACACAAATTGTATCTTTTTTATTTGGATATTGCAATGCAGTAACGTAAATTATAACATTAAAAAAGTTATGTGACTTCTTATTGTGCATTCCAAACCCAAAGTATCAGTCCTTGAGAGCGATATTTTTTAGCAGTTTATAGGTGCAAAATTCAGATTTTTTATGTGAGACAACACATAACCTGACATAAAATAAATTTTCATTTTGTAACAAATGATTCCTTTTATACGTCAGGTTACGTGCTTTTGCAGGTAACTAATCTTCGCTTTGCGCCTAAATACTTCTATAAAAAATCCCTGTCAAGGGTTGGCGTTTTGGTTTGGATACACATTAGAGACTCGTAACTTTTTTAAAACTATTATTTACGCTTCATTGGGTTAAAATATGCAAATAAAAAATATATAATATATTATGACGACAGTCGTCGTACCCTCCCAGATGCAGAGGCCGTACCTGTCCACCGACGTGGACCTAAGGGAGATATGTTTCCCCCCAGTGCACCAACTGTGAAGTGCGACGAGCAGGGATACTGCCCTGATACGTCAGTAGTGTTGTAAATAATTATGTTCTATTAATACATTTAAATAACCACGAGCCTCCGCAAATATATAACTTTTGTCTGGATTAGTGTATATGAATGTTATGTAAATACTTCGTCTTTATTCTGTAATTTATTAACTGAGCCATTTGTGTTTGTATTTTATTAACTGACTATTTTTTATATCGTTATAGTAATTATGTAATTCGTTCAAGGGTTATGTCAGCCATGTAACTGCAGCCTGGCGCATCGCGAGGCGAGCCTCTCTCACGCCGGCCGATTTCCCCTCCCCTCCTCCGCGGCCCGTGGGGCTCGGCCTGCCAGCGGGCGGAGGAGTGCAGTGGTGAACCAGACGCGAGAGCGAGTGGACGTGCGCTCCGCTCGAGAGACGCGTTTTCTTAGCTCTGAGTTCGTAGTCAGTGAAACGTCACGGGACTGTCTGCAGCCGAGCTGCTCTTCTTTAGCATTAGTTATTCCGCTGGACTCTCTCAGCTGTACGTATATATCGGGACTTTAACTGCATACGTCATAGGCCGTGTAAGTGCCTCTTCGAACCGCCGAACCTCTCAGTCAGTACGAGTAATTACTGGACCTTCCGCTCACGTGACGGGCCGCGTACGAGCTGTGTATCTATACGGAACTTTCGTAACCAGTACGATTAGCTACGGGGCTGTCTTCTCTGTTCGTTTCGGGTCGCATCCTAAGGACGAGACTTATTTCCGGGAGTCCGGGTCGTGGCGGGGAGGACGCTCGTTCCGCGGCATGCCGGCCAGGCTGCGGCAGGATTTCTTTACGGAAATAAAACGGGGCTCGTGAAAACGTACATCATCGCCTTATCCTTTGAACTACCTACCGTTCCTCCTACCCACGTAACATTCCCTCCAGGTCCCGTATTTTCCGGTCCCGGCCACGTTGGCCTGAACTCACTTCCTCACCGTTGAGAGCTACATGGGCAAAACAGGACATTTTCGCAAACAGGATATTAGGGACCATAGGCCGAGGGACGTCAATTCTTATAGGTATATATGGAAAACCACAGGATCTGCAATGCAATTAGGGAGCGTTCAAGTATTACGTAACGAACTTGGTGGGAGGGGGGGGGGGCTTGTAAAACATTACGATGCGTTACAGGGGCGGGAGGGGGGGTTTGACCTACGCGTTACGTCACATTGTTTTTTTTTAACCCTTCAGAACGATCGCGTAGAGACAGATTCTTTCCCGCATTTTTTTAAACTTTTTTTCTGACAATTTCAAATGGCATGATAACATTTTTTTTTTACCTTCACAAAATTGCTTCTGCTTGCTTTACAGGATTAGTGAATAATGTTTTTTTAACTCCAAACGTAAAGCAAAAATATATATATATTTATCAACTGCTGTGATAGTTTTTCTCGTCACTCCAGTAAAGTAGTTGAAACAAACAAGCTCGTGGTACCTAGTCAGATAAACAAAGGATCATGCAAATTTTCGCCACTTCTTGTGAGGTTGTCTGTTGATCTGTCGCCTCCTCTAGATGGGTTTAAGCAGATGCCTTACAATTTATTTTGCCCATCAGTACAATCCTACCTAAAGAACCGAGTATGTTCAACCTGTGGAATTTATTTTACACCCCACAAGAGTGTGCAATCGTTACATGCATGGCAAGACTGCCCAAGACCTTCGTGAAAGTCGAGTACGGCCACAGCGACTTGCTGCAAGAAGGGCAAATGAGCTTCTCTGCATTGTGCGTCGCTGTGAAACATCGTCTGAGGATGCCGATTGGCTCGACGAAGACGAAGTTGATGCACGCGGGTTAACAATTCCGGAACCCTCTTCGTCTGCTCTCCGGATGCCAGTAATGAAAGAATCTGAGTGGCTGGCAAACCCATGGACAGAGGAGCAGTAAAACTCTAATTGAATTGTTTTTTTTACAATCTACTTATTTTAATTATGGCTGATTTTATTTTAAATATTTTCGTTTTCGTTCGATCGTTTTCTTAAATACGATTATATTTTGACAAATATATTTTATTTCAGTTAGTTTTATGTTTGTAATTGCATTGCCAAAGGTAAAAATAAATTATTAGAAATAAAATTTGTTATTTGATTTTAATAGTTTTATTAGTAAAACGCTAAAATAGGAGAATGCATGAGAAGAACAATGGCGGATAAAGCAAAAAGTGTGTAAGGACAGGGCCAAGTCAGGAAAACGACGTAATTAAATGTATGATTGAGTAGTAAAACTTTATTAGGACAAAAAAACATTAGAAAGCTCATCTTGCTTTTAAAAACAAGACATTTCAAATGTTAATAAATAACATTAACGCGATTAAAACAATAACAAAAGTATTTTAGTGACTTATTCCGGTACGTTACACCACATAATTGTGACTTTTAGGTAAAGTTTTACTGGGGAGGGCGTGCAGAAAAACGTTACAGCGCGTTACATAGTGGGGGTCAAAAATATCAAAAAATTGCGTTACATAATACTTGAACGCTCCCTTAGAGGAAAAAATGGCGACACCTGCTTCACTGCATAGGCTATCTAGTGTGACCTGCAAAATGTGATTTCTTGAAAACCAGTAGGAATTAAGAAAAGCTGTTTACAGTTTTAATAGAGGAAGGTTTTTAGTGTCTGAAAGGGTATTTTCAGAATTTTATAATTAAATTTATGGATAAGCAGCAACAAAAGAAAATTACCTTTTTTTAAATTTAGCTAACCAACCATTCACATGATTTTACAAATTTTGTATTGTTTATACTTACCTGCTTGAACATTAAAATACTGTTAAACCATTTATTTAATTTTTTTTAAATATCTTTGGGAATTAGCGTAGTGTAATCGAAGACGTTTACTTTATTGATGATTGATTTACTTTATTGATGCGCAACGAAGTTGTATAATTGTTGTATTGGTTAAGCAAATTCAAGCATCAAGGGTACTGATAAATGGTTTTTAACATTATACTTACTTGAGTCCATTGGTAAAACGTTAAAACACTGGATAGGCTAAATTTCCATTGACTGCTTATGTTTTTTCCTCATGCTCACTTGAAAACAATTACAGGGTTATACTGTAGTTCACAGTTGCAATACTTGGTTAGGTTAGTTACATAAGTGCTGTTAAATCACGAAAATGGTTAGGGAAAGGTAACTTCTTCATAACTACTGTAAAATGGTGTAAGCATTTCTTTAGGTAAGTTTACCTAGACTTTAAAAATAATTTGTTTGGCGAAGTACGTAGTAAAGAATTACTATTTATCAAATTTCGTTTGTGTGGAATATAAACTAATATTATTAGAAACAAAAAATACAATGTGTGGTACATTTTAATTTTCTAACACCCTCTGAACTCTGCAGTTATGCGATTACCGATAATAATTGTAAATCATTGCAATATACATCCGACACATTTTGTAGTGATTTCACAACTGTACTATGAAGTAATGCCATCGACTGCTGCAAAATAACATGCTGATATCTATTCTCGTGTAGACATTTTTTTGATACGACTAAAATATGAGCATATAGGATACATATAGAATCTTACAAATTTTGGTAACCTACCTAGTAATACTCTCCCCGAAGACTTTGATTAGATAATAATAAAAAAAGAACTGCTTATGTGACATGCATTACATTAAATGAATTCAACTTGTAAACATTTTGCTTTAATCAAAGCCTAGATTTTCTTAAGCTAATAACAAGCAAATACATCACTTGAGGCCCTTCTAAAATTGTGTAGTTACTTGGATTGTTAAATACCTATTTTTTCTGCAATAATGGGCATAAGAGCTTAATTTTACAACTTAATGTTGCTGAAGCATCAAATATAATTATGTTTTGCATATAATTCTTTTCCACATACGGTAAATGAGTTTTTGTCAAAAAGTATTTGGAAAAAAATATCTGTTTCAAAGGACAAAGAAAAATGTTAATTGCAAGTGTATTAACAAAAGAAAATATTTTTTTTTAAATAACAATATTTCGATATGACGGAAAATCGGCATTCTGAAGTTCTTGTATATGTTTGGTATCAATCAATGTAAATTAATCAATCTTTGATAAAAAAAAAATATCCCGAAAATGATTAATAAATAAGAAAAATTGGTTGTCTGTAAAGTCGGTTTACGAATGATAGTTTAACGTGACAACGTCATAACAAAACATTGATGAAATGATTGATCCAGAAGAAAAGGAAATATCATATTCGGCCTGAGACAGAGCCGTAATAGGTTTTTGAAACCAAACCATTTAGGCATTAAAAATATATTCTTTGAGGAAGAATTTTTTTTTAAATTTTTCTATCTTTTGTATGATAAAATATACCTCTGCATACTTTTATGAATAAAATTGAATCAATTTTATTGAATTATCACTATTTCGTATGGATACAAAGGAGTGAAATGAAATTTACAATTTAATTGATAAATTTAGTTTTATTTGCATTCATTAATTCATATTTATTACTTTTGAAATGTTGCGTGTAACATATTTATTTTTACAAGTACAAAAAAAATTCGCGGTTGCCGAGATTCGAACCGCTAACCTTTTGGGAATGGGAATCATCCACGCTAGCCACACGACCACGAGTCCATTTTGATAATAATAGATTTAGATGGTTTAAATTAATATTATTCCACGCACAATATTTGTTTGAATTTCTTTTAACTAGCATATTCTCTGTTGGACTCTAAATATTTACACGCTCGTGGGCTCATAACTATAATACGGTGTGTGATTTAGTTGATCAAATAATAACTCATGACAAATAATTACCAAGTTCAAACTAAAGCATGAAAAGAATCATACCAGCAATAAATATTTAGTTACACAGCTGAAACAATACTCATACAACACTGTTTAAATATACTGATTTACACTAGTAATTAAAATAATACCTACGTACTTGTAAGAACGCCATTTCCTTGCGAATATACTCCCGTGGCGCGGGGTGGGGTTCCAGCTGCGCCTTCGTGGAGGACGGACGTGTCCCGGAGCTGCTCGCCGTGAATTTATAGATCGTCGACGCCCAAGCTGTGGTTAGCACTTCTTAGTGCTACCCAGCGGTGTATTGAAAGGTGCCTGTGTGCTACATGCGCACAGGCGGTAAGAGTGAGCTGTGGTAAAGTAAGTTTTGGCAACCAACAACTCGGCAACACCCGGGGAGCTAGCTCCCCTATAGCCTAGCCTGAACCCGGCTAACTTAGCCCCGGGGGACGGTCAGTGGGTGGACCCGAGCGTAGGCTACCACGACGACGACGACGACATGAGCGACGCTGTCGAGATGACAGAAAGCGAGGCCCCCTCAGGGCCTAGCACCGATCAATCCAGTGGCTGGAGTGTTGCCACTGGTAAGCGCAACAAGCGCCTGCACACGGAGGTGTCCGGTGCAGGCAGCAGCGACGACGAGGCGGGCCCCTCCCCCCCTCGCCCACAACCAACTGCAGGCCATGCCGCCGGAGCTGCGGCACCGCCCAAAAAGCTCCGAGTGAAGCCCCTGTTCGTGTTTTTAGACCAGGGGCACACGTACCCAAGGGTATACACCGCCCTCAAACAGGCCCTGGCGGAAAAGTTCACCTGCCAAAACCGCAGCAAGGACGAGATCCAGGTCAATCCTGCGTCCGTCCCGGACTACCAAAGGGCAGTCCAGGCCCTTAAGGCGATAGGCGCCCAGCACTCCGTCCTCCTTCAGAGTGACGAAGTGCCCAAGAAATTCGTCTTGCGCGGAGTACACCGCCACACCCCGACCGATTTCCTCCAGGAGGAATTTGCAGCCCTGAACCTGCCTGTCCAGAACCACTGGTTCTTGGAGAACAGGCTGCGCAGGGAAAAATGCGACGCCCTGGTCATTGAGGTGCCTCAGACGTGCGATTCTGAGCGCATCTACTCCCTGACAGAGTTCGGCGGCATGCTGGTGCGTGTCGTCGACTACAGGCGCCCCTCAGGCCCCGCCCAATGCAGCGTTTGCCAACGCTATAACCATGTTGGCAAGGCCTGCCATGCTGCCCCAGTGTGCCGGTGGTGCAGCGGGCCACACCGCGCCCCCGACTGCCCCAATGGGGGCAACCCTGACCACAAGAAGTGTGCTCATTGCAAAGAGGCACACTGCGCCAATTTCAAGGGCTGCCAGGCCTATAAGAAGGAGACCCGCCGTCACCTGCCCCCCGACGTCCGCAAGAGGCGCGAGCAACAGTCTCGCCGCGACGTGCGGGAAAATAGGCGGGCTGCTGCCCAGCCTCCGCAGTCAGGCCCCTCAGGCTACCAGGGCCCCCCCAGGCAGAATCCCTGGGGCCCCCCCAGGTACCCACCGCCCGCCACCTTCGGCCAGTACATGGCCCAGGCTGGCGTCAACCCCTGGACACCTCTGCAGCAGTGCAGCCAGGGGTACAACGAGCTGGAGTACCCAGTCCTGGCCAACAACCCTTGGCTGCGCAAGCCAAGGGGGCCCCAGGGGCCCAAGAAAAATGCCACTGGCCACAAAAATGGCCAGGGCAAACCGCAGCAGCCCCCCCAGGAGAGGGCACAGCAGCCTGCTCGCGATAAGCAGCCTGCCCAGCCCAAGCCGCTGGCCACCAGACTGGCTCCAGCAGCCCCGGCGCAGCGAACGCCCCCGCCCAGGCAGCCCCAGGTAGCACCTGCTCCTGAGGCTGACATGCTGATCGACTTGGCCTCAGAGCAGCCAACAGCCCCGCCCATGCGCACGGAGCAGCCAGCCCAACCTGGCTTGGCTGACTTCATGCAAGTACTGACAAAGTCGAGTACCTTTAACAAGGACTCGACACTGGCCGAAACAATCGTCCCCATGTGCCAGTTGATGGTAATATGGTGCGACCCAGCCATCTCCCTGCCTGACAAAGTCCAAGCCATGATGGGCTTCGTACAAACACTTGCTGCCAAGCTTAATGGCAGCTCGTAATCCGGCCCAGTGTTGCATACCAACCGCGGCCCATAGTCTTAAGTCCCTCCTATTCTGGAATGCACGCGGCATTAAAAATAAAATACCGGAATTAATACACCACTTAGAAAAATACAAAATAAAAATAGCTGCGATTAATGAAACCCACTTAACTCCGACTGATAGAATTACTATACTAAATTATGTAATCTATAGGCGCGACAGAGTAAATCACAGAGGCGGAGGAGTGGCTCTTCTTGTTCATAAAAGTATAAAGCACACAGAGTGGCAGCTCCCCGCTTCTCACAATCTTGAAGCGATAGCCATTAACCTAACTATTAACAGGCAAAACATAAAAATTATTTCTATGTATGCGCGACCAGGTAGGTCCCTGAGCGAGGCTGATCTGGACGCCCTGTATGGGGCGGCCCCGACCTTCCTCGCTTTAGGAGACATAAATGCTAAACACAGAGAGTGGAACAGCAGGCGAGCCACACAGAATGGTACAATTCTTTATAACCACCAATTAAATCACAACTACCAAATTCATGCTCCCATGGAGCCCACACACGACACAGGGCGTGTGGGGGTTCTCCCAGATGTTCTAGACATCGTTATTAATAAACGTGTGAACTCGGGATTCGAACTCGAAGTTGTACACGACTTAACGTCTGACCACTTCCCTATTCACTTAATTTTTGACGACGCAAATGTCGAATCAAATCCACCTCGCAAAGTTAGGGATTACAAAAATGCAGATTGGGTCAGTTTTAAAAATTTTTTGTCACTAAATCTTTCAGAACTTGATGAAATAAATAATAGCGATAATTTAGAAACCGCTATAACCAATTTTACCGCGAAAATTCAAGACGGAATTAGCCAGTGCATCCCAGAAAAGGAGGTTAAGTTAGTGCATGACGAGCTGCCAGCATACATTTGCGATATGATATCGCAAAAGAACAGACTGCGCCGCGAATACACACGGCGACGCACGCACATTATCAAACGCAGAATCAACGAGCTTCAAACTGCTATATCAGATGAACTCTCGTTGTGGCGTAGCAGCCAGTGGGAAGCCAAAATCGCGAAGCTCAATGTACAGGACGGGAGTGCCTGGGCAATGACTAAGCGAATTTTGAATAAATTTGATAAAATTCCACCCCTCCAAACAAATAATGGACTTGCATTTCTTCCCCAGGACAAGGCGCATGCTTTCGCAAGCACCTTAGAAACAGCATTCCAGCCCAATTTGCAGCCTTGCGACAGGCCATTCACTGCACAAATTTACCGCGAACTCCGCGCTAAACTGCACCAGCCCACTATCTCTGAGCCTCTCCCCACCCAGGCCCAAGAAATTAAGCGTGCTATCAAGAATATGAAGCCGCGAAAAGCCCCTGGGAACGACGGCATACAAGCAGTTGTTCTCAAACAGCTTCCAGACGAAGCCTTAGAATATCTGGCTGAATGCATTAATGCAATGCTCAGACTGAATATTTTTCCCTCCCAGTGGAAGGAAGCTAAAGTAATAGTCTTCCACAAGCCGGGCAAGGACAAAACACTGCCCCAGAATTACAGGCCAATAAGCCTCTTAAGTACTGTGTCTAAAGTTGCGGAGCGCATAATTTTACACAGACTCAAAGTACACATACACGAACAAAACTTGCTGCCAAATGAGCAATTTGGCTTTCGCAGTGCTCATTCGACTACCCACCAACTGGTCCGTCTTACTGAAGAGATAACCAGCGCATTCAACGTCCAAGACTACGTAGTTGCTACGTTTCTCGATGTAGAAAAGGCCTTTGATAGAGTTTTTCATGCAGGGCTCATACATAAAATGTATGCAGCAAACTTCCCGGATTGCTACACTAAACTCATAGCATCCTATCTAGCAGGCAGAACCTTTAGAGTGTCTTCTGAAGGGGCAACGTCTGACCTAAAATTAATTAAAGCCGGAGTGCCGCAGGGCAGCATCCTAGGCCCTGTACTATTTAATATATATGTACGCGACATGCCTCACCCCGCACACAGACTAGTCAAGCTAGGCTGCTATGCAGATGACACCGTACTGTATAGCAGATCTCATAACCTACAGCTAGCCACTACCAGGCTCCAGACTGCGCTCACTGAAATTGAACAGTGGTGTACAGCCTGGCGCATAAAAGTAAACACGACCAAGTCTGAGGCGATTGTGTTTACACGCAAAAACCTCCCGCCAGCCGACAACAGGCCGCAACTACGCCTATTTGATGAGCCAATCCCTCACAAGGACGTAGTTAAATACCTAGGAGTCCACATGGATAGGAAGCTCCTGTGGAGACAGCACATTGACATTAAACGAACCCAAGCTCAGGTTAGAATGCGCGCATTATATCCTGTAATGAGCAGCCGATGTGGCAGCACAGTCAAAAATGGATTACTGCTCTACAAAGCTCTCATACGCCCGATAATCACGTATGCAGCCCCAGTATGGGCTACTGCAGCATACTGCCATCTAATAAAACTGCAGCGAGTTCAGAATAGATGCATTCGAATCGCTGCAGACGCCCCGATATACTGTCCAGTAGAGAACTTGCACAGTGAAACTAACACTGAAACTTTGCAAGATTTTTATATCCGCACAACCCAAAATTTTTACAATAAATGTGTGAATATTTTAAATCCACATATTTCCTCCCTTGGAAACTACGATCCAAATAATACACAGAAGTATAAGCTTCCGAAATCAATCCTGGCGCACCGCCCGCCGTAGCTGCGGGCGAGGCGCCCTCTGATTGGCCGAGCCTGACAGCCAATCAGCGCACGACCCCCTCCAAACAAAACTAGTTGCCGGCGCTCGGAGCAGCTCAGTACCTCCCGCGCCGGCCTTCCACGGACTCGTGGCAGGCCGGCAAAACAAATCTGCCTATGCTTCCGCATAATTAAGGGCAGTGTGTGCATGACAAATGAAACAAAGCTCGCGCACAATACACATGTGTGCTGGCAGCTCTTATATAATTAAATAATAGGTAAATGTTATTTCATATAAATTTAATGTTTCACCCCCTTAGTATAAGTTAATAAATTAAGAACATACACGCCCTAATTATCATACATGACAATTAAATATGTGATTATGTAATAACCAAACATGATTATAATAATTCAAAATGGTCCGAAGCACGCAGGTGTAGGTTTTGACTTATGCAGAGGTCCACTGCCTGTGTGATTAGGGCTGACTCTTTATGCCTGATGGGCATGCTCGCCTGCAGGCCTCACCTGCAGTGACGGTCGTGTTTCTGATGGCATGAGATTTTGAATTACACCTAAATAAACACACAGATGGCTGTAATACATGTGATAACCAAACATGATGCTTATTCAAAATGGTCCGAGGCACGCAGGTGTAGGTTTTGACTTATGCAGAGGTCCACTGCCTGTGTGGTTAGGGCTGACTCTTTATGCCTGATGGGCATGGCTCGCCTGCAGGCCTCACCTGCAGTGACGGTCGTGTTTCTGATGGCATGAGATTTTGAATACCAGCTACCATTGCAACTAGTGTGACATCGCACACACACAACATGCATACCAACCATATGTATGCGTGTGTATATATATGTATATAAGCCTGAGCGTATATATATATATATATATATATACATAACACAAATTTTTTTTTCCCTTCTCAAAACCTGGCTGGCTGGCAGCCTGGCGGGAAACGACTAAAGTCGCCCCCTAAAAACCAGTCCTACCAAACTAAAATGCGGACAGAAATGTCCAAGTGCCCGCCCTTGCTTAGTAGACATTTTCTACTCTTCCAACTCTTCTTCCTGAGCCATCCTTCTACTCCCGTAACCAACCAGCATGAAATTAATGCATGAATTTTTGCATCCCGCATGTCAGTGCCCAGGGTTTTCCCTGTGTCTATGCAGGTTTTACCTGGGCCCAACTTATCTAGTATAGTCTAGAATAGTCAAGTGAGGGGAGTTAGTCATGGCGCCAATTGCTGCCATGGCTGGCCAATCCCCCTCCTTAGCACATATGCATGTTCCCTTTTCTGCATGGTACCCCCTGCATGATTAGAGCGTATAGGCTTCGGCCTGAGACGCACTTAGAGTCTCTCCCTAACCCGGACCCCTCCCAATACACTTAGTTTTAAACTTAGGTTAGGAAAAAAAAAAATAAAATTGAGTCGGTGGTCGTCTCTCGGGGCGTGCGCATCTCTCTCGCGGGCTGTTGGCTGGGAGTTCCCTGCGCCCTATTGGGTAACCGAAGGCTGGCAGTGCGTGTTGGTTTTGTGTGCGTGCTGGGGGCGGCCTAGCAGCGCCAACTGCTACCGACCGCGTCCCGCGGGTGGCGGATACGGGAGCCCAGCCCGAGAGTTGCAATCTCGCTGGGGTGGCTGTGAATAACCAATAGCAGTCCGCGGACCAATGGCCGGCCTGTGGAGTCGTTATCACGGCTGTCGGGGTGAAAGGTAGCCTGAATGTAGCTCGGCGCGCGGCAGAAAGCAGCTTCGTCGGCGAAGGCCCGCAGGGGAGCTCGATGTGCCCTGGATGCGAAGTGTAGACGAACTGCGGGCTGGAACTTGCGGAGCTGTGGACTGCCGCGCGCGCAACGGAACTGAACAGCATCGGAATTCTGAAGGAAGAGATGGCGGCGCCTTCAAGTTGGGGCCCTGTTGGAGCCAGTGGTAGCCTGGGCGGCGCGACCTTCAACCGACCCGGGAATTTGGAGGGCAAGAGGGTCCGACTCGCAAGATACTTCATTCGCCTGAACGACTTACCTCCACCCTGGCTTGAAAGGTCGTTGGCTGTTGACTGGAAGAAGGAAGATGAAGATGGCGCAATGTCAGGCTGCCTTTCACTCCGAGAGCCAGCAGTTCGAGCCGGTTTACTGGCTCGTCTGCCCACTTCTGTCTTAACTGTGGCTGCCTGGGCAGCTGTGGCTGGGCTGACGTGAAGTCGCCCGCCCCTGGGGGTGCATGCGCCCCTGGCTAATAATAACCCAGGAGCTCCCAACTTTAAATGCGGGCCGCAAGGCCCAAGCACCCAACTCCACCAAGGTTGATTTTTCAGCCCCTCCAACTCTTCTTACCTGGACCCTTCTTCCTCTTGTCCAGTAGTTACCTGCTTGCTTAATGCATGTTATTTGATCCCCGCATGAACCGGCCCAGGGTTTTCCCTGTGTCTATGCAGGTTTTACCTGGGTCACATTAGCTAGCTTTTAAGCTAGGCGACCAATGGGGCGTCAGTCATGGCGCCAATTGCAGCCATGGCTGGCCAGTAAACCCCAATAGCACACGATGCACGCGCCCTTGTCCTGCATGGTTAAAAACCCGCATGGTAGAGTGTATAGGCTTCGGCCTGAGACACACTTAGGTCCTCCCCTAACCTGGACCCTCCCCTACACACTTAGAATTAACTTAGGCTAGGAAAAAATAAAAAAAAAAAAGCACCTTAGAAACAGCATTCCAGCCCAATTTGCAGCCTTGTGACAGGCCATTCACTGCACAAATTTACCGCGAACTCCGCGCTAAACTGCACCAGCCCACTATCTCTGAGCCTCTCCCCACCCAGGCCCAAGAAATTAAGCGAGCTATCAAGAATATGAAGCCGCGAAAAGCCCCTGGGAACGACGGCATACAAGCAGTCGTTCTCAAACAGCTTCCAGATGAAGCCTTAGAATATCTGGCTGAATGCATTAATGCAATGCTCAGACTGAATATTTTTCCCTCCCAGTGGAAGGAAGCTAAAGTAATAGTCTTCCACAAGCCGGGCAAGGACAAAACACTGCCCCAGAATTACAGGCCAATAAGCCTCTTAAGTACTGTGTCTAAAGTTGCGGAGCGCATAATTTTACACAGACTCAAAGTACACATACACGAACAAAACTTGCTGCCAAATGAGCAATTTGGCTTTCGCAGTGCTCATTCGACTACCCACCAACTGGTCCGTCTTACTGAAGAGATAACCAGCGCATTCAACGTCCAAGACTACGTAGTTGCTACGTTTCTCGATGTAGAAAAGGCCTTTGATAGAGTTTTTCATGCAGGGCTCATACATAAAATGTATGCAGCAAACTTCCCGGATTGCTACACTAAACTCATAGCATCCTATCTAGCAGGCAGAACCTTTAGAGTGTCATCTGAAGGGGCAACGTCTGACCTAAAATTAATTAAAGCCGGAGTGCCGCAGGGCAGCATCCTAGGCCCTGTACTATTTAATATATATGTACGCGACATGCCTCGCCCCGCACACAGACTAGTCAAGCTAGGCTGCTATGCAGACGACACTGTACTGTATAGCAGATCTCATAACCTACAGCTAGCCACTACCAGGCTCCAGACTGCGCTCACTGAAATTGAACAGTGGTGTACAGCCTGGCGCATAAAAGTAAACACGACCAAGTCTGAGGCGATTGTGTTTACACGCAAAAACCTCCCGCCAGCCGACAACAGGCCGCAACTACGCCTATTTGATGAGCCAATCCCTCACAAGGACGTAGTTAAATACCTAGGAGTCCACATGGATAGGAAACTCCTGTGGAGACAGCACATTGACATTAAACAAACCCAAGCTCAGGTTAGAATGCGCGCATTATATCCTGTAATGAGCAGGCGATGTGGCAGCACAGTCAAAAATGGATTACTGCTCTACAAAGCTCTCATACGCCCGATAATCACGTATGCAGCCCCAGTCTGGGCTACTGCAGCATACTGCCATCTAATAAAACTGCAGCGAGTTCAGAATAGATGCATTCGAATCGCTGCAGACGCCCCGATATACTGTCCAGTAGAGAACTTGCACAGTGAAACTAACACTGAAACTTTGCAAGATTTTTATATCCGCACAACCCAAAATTTTTACGATAAATGCGTAAATAATTTAAATCCACATATTTCCTCCCTTGGAAACTATGATCCAAATAATACACAGAAGTATAAGCTTCCGAAATCAATCCTGGCGCACCGCCCGCCGTAGCTGCGGGCGAGGCGCCCCCTGATTGGCCGAGCCTGACAGCCAACCAGCGCACGACCCCCTCCAAACAAAACTAGTTGCCGGCGCTCGGAGCAGCGCAGTACCTCCCCGGCTCCGTGCGCGCACACTCGCGCGCGGAGCTCGCGTCACCCAAACAGCTCATAGAACATGTTATGAGTAGAGCCTTCCCACTAGGCTTACACGGCGCCCACCAGCCAACACACAATTACATGCACGACCAACCTGTTTGAATGCTAATTCAAAATGGTCCGAAGCATGCGGGTGGTGGTTCGGCTCCCAGGAGTTCACTGCCTGACATGTTAGGGCTGACTCTCTATGACTGATGGGCATGGCCGGCCTGGTTGGTTTCACCCCCAGTGCTGGTTGTGTTTCTGAAAGACATGAGATTTTGAATTACTGACTACTGCTTTCGCATAGGCATTTAACCTGCGAGGTTTCACTTCAACTCATAGCTTATTTAAATAATTTAATTATTTAAACCCACACAAGGCAGCTCGAAACTTAGATTAAATTTATTTAAATACTCGGAGGGCTGAGTAATTTAAATAATAGTAAATTAGATGCTACTCTGCTGTGCCGCCAGCTGTCAGTGCAAATAAACACCGTTGAAGCTGACCTTGCCAACGAGTGGAATGCTGCAGCAAATGGTGGGTGCAGTAGGGTGGTATATTATATTATATTACATTATATTTTAAGTATAATATTAAGTATTAATTAATAGGATTCCGACCGTGTGCCTGACCACGTCCTGCGGTGCAAATATGCAACATTGGACTAGCCAATGATTGACATGCCCAGGCTGGCAGCATCATCTGTCGGAATTAAGGCCCCCACACCCCCACTACACTCGTTGCGCCGATCCGAACTAGTCGCGTTTTGACCCAGCGGGGTTCTAATGAAACCAGTCGCGTTTTTGGCCCATCGGGGCCCTAATGAACTACACACATATGTCCTGACTGTCCCTTAGATTAAAATATATTCAGTGAGCAGCCTCATTATTGAATAATAGGTGTCTGACCATGTGCCTGACCACGTCCTGCGGTGCAAATATGCAACATTGGACTAGCCGATGATTGACATGCCCAGGCTGGCAGCACAATGTGTCGGGCATGCATGACCGTGGCAGCTGGGGCAACCTGGGAGCTGCGGTCATATATATATACAGCTGCAATATGTACTTCTCTTTCAGCTAACCTGGCTGGCTGGCAGCCTGGCGGGAAACGACTAAAGTCGCCCCCTAAAAACCAGTCCTACCAAACCTAAAATGCGGACAGAAATGTCCAAGTGCCCGCCCTTGCTTAGTAGACATTTTCTACTCTTCCAACTCTTCTTCCTGAGCCATCCTTCTACTCCCGTAACTAACCAGCATGAAATTAATGCATGAATTTTTGCATCCCGCATGTCAGTGCCCAGGGTTTTCCCTGTGTCTATGCAGGTTTTACCTGGGCCCAACTTATCTAGTATAGTCTAGTATAGTCAAGTGAGGGGAGTTAGTCATGGCGCCAATTGCTGCCATGGCTGGCCAATCCCCCTCCTTAGCACATATGCATGTTCCCTTCTCTGCATGGTACCCCCTCTGCATGATTAGAGCGTATAGGCTTCGGCCTGAGACGCACTTAGAGTCTCTCCCTAACCCGGACCCCTCCCAATACACTTAGTTTAACTTAGGTTAGGAAACATTTTTTTTAAAATTGGGACAATTTCGTGCGTGCAGCCAGCTTTCATCGATTTATTAGACGTTGTCACGTCAAAAAATTATTGCCAACCAGCTCTGGGTTTTGCATGAGGGTTCAACTTCTCTGACTTCTGAGATTACAGACAAGATTTTAATTAATAATACTATTGGCTTCATTACTAGATAATCTTTCAACCTATAATTTATTATTTAAATCAGTTCATTGAACTGAAATATTTGCAGCAATTTCTTTAAATGTTCATGAACTTGGATTATTTAACATACAAATGTAGGTAGGCTGACTAGACCTTTAATGCTAGAAGATTGTAATCACATAGGCCTAATTTCACATTTACAACTAAGTCTTGGAGCTGATTTACATTAATGTTTGTGCAAGACTTTGTAATTCTTAAAATTTTATTTTCTGCAATGTTCCAAAGAGCATTGCTCTATTTTGGAACAAAACAATTTAATCTGACAGTTTGTTACACTATTCTTCATAAAAAAAATGCACATTAGCCTGTATAATATGAATTAGATCTAACATAAGAACTACAAACTGCACATTTGCACTTAAAATATTCATCAAACAGTTAGGGAAAGAGATTAAACATAAAATTTTACTCTTAAATCGTCATACTTCATTTTAGTTATCACACTTATGCTTGTATGTGAACGGGATCAGATATTAGCACTGCAAATGCACATTTAAAGCTAATAATTATATCAAACACAAATGATATCAGTAACATCATACTTCATTTTTGGTGTTACAGTAAGCTTCCATAAATGTTTCTTTTTCTCAGAACATACATCAGAAAACTTTTCTTGAATTTAAACGTTACAATAAATTTTTAAATAATGATTTGCTACATAGCAAACCTTCAAAATATGATTTACTTTCAATTTTTGGATAAACGCCATTGAAGTTTTGCATTGTTTGCCATGGAAAACTATGGAAATAAATAAACAAATAAATAATTAAAATATAAAGACACAACTGAATCAGCTGTAGTTGAACATACAGAACCAGCGAGGAGAATAAAAATATAATAAAATATAATATGTTAATATGTTCACTAAAGGTATGCAATGGATGGAGGATGCCCTACATTAATAATAATTAGTAACAGAGAACAAAGCAAATCTGTAGAGAAGAGACTTAACAGTAGTAGAATAATAAAATTCCGAAAAGGGCTGTTTCAAAAATTGCAAACATTCCTGCACATAAGAAGCTCTTAATCTCAAAGACTTCATTCAGTATACTGGTCATTACCTGCTGCTCATGATCTGTAAAGGTAAGGTAATTAAATTAATGGGGGGAAAAGGTAAAAAGCATTTGGTTTGTTGTCTTGTAAATGTGGTCATTAGAGGCAAACATTAGGTCTCTGTGTTTAAGTGCTCACTTTTCTGTCACCAAAGTGATCTGGGTTTGATTCTCAGCAGGGTCATTAATGGATCTTTTGATAGTGGGGAACATAGCAAACATTGCAGTGGTTAGTTGGTTTTCTCAGAGTTCTTACGTTACTCCACCCATCTGTTCTGTCATTAGGTATATCATTAGCATTTTATAGCCCTTCATTTTTTTGTAATGATCTAGAGGTCACCAAGCTGAAAGCTCAATTCATTTCCTTCATTGACAGATATAAGGGTTGAGGGTTTGAACCAAGCAAGATAAACATTTTAATGTTGCCTGCTTCGCCTTCTATAGAAAATTAAAAAATTAAAAATTGCTGCACTTTTTAAGGTATCAAAGAAATTGTTATCACCAGTTTCACTGTCTACATATCCCGGAATAGTGTTATCTTTATCACTTTTGGTACAATTTTGCAAAATATCTCTTGCAAGATCAAAAAAAAAATATGTTATTGTTCACGTTCAAAAGCTGTAGCTATAGCCCGCGCTTTTCTACTACCGAAGGTACCCGATCGAGCGACGTACTTCGGAACTGCTCAGGCATGTCGATCTATGGGGGTGAATCTTAGGCTGTCCATTCATAATCAAGAAGGCAAAGACTTAATTAGGAATGGGTGCTCGTCGTTGGGCCAGACCCCGCAAGCGCAAATCTATGCCTTGAAAAAAATTAAGAGAAGGGTGGTTTCCTACCTCTGCTGTTATTTGCCCTTGGAACACTCGGTGGAATTTCTGCTGCTGCGAACATAGCCAGGAATGTAAACCCTAACAAGAACCAGCAAAATTAGTAATAGGAAGCACAACAACACAATGCCAACATGGAAGCAATTGTCATCGGTAAACAAATTGGTGCAGGACTTTACCTTCGGGACTCACAAAGCATATCAAGGCATGAGAACAAAAGAGTGTAAAAAACCTAAGTTCTTTACCGGAATGCCCGCTCACCAATATAGATTTAATAAAGTATGCTCAAAAACTGAAAATACCAAATTTTCGGGGTTTGTTTATGTGAGACAAGACACTTTACCTAGCAAGCCAAAGACTCGTGAGCGAGCCATTATTAATTTAGACCTGTCTACAGGTTATGGCATGCACTGGGTAGAATACATAAAGGCTGGAAAAATAACCGAGTACTACGACAGTTTTGGAAATTTGTAAACCACCGCCAGAACTTTGATGATACCTGGTCCGGACCACTACATTGTTCTACAATAACGAAACCGAGCAGTCACCTAACCAAAGAAACTGCGGACACTTGTGCCTTCGATTTTTTAATAAAACTATTTTGTACTTAAATTTTTTAGAGCTTATAAAATAACTGTACAAATATGAAAACAAATAATCAGTCATGTCGATAATACTTATCTTGTCGGGTTCACAGTTCGGAGCTGCGGGCGGTCCATTTGCCGCCCCGGCATTTGGAAGGATAATGGTAAATTGGACTCGTAGATTTTCAAACGTATAATGCCTTATCCAAATATCGACAAAGAAAACTGCAGGATCTGCTTCCTGGAAAGTGATGGGACTATTCATGAAATACAGTTACCTGTTGGCATGTACGAGGTGAGCAATATTGCAAAGTTACATCAATCAAGCCCTGTCTCCAAACACCATGTTTGAATTATAAGATAATTCTAATACGCTACAGTGTGAAATTTTGTCTAGCGAAAAAATTTACATTAAGAAATCTGGGAGCATAGGTATGATGCTCGTATTCGAACCGAAAATATATGCTGCCAACAATTGGCACGTATCCACATGACCTGTATAAATTATTTCGACAAATGTCATAAGAATAAACTGTTATTTGGCAGATGGTGTTTACATAAATGGTAAAAAAAGTAGTTTGCATTTATGTGTTTTTTATCACAGATCTGTCGGGATACAAGCTCATACAAGTGCCACAAAGCATTATTTACTGCCCGGTTATTGCCAAGACAGTACTACACGAAGTAGTTGTCATGGTCAACCAGAGTGATAAACTTGTAAATTTTCGCGAAGAACAAATAACATTACGCCTACACCTGAAGCGATGGACCTGATTTTCGAGACTTAAAAAGCAAAGAAACTACACGAACACAGGACCAGTCTGTTGCGTGGCCATGGTATGTTAATACCTCTTAGCGTGAAATATCTCCATAGCATAAACTACATAGTACAGGAGTATGGCCGACATTCTCAGCATAGGTGAAAAGGCTGGGTTTAGCGACTCGATCAATAAGGTTGAGTACCACTGCTATGTGCCGTATCTCGAAGGACCATATATTCGCTCAGAAGAGAAATAAGAATTCCTTTAATGCGGCAAGATTTCGACACACTACCTTCGCAGTCGTTTCTATATATTATAGGCACATTGACAAAGCCAGATAACACGCATCAGGCCACGGCTTATTTCGGCCGAAATGGAATATTGTATTTATTCAAACGAGTTACATTTGAGTTTAACAGCATTTCTATTGATGAAACTATATACCCTAGTGTTACAGCAACTATAAATAATTACGTTTCCCTAACACCAAATAACCTAAACGCAGCAAAAATGGCGGGTTTTAACATGGAAAATGATTTCAAGGTCCCTATTTACGAAGATGGAAAATTTGAAGTAAGCGTGCCCATTTACATGCTTCTCGGATTCGCCGAAGAATATATAACATATATATTCAAGCCTGCCAAGAACTCATGCTCATTCTCGCGACTTGGCAACATAATGCCAATATTGGAGCACCAGGAAATGAACTTCAGCCCCTGGTAGTCACTGATACGAGCATAGAATAGTTTGTACCATACATAACCATCAGTTCAAGAAAAGATTACGACTGTTGAATTTTGTCAAGAAGGAAAAACTGGTAGAAATTATGGTTCTTACTTGGAATCTCGTGACGTGCCCAGTATTAGCCCAAAATCGTCAGAATCATTAGTAGTGTGTAAAAGGGGCTCCGAAAACAGGCGTCAGGCTGTGGATTGTGATTGTCGGACCGCCATCTTGGATTGTGACATCACTGCGGCCATCTTGGATGGGTGCGACCTTGACCTTTGACCTTGAACTTGACCCCGGAGGCCATTTTGGATCCGCCATCTTGGATCCGCCATTTTGGATGACGTCATTTTTTTTCTCGAAATTCCGGCATTTTGTTTACCGCCATTTTGAATTATGACGTCACCGTTGCAATTTCCGGTACAGCCGCCATATTTAACTTTTTTATTTATTATCCGATTTTAGTGAAAAAAATTTAAATTTATAAAAAATTCAATTAATAAAATGTTAATAAAAATATTAAAAAAACATACATTTACAGCATGGAGCTCGGAGTCCTTGGTTCGAACCCGGTGAGGAAAAAAAATGGCGATCGATCCTTCCCTCACAGTGGCTGCAGGCAGACTGACCCCCACCACTTTTTACCATGCATATATATCGTCACCTAGTATGACGTACTGTCCGCCATCTTGAAAATCCGTAATTTTTAAGTTAGAAAAACGGGATTTTTTTTTAAATCATTAAAAAAATTAATCAATCGAATTAAATAATAAAAATCTCTTAAAACACCGTTGCACTTTTCGTTACGGCCGCCATCTTGAAAATCCGTAATTTCAATGCTAGAAATTCGGGAAAAATCCCAAAATTCATCAAAAAATTCACTCATTAAGTAAATGATTGATTCCTGTCCTTGGTTCTATCCCTGGCCGATACAAAAATACTTTAATTTTAAAAATACCACAAAAGTGACAGGTTTGATAAAATAAAAACACAGCAAGTTCTTTTTTTAAAAAAACAAAAAAATGTATTACATAAATTCTACACTACTACAAGTACAAAAAAACAGGAACATTTTAAAAGTCTTGTGGATTACTCGATTTCTGCATCTGCCACCAACGAATTAAAGCGAGCTGGAAAGCCCCACCACTTGACGTATGATCGTCCATTTCTTCGTTTTATAATCTTTTCCACCAAGTACGTATCGTGATACAACGTAGGCTGAATCTCTTCTGCATAGAAACCGCCATGGATAGGTTTGTAGTCCAAATCTTCAAGGAAGTATGTCCTAGGCTCTGATTAACATACATGTGGCACACAGAAAAGTTCGGGACTCCAGTTCGCAGTGAAACCTTTCTCGAAAATACTTTTCATTTGGAGATTCGCACAATGTCACCGACATTAGCTTTAAGCTTTCGAGGATTTTTCTTCTTTGAGTTGGAAAACATTGTTCGAAGCAAATGATTGTCCTTTACGTCCTTTGGCCTCATTTTCGAGGTAGAATGCACCGTGGAATTATACTCGCTTATTAGTTTCGGCAAGATGTCAAGCCACTTGTAATTTCCGTTAGCAGTGAACTGTCACCACATCTTGGAACGCAAAGTTCTGTTAAACCTTTCGACAATGGAGGCTTTGACGTTATTAAATGTATAGTAGTGTTTGATGCCATACTTCTTCATCAAAGCCATGAAGGTTGCATTGTAGAATTCTTTCCCGATGTCCGTTTGCAGGTGCGACGGTACAGGACCATCACATTAAATATTGCCCATGGCCTTGGCTACTTCAGTTGCAGTCTTTGATTTTACAGGTCTCGCCCAAGCGAACTTGCTATAAACATCGATGACTGTCAACATGTACATGAAACCTTTATTCAATCGGGAATACGGTATCATCTTGACGCCTTCTGCCTTCGGCCGAGGTGATGTTAAGGGTGTGGAGATGCTTTTGGGCGCCAACTAGCAATATTAACTACGTGCTAGTGCGTAGCCGAGACTCTTGACTCAGGGCGTGACGTCGCAACGTGGCCGGCAGGCAGTAAGGGTCGTTCCGACAGAGTTACCCCCGGTTGTTTTAGCCACCAGGGACGCTATGCTACGGACGTTGTAACGGATACACGGAGGCTCAATTTAAAGTGTTTTACTGTCAGGCACGCTATACATGCGCTGCGTCGTGCATGGCCCGCTTACTGGGAGCCGCGTTCTACAGGCCACGTTTCTGATGGGTTGAAAACTCAAGCAATTCCGGTAGAGATGGCAAGAGCGGAGGTCGAGAGGCTCCGCGGGCGACTCGCGACTAGTCTCCTTGGAGGGCGGTGATCAACTGGCGATGGCTGTGACCTACGCATGACTCCCCAGCCTCGCTCCCGCGAAAACGTGTCGTGTGCAAAAGTAATCCCGGGTCATGCACGCCGCCTGATCGCGCTAAAGTCCAGAATTACAAATAATATTTAAACATAGCCACTACTCAATTAATATTGTTTTAAGAGCGCTGAAAGTTAATTTCAAAGTCCAGATACTCAGGTCACCTAACAGTACCCCCGTGGTCGACTTTCGCGCAGGCGACAGTCGATTAGGCGGGGCAGCTTATGTTCGAGGTGTTGCACCACCCTGCACCCAGGTGCGTTTACGTCGCACACGCTCGGGGCGAGGCGGCGATGGGCCATAGCAGTCTGTGCGGATTCGAGGAGCACTAATGGTTGGCGTCAATCTCAACAAGGTCCGCCTGGAATAAATCATCAATTCCACGAACTATAACCTTGCGACAAAGGTATTTTCGTCTAGCAGGAGCATGAAGCTGGCGAGCTATTCCGGTTCGACTCATTGTATGTAGCCGGCTTTCCTCAGTTCTTCGAGTATGGAGACTATTTCGTAGATGTGCGAATAGTTTCCTGCTTTAAGCGAAGCATGTAGAATTATAAGGCGATCAACTAATTCATTGGGATCGTCACAATACACATAGATAAAGTTCTGACCACTTTCAAGTTTTTTTATACCATCACCATGTATTGTTAGTTCACTGAAGAGATTAGCGAGAATGTCGATTTTTTCATGATCTTCGTTTTTATATACACCACTATCTGGATCGTTATCGCGAAAATGTGCATTGGTTAGCTCTAGCAGTTTTTTGTACTCTTGTTAGTCATCGTGAGAATATCCTTTATGCTCCCTGCGAAACAGCAATTCGTACAGACCCGGAGTCCCAAATGCTTTTAACTCTTTCTACGCGCAAGATATTTCCTGGTAGAAAGTCTATTTCCTTAGAAACGAAGAACCAATTATTATGTTTTCTGTACACTCCATAGGTCGTGTCATTATTCCGAATCGTAAACGATATCAGGTATGGTCGGACCATTGCATTAATTTGGTGTCCCTTTTTCAGTATTTTTTTCTTGTGCATGGACTCTTCTTCTCGATCTGGCTCATACTTTCTCTTCTTTACAGTTGGCATTTCATCTTCAGCTTCTGTCTTCACATTGATGGCTGGATCTTCCTTATTTTTAAGTTCGTCGAGGCGACTAGTGATTGGTTTAAATATCTCTTCATTTTCCATCTCACGTGCAAGTCTGGTTCGTCTAGCAAGTAAATATTTTTCACGAACCAACTGTATAGCTTGATGAATTCACTGGCCAGGTCTGACATTTTACTGGCTGAAAACATATTGCAAGACCTCCTTTTATACTTTTTTATTTGTTCGCAGAAACTTCTTTCTTGTGTTTGGCAAAATCTGAATTTGTTGACAAGTGAGATACCTAGTGATGCTTTCAGACTACTTTGTAAAGTCCTCAAATCTTCACGTCTTTGTGCATTCGATACTTCGATTATGTCGCGAATTCGAGAATCCGAGGCTTCCACGTGCTGGTCGATGGCAACGAGATACTCAAGGAATTAATTTTTCACACTTTCTACTTTTTGAGCCAGTAGCGAAATGTGTTTTCGTATTTCAGCAACGTGATTCATGGCGCATAGCTTGGTACTTGGAGCTCGACTGCTAAGACCAAATTTTGAAATGCTATGACTCATGTTTGACGATAAACTGATCGAAACCTCGTCTGTACCTGCCCTTATATAGAGGCCAGTCTTTGACTATAACTAGGAATCTGTGTTCGTCTTTCCAACACAAGGAGCACATGTCTTTAAATTCCTAGAATGTCATGTCGGTGTTTACGTGGTCGTCATAAGCGTGGCGTAAATTAAGTTCGTCCATGCGAAAAAGCACTCATGACATTCGCGTTGTCTCGTAGGAGATGTTTTGGAATACGACTGTACATCTGACACAGGTAAACGCAGTCTACCTTGGCGTGTCTGCCCATGGAAAAGTACTCTAGTATTATGCCTTGCTTCTCGCATATTACATCGTCGAAATCAAACACGGAATTGGCTTTTGTTTCGCTTGGAGGTACCACATCAGCATTATCATTAAACGGGAAATACTCCAGACCATCCACCGATTGTAGAACTGTAGCTAGTCGCTTATATTTTGGCTGTTGCAACTATTTGGAATAGAGGTACAAGTTTTCGAAACTAAGACCGTTTGGCTCCTCTAATAATCTCAGTAGAACGCATGTTTTGCCGCAGTTGGATGGCCCCGCCATTATGCATTGTACTGCAGAAGGCAACAGTAAGCCATGTCGTGAGTCACACGCACTAAATACATCGTCTTGCGGAATGCTCACGGGCAAACACACTTCTTGCTTGACGACATGCATTGTACCGTTGAATATATATACTGTATAGAAGTCGTCAGCCCAGGTTAAAATTTCTAATACAGTTTGAGGTAGTTGGTTAATTCACCGCCGCAATCGCCACCATCTCTAGGGCATCGACTTGTGGTGGTCCCTAGCGGAGAAGTGTCGAACTCTTCAGACACCCCTTCCCCCTCCCATTGAACGACCTTGAGCTGCAGTTAATGATGGATGCGGGGTGCGGGAATGACAGCGGGCGACTGTGCTGCGCTCTAACGTGTAAATAACAACTAAGACGATACAGGGTGTTACGGCAGCGCCCTGCAGCGGTGAAGTTCCCAAGCTGCTCAAAGCTGCTCATCATATGCTTCTGAAAAACGTAGAGTAAATCCTATCCACTCGCGACTTCTATACAGTATATATATTCAAAGATTGTACTGACAAAATATTGTATAAAAGAAGCGTATTTATACTTTCTGATCAGTTGTGTGCAATGACTCGAAGAGGTAAGAACAAAAATGACATCGGTGCAGGACTCATAAACTCGCTGATAAACAATCTGCCATTCAAGCTACACATTCCCGGCTTCAGATTCTGCGGCTCCGGCTCTAAACTAACGAAAAGGTTAGCTCGCGGTGACGTTGGCATTAATTCGCTCGACGAAAAGTGCAAGCATCACGATATTGCATATTCATTAAGCAAGGATCTGGAAATCCAGGCACCGGGCCGACGAGATATTGGCACAGGAAGCCGAAGATATAACTAAATCGTCAAAGGCGGGACTAGGAGAGAAAATCGCGGCAAAATGCTGGTGTCAGGACGACGGGCGTCGGTGTCGGGATAAGTGGTGTCGGGTCGACGAAACGTGGTCTTGTGGGTGACGGCGGGACATACCTTCATGATGCTGTTGTCTGCGTCGTACGTGAGGAGTCGGCTTGTCGCTGCGCGGATGTCGTTCCGGCAACGAACGGCGTCCTTGGCACGTGATGCGTAGGCGAGTTGAGCAGGGCTGTTTACGGCTGCGACGGTGTCGGCGTGAGTGGCATCTGGGGTCGGGAAGCGTCGAGGCATTTTGTGGGGAAGAAATTTTCGGCGTCGCTGCCTGATACCGCACCTGGGTGGCTCGGTGGGAGGTATATCGCGCGCACGTGAAGGTAAAGAACTCGTGCAGTATAGTCCCTTCACGCTCGCTGGTACAGACACGATGCCACAGGCCGGCACATTCCTTACAGTGGCAACCCTCGCTAATTCCTCTGGGACACAATCTAGCTCCATACTTTGTCACCCCGTGTATGCGGTACTCGGCGCAAGAGCCACACTCATACCCGGCGGTGGTCCTGCCATGTAAGTACCAACTCGGGCAGGGGTGGTGACTCCCGATGCACTCGTCCGCATACATATTTACGCATGTGGTATTATTCACACGAACAGTCCTCACGTCCAAGTTCTCACGAACTACCCACGAATACCTCCATCCACATCAGCACTGCGATAAACTTACTGCACTCGGAATGCGTTGTTTGCTCGCTAGCTGCGCTGTGTGTGCGGGGTATCTCTGCGCGCTGAGTCGCGCTCGTCGGCTGGGCATTAGACAGTGTGCGCTCATGACGCTCGTAGGTGGTGTCTGCGTGTTGTTATGGCTGTTCCAGGTCAGCGTTTATTGTTTACTAGGGCTAGCTAGTGTACACATGCGTGTTGTGCGCGCGGAGTTGCGGCCGGCTGCTGGACCGGTGCCCGGACAGCCGCACAAAGCGGAGGCCGAGAATGGCCTCTCAAGTAAGGAGCCAAAACAAAAAGCTACAGGGGTACAGATTCACCATTGCAGACAAGATGTTGGCACTGTCTCTTTTTAAACAAAGTGGTAAAGGCTACAGATTGCTTTCCAAGATTGTAATAGGTGGGGGCCTATTAGGGATTGAAGGGAGGCCAGAACCTGGCATGGGACTGGGATTTACGTGATTGGAACAGTTTAGGTAAGCAAGGTAAAAGGTATCAGGTACACAGGCATTTTATTCAATCAATAAAATTAAAACATTATGTTACTGATAAAGTTACGTCAATACAAATTTAAGCAAGGTTAAATACAATAACCAAAAATAAAACAATGACGTTAAAAAAAACGGGCTTCAATGGTAAGCCGGCTACACCGTGTAACGATCCCATTAAACAACGCAGCTGACATGAGTTAAGAACAGCGTCAAGTATTACGATTCAAACATTTACATTTTACAAACTACTGCAAAGTGCAGTTATACTTAAAGATTTACATAATTTAAGAAACAAGAAAAGATCAAATACATGCGAGGACGTCTCAGGGGAAAATAGTTACCAATCAAAAAACTAAGTTTTCAGTTAAGTTACGTTAACGCATTAATCCAAACTAATCAATTTTCCAGGTGGCGGCCGAAAGGGAATTTAGACAAACCAATTACGAATATACGACTCTACATTAAGGCAAGGGCCACCGCCTCACACACAAATCAAATCAACTTACATGTTTCCCCTGAGGTCGCACACACACGTAGGTCTAACAGACCTAAACGACTACATGCTCGTAGATTACTGCAACTGACAACCGAGTCTGACAAAAATCAAGGAAGAAAGAGAGGTTTCTGACCACTTACAACATGTTTTATAACATCGCGCCGCAGCGCGCGCATGCGCCAAGCAAGGAGGGGGGATGAACGAGTAGACATAGAATCACTAGGAGGGGGGGAAAGGAGGGAGAAGGTGGAGGGGAGTGGAGTGCCGGAGGCCGATGCGGCACGCACAGTTCAAATCGCTACAACTCCCCTGCCCTTAAACCACGGTACCTGCCGCCTTCTCCATCTTCTCCATCTTCCTAATGTTACTGTTTATTTTCATCACGAACACAAGTTTTAACTGTCAGTCTAAGGTTGTTAACATACAAGGTTTACACGCCATATATAATGGCCAAAGATTCTTGAAGGATTACATAGGTCAAATACAAAGACCAATAGGAGCATCTTCAGCGCTGAAGACTTTTCTTGATCTTGAGGGACGTCCCAGGAAAGTTCATTTTTAGTTACAATTTGTAGCAACGAGCTCTCAAGCTCGTACGTCGACAGACAGACGCAATTCCGGACGTAACCGCTGCAGGCGTCCCCACAGCAGCTGACGCCGATGGCGCCTGGCAGGGTCGACTCTTCACCTCGCACCCCTGTCGAGCGGGTTGCATGCTCACAGGGGACGAGGGCTTCCAGATGCCATTGCGTGCATCGTGCAGGCTCGCATGCGGCATGCATCACAGCTCGCGACTGGCGGAACGGAATCTCATGCCAGCACGCCGGCAGGCCAACACAGCAAAGCAGCCGGCCGCTCGCTCACCGAGGGACAGCATCCATCAACCGCGGCGACTCAGGGCGCCTCGGGGCGAGCCAGGGAAGAGCCGCACAGCATCATGCTGATGCGGAACTCCGAATGACAGAGTCGCACGGACGCATCCACGGACTCAGACAGCGAAAGAGGCGGGCGGCCTCGTAGACGCAGCGAATAGCGGGTGGGCACCAGTGACCACGACAGAGCGGGCAGGCGGAGGAGCCTCCGGTCCGTAGCTGCGCAGATCCTCTTGTGGGCACGGCATCCGCGACGAGGAAGGAGGGGGGAGGAACGATAAGCAAACCAAACTGAAAAAAAAGAACACAAAACCAGACGCGCACGCCAAAACAACAGCAAACCATTTAATTAAGTATTAAACTTTTTCAATTGCCCAAAATGGGCTTTTCTAAATTTATTAGATCCAGTCGTACTGTGCATCAACACAGTATTCTCACCTAGAAACCTGTTTATAATGAAAGGTCCCACGTAAGGTGGAATTAATTTAACATTAATCTTTTCAGCTAAATTGGGTAGCACAAAATTCTTTACAAGGACCAACTGTTCAACAGAAAAGCCATGGGGTTTCCGGGAAGCGTTATATGAATTAGCCACTGCTTGACGAGCCTTCGTGAGATTGCAAGCCACACTATCCAGCACGGCCTCCAGTGACTCGTCATCCGAGGCAGCCTCCAGGGGCGGCAGTCCCCATAGGTTAAGGAGGGGGTGGGTAAGCTCCCTACCTAGAAACGGAATTGAAGGAGGGAATCGAGTAGCGGAATGCACAGCTGAATTAAGCCCTACGTTGATAAAATCAAGATCGCTGTCCCATAGCGACTGATCATCCCTGTAGAAAGCAGTAAGAATGCTCTTAAGCATTTTATTGACTCGCTCGGATTGGTTTCCCTGGGGACAGTAAGGACTACTGTAAATAGGCTTAATGGCCCATTGAAAACACATGTCTTTGAACAGTACAGAGCGGAAGTAACGTGCGTTATCACACATGATCATGGCCGGAGCACCAAAAAATTTCCATACCTGATCTCGTAAGGCTTTAACAATACTGTTTTCTTTCATGTTCTTTAAGGGGATTAGCAACACAAATTTCGAAAAAATGTCCAGAATAACCAAAATACAATTGTTTCCCTTTTTAGAACTGTTAGGGGACCAAAAATGTCAATGTGAAGCACATGCCAGGGGGCAACAGGAGCATCAGCACAATACAAGCCGACTTTGGCACACTGCGGCGGTTTCGAGACTTGACAATCTCGACAAGTTCGCACGTGTTTTTGTACATCAGCTCGCAATTCAGGCCAAGCTAAATGTGCACTAATTCGACGGAACGTTTTGTCGATGCCCAAATGTGCACCCAATAAGGAATCGTGAAAATACTTTAGAACCATAGGGCGTAGGCATGCAGGAACAACAGCCTTCCTTTGTCTACCAGTTGTCCCGGTATAGTAAACAACATCCTGATCCTCAACATATGGCACGGCTTTACCGGCACAAAAATCCTTCCTGATTTGAACACACAAAGGATCATCCTGTTGACACTGACGAATGCTAAGGAATGATTCCGGAAATATTTTGCAAACAGCTGCACAAATCGGCTGTGTTTCATCCGCGGACGAAACACAAGTCGCAAATTCATCGGGCGAAAACATTCGCGAAAGTGCATCTGCCACAAAGTTGTCACTACCCTTAATATGATGCAGTTTGAATTTGAAGCGGGACAGTCTTAACACCCAGCGCCCTAGTTTACCGAGCTGATTCGGATGGTTAAACAGCCAACTGAGCGCTTGATTGTCCGTAAAAAGATCGAACTCGTGACAATTGAGATATGTCGCAAATTTCTCGACGCCAAACAGACATGCTAAGGCTTCCTTTTCATAGGTACCCAGACGTCGTTCCCCGTCAGTAAGTGTTCTACTGACATAGGCAATAGGGCGCAACCTATCGTTTTCAATATGCCTCAATACAGCACCTACCGCGATGCTTGATGCATCTACCTGGAGGCCGAACCTACATCGAAAATCAGGTAGAACCAAGACAGGGGGAGAAGAGATTAAGGCCTTAAGACTGTCAAAGGCCTTCTATTGAGCGTCGCCCCACTCAAAAACAACATTCTTTTTACGTAAGTTACTAAGCGGACCACATACTGCGGCGTAATCGGGGATGAAACGAGAATAATATCCCGTCATGCCGAGAAATCTTTGAACTCCTCTGACATTCCAAGGAGGAGGAAAGTTTACGATGGGGGAAACTTTATCGGGATCCATTATGAGTTTGCCTTGCGAAATAATGTAACCTAGAAATTTTACGTAATCTTTTCCCAGATGAATTTTGTCGGGATTAACTGTCAAGTTAGCGGCTCTGAGACGATCAAACACTTGACACAAATGTTGCTTGTGTTGTTCCAGGTTATCACTGTAGACGATAATATCGTCAATGTAATTGAAGACTGATTTAAATTTTAAGTCGCTTAGAATGTGATCTAGCACTCGGCTCATAGCCTGGCTACCAAAAGACACACCCATAGGCACACGATTAAATTGAAATTGCCCCCACGGGGTAGAAAATGCAGTATATTTACGACAATCAGGATGCAACAAACATTGGTGGAAACTAGCATTTAAATCGATGACGGAAAATATTGCGGCATTCCCTAAATGTTGAAGGGCGCTCTCTACGGTTGGCAACTCTTAGCTGTCCTCCTTAATTTTGTTATTCAGTTCCTTGTAATTGTGTACCAGCCGGAATTCCCCCGCTTCCCTTTTAGGGACTAAAAAGGAAGGCGAACAGAAATCGGAAACAGACAGAGCAATAACTCCTGCTTCTAGGAGTCGATCGATAATGTTTTTCAACTTTTGCAATTTGGGAGGAGAAATTTTATGTCCTTTAGCCCTAACAGGAGTCGTGTCCTTTAAATAAAATTTATAGGGCATGACGTCACACCTGCCTATCCGGTTGTTAATTACGTCGGAATACCTGTTCATGACGTTAGAAATGACAGCGTCCCTACTAATGACGTCAGACTTGTCGGCGCACGACATGACGATAGGAGCGGAGTCATGATGAATAAGTTTAATTTTACGTGCAGGATGAAAACCAAAAACCAGTTCCTGGTTAGCGACGTCTAACAAACATCGCGTCTTTCCCAGAAAATCTTAACCTAGAATTAGCGGGTGACATAACCCGGGAACAACATTAAAGTGCCAGTTCCAAGAGGAACCCGCAATCTTAATGTGCATTTCAACTTCTATGTCTGACGTAACAATTACGCCGTTGGCTACACAAATTTTCACGTCAGAGCTGGTACAAACACGGCTTAACAAATACGGATGTTTGATGCAACATGCATCGAACAATTCGGAACTAATCAAGGAACGAGTAGCACCGGAATCAATTAAGGCCGGAATATTATTTCCAAACAGACGAACGTGTACCAAATTATTGTACGAGTAATGAGCGGCTTTCCTCAAGCGACGACCATGGCGACCACTCGCACGCCCGGTCAAGGCCCGTTTCCCGGACATTGATTTCTGTAATGCCCAGTGCGCTTACAACGAAAGCATTTTCGCTGCTCACGGCTCACAGCAGGCTGCGTGCACTCAGACACCGCGTGGCCGTAAGTACAGCAGTTGGCACACCTGGGACGGTTGGAGGACGGGCCGGGCGCATTAGCCGACTCATAATGTCTGCCGGCGGCAAAACTCGCCCCGACAGAGGGATCACTTACACTAGCCGCACACTCAACGGGCCGCGATGCGCGCACCGCGCGAGCGGGTACTGTGTTGACTTGAGACGTAAACTGAACATTAGGAGAACTGAATTTAGAATTAGAATTAAAATTAGAAACAGGAACAAAACTGCCTGAAGTGGGCTTGAAGTGAAAATCTGGCGCTATGCTGTAACACTGGCGGAGACACGTTGCTAACAATAGTTTGCGTTAATTCCGCCTCAGGGAGGTTCAACTCCAGTACATCGGCATAGGCCGCAACAGAATTAATGAATTGCAACAAGGGCTCCTCAGGCCTCTGAAACCTGAATACAAGTTCTTGTTTACACGTTTCTAGCACACGAGGCGGACAGGCAAACTGTAGCACAGACGTCTTGAACTGTGCGAAGGTCTGATTCTGATTCATGACGTCAGTGAGCAGTGGCAAAAATGCCGGCCCACACAGGCTCAGGAGAGCTTTCAAAAACTCCGCCTCACTGACTAACTTTAAACCAGCTAAACGTGCCGCGGCACTCAGAAAATCAAGAACCGCACGCGGTTCGCAACTATCAAGACGTGGGAGAAGTTTTAAATTAGAACAAAAAATCTTTTCATTAAATCTGGAATTATTCTGAACTGGATTAGCGGGAGTGGCGACTTGCCGAGACGGTACCTCGTCTGACAACTCCCAGGCGCCGCGCACGTGCCTGACCAGCAATCCACGAAGGGTCGCCACATTTGCGTCCTCCTCGAAAGGAACGGCTTCCTCCGTCAAAACCTGAATGAGGTCGTCTCTTCGCAAACGGTAAATCCACCCGGTTGCCGGAGTCCCCATGGTTCATGAAAAAAAGAACAGAAACACGTAAGTACACACAGTCCTGCAGCAGAGTTGCGCAGTTGTAAAGCCTGTCTAGCTTTGGAGCATAGGGATGGATGGCCAGAACCTGGCATGGGACTGGGATTTACGTGATTGGAACAGTTTAGGTAAGCAAGGTAAAAGGTATTAGGTACACAGGCATTTTATTCAATCAATAAAATCAAAACATTATGTTACTGATAAAGTTACGTCAATACAAATTTAAGCAAGGTTAAATACAATAACCAAAAAAAAAACAATGACGTTAAACAAAACGGGCTTCAATGGTAAGCCGGCTACACCGTGTAACGATCTCATTAAACAACGCAGCTGACATGAGTTAAGAACAGCATCAAGTATTACGATTCAAACATTTACATTTTACAAACTACTGCAAAGTGCAGGTATACTTAAAGATTTACATAATTTAAGAAACAAGAAAAGATCAAATACGTGCAAGGAAGTCTCAGGGGAAAATAGTTACCAATCAAAAAACTAAGTTTTCAGTTAAGTTACGTTAACGCATTAATCCAAACTAATCAATTTTCCAGGTGGCGGCCGAAAGGGAATTTAGACAAACCAATTACGAATATACGACTCTACATTAAGGCAAGGGCCACCGCCTCACACACAAATCAAATCAACTTACATGTTTCCCCTGAGGTCGCACACACACGTAGGTCTAACAGACCTAAACGACTACATGCTCGTAGATTACTGCTACTGACAACCGAGTCTGACAAAAATCAAGGAAGAAAGAGAGGTTTCTGACTACTTACAACATGTTTTATAACATCGCGCCGCAGCGCGCGCATGCGCCAAGCAAGGAGGGGGGATGAACGAGTAGACATAGAATCACTAGGAGGGGGGGAAAAGGAGGGAGAAGGAGGAGGGGAGCGGAGTGCCGGAGGCCGATGCGGCGCGCACAGTTCAAATCGCTACAAGATTTTCATTTTACCTTAGAAAAATTCTTTAACTTCTTTGCTAAAGAAAATTCCATTTGAAGCAGGCATTAAACAGAAGGTGTTTCAACAATTACAGAAGAGTGTTTCAAAAACAAGGAAGATGAACAGATATTGCACATTGATTTGGGATGAAATGTCTATTTATTCAGGACTGTCATATAATGCTAACGACCAATTTGATGGGTTTGTTGACATGGGTGATGGAAATAGAAAGGCAGTTTTTGTAGATCACGCATTGATATTTATGGTTCGTGGCCTCCATTCAAAATGGAAACAGCATTTTGCATTTGCATTTGTTCAAGGAGCTACTAAAACAATAAACGTTGTGAGGCTAATTAAGAGTATCATGAGAACATTGATTAAAGTTGGACTGAATGTTGTGGCTACAGTGTGTGATCAGGGTAGTGCCAATGTAGCTGCAATTAATTATTTGATAAAAGACACTGAGCATGCTTATCGGAGACAAGACAAGGAGAAAAGGTTTCCAGGTTTCACTGTTGATGATCATGAAATAATACCTGTTTTTGACCCTTCTCACCTTCTAAAGTGAATGAGAAACAACTTGCTAGTAAAGGATTTAGTGTTTGAAGAAGGAGGAAAGAAGAAAATTGCCGAATGGGACCATGTTGTACAGTTCTATTATATAGATTATGCAGACGGAAATTACTCATTGAAAATGTGTCCAAAACTCAGTGATAAGCATGTTCTTCCAGAGAAAAAAAAATGAAAGTAAAATGCCGCTCTGAAGTATTTAGTCATAGAGTTTCATCAGTAATGAGGAAACTTGCTCAGTGGTCAAGTAAGTACCCATTGAAACTTTTAATTTTAACATATTTATTGCATAAGGTCATATATAACATTTAAAAGTTAATATACCTATACAGTATAAATGGTATATTTTTTTCTTTTTCAGAGAGAATACCATTTAACAACACAAAAGATGGACTGTCATGCACAGAAAAGAGTAGTACAGATTCTAGTACTTCAGTGTATCAAGCAGGGAATTCTCAACATTCACACAGTGAGTAGCACCCACTACACATTAAAGTATACATGTTTACATGCTAAGGTAAACACCCGGAGCGCAATGGTGTTCCAGTGTGTGATTATCAGGATTAAATAATTGATTGTGCACTGCAAAATACTAAGTTATTTGTTAAAGACAGCAGAATAGTATTTAAAAATGAAAGAAAAAGTTTCTTAAGTGCTCTTTAATTTTTCCGGCTCAAATTTTTATTATTGAATAGTGAGACGTTTTAAGTAGGTACTTAAGGCAGTTTCATTTGCAAGGAATTAAACTAAGGAAAATTATATTGTGTATTAAAATGCAATTTGTTTTATAACCATTGTACTTGCATTTAGCTTTTTTTTAACTTTCTTCCTATTGGCTGGAGTATATCTCCTGCCGGTTTTTTGTTAAAAAAAAAAGGGGGGGGGGGCTTCTTTGTAGCATTTACGGTATGATAGCAGAAGGGACTGTAGGGGTATAAAAGTCACTGTTTGCAGCAATGTTTTCCCAATGTTGGTGTAAATTACAACCTTTTGATTGATCTAATTATTTTAATTAAAAGTGCTAACTATGCAGAGAATAGGTTGTAGTGTGTCACAATTATAATAAACTAATGGGATATGTTCTAGTGTAATGTCTTCTCACAATAAAAAAGTTATTAATTAAGGTGGCAAATATTAACATTGTCGCGGCCTCGTCTCTGGTGAAGCTGTGGAGACGGGGTGGACGTCGCTCGGTCGTTCAGTTGTTGTGTTGTTTGCCCGGCGCCAGCTCTTTGGTAGAGCAGCCTCACACTCTGAGGCGGGAGTGGACCGTTCGGCCCAGTGCAGCTGACCGAGGACGTGCTGACAAGGAGTAGCTAGCAGGAAGATTGGGTGTAGAAGAGAGGATGCCCGCGGTCTCACGAAGAGTCGCTAGCGGAAAGGATGGAAGTTGGAGAGAGGGATGCCCGCGGTCTCACGAAGAGTCACTAGCAGAAAGGATGGAAGCTGGAAAGAGGGATGCCCGCGGTCTCGCAAGGAGTCGCTAGCAGGAGTGTAGGAGAGAGGGATGCCCGCGGTCTCACGAAGAGTCGCTAGCAGAGGATTGCCCGCGGTCTCACAAGGAGTCGCTAGCGGATAGGTGCGAGAGAATGAGAGAGAGAAGGAGAGAGAAGGAAAGCCCGCAGTCTCACGAAGAGTCGCTAGCTGAGGAAAGGAAGATGAGGAATTCAAGCCAATGATACCACTTTTGATTGAGGTAATATTTATTCTCCCAGATTGGCTGGGAGAGAGGAAAGCTCACAAAGAAATTTCTACTCCCAGATTGGCTGGGAGAGAAGAGCTCTCTAGGCCGCCGCCGATCCATCATATTGCCATCCGGGGCAGTTAGTGTGTGCGAGACCAGAAACCGAAGTTTCTATAACTCGCTTAGTGCATAGTAAATCAGGTGCACCCCACACATTTGTAGAATCACTTGGATCAACGGGCAGGGCGCGTGTCTTGTGGGATAAGTTTGGCACACGGGCCTGTGTGTGCGCTGGTATGTTGTGTAATGCTAGAAAAGTTACGTGTACCTAATTCGGCGGGGGAGAGAAGCTCCCCACCAGCTAGATCGGCTAACTGGCGTGATGTAGTGTCGTGTTGGTGTGCAATAGGGGCTTGTCGGTGTGCTGTAATTTCAAGTGACCTAGTTAAAATCGGGTGTGGCGTGTAGTGTAAAGCTATGCAAGCCGCTCCTACGAACCCCTGGGAACACAGAAACATGCTAGGGTAGTTAGCCCATTATTGCATGTAACAAGGTAGTTCAGGCCGTCACTTCACACAGGCATATCATCGTGTGGTCGTGTTGGTGATACGGTAAAAGAAATTACATAGATTAGTAAACACCTGGCCGCCTTAAGGACCGAACTATTGCGTTCCAATATAGTTCGGTCAAAGTTAGGCTAAACCAGTATTGCTGTAGCTAGCCCCCAGGCTGTTGTCTTCTAAACCTGAAAAATAGAAAGTGAAATTAATAAATGAAGGTCGACCTATTCTATTATTGTTCGAGCAGAGAGATGCCCTCGTCCAGTATTTTTTTTAAATTTATTTATTTAATTTTTTTTTATTTTTCTATTTAATTTTTTTTTTTTTTAAATCTAGACTTAAAGCTACTATACAAGCCCCCAGAGCCCTGCCCTGACAGGCATGCATGCCTCTCGGCCCGGCTCCCCAGCGAGGGCTGGGGTAGCTCCCTCTACCAGTTCACCTGCATGATTCTGCCTTGACAAGGTGCTACGACATGTGTGTGGATTGTCGCGCGTGTTGTAGTGGTGTGACTGTAAAATGTTACGTACCCCGGGGAAGGGAAATTTAATTAGGTGATGATAAATTTACGGAACTAGCTTTGTTAATTTAAAATCCCATGCCTTTCCGAAACGCGACCGGCACTGGAGGTGAAGCCTGCCAGGCGGGTCTCGCCCTTCAGGCATAGGGAGTCAGCCCTAACAACACAGGCAGTGAACCTCTACGTGGGTCAAAACCTACACCTGCATGCTTCGGACCATTTCGAATTTGCTAGGAGAGAGGCTTATTAGCCCGCACAATTTATACACGTTTCGTCTACAATCATTTGTGTTAAAGTTTTACATATTTCTATCTCTTTTGATCTTTTGCATTTACAATATTATTTACACATCTACAAAACATACTTACAATATACCCTTAATAATCTACATAAATATTTACAACAATAACATATATAACATAACTATAATACATTGTCTCTTTATATTTACAACTGCTATCTGGTGACGAGTGGTGGCACTACCAGGGCCACGGCTGGAGTGTTGCGCCGCGGACAGGACTGTGACCCGGGTTTTTGTTTAATAAAGAGGAGGTACGACGTCAACATCTACCAGTAATAGATCTGTTTGAAGTGTGTGATCTATAGTAATTGTCTCTTACACTAAAAATCATTGCAAGTAGAGGTGATTGAAAATATATTAGGTTATTGCCTTTATGTTAACAGTGACTGAAGAAAGACTTCATCCAAATGCTTAAGACACTACAGACTTCCTTATAATAATGAATCAATTATTTGACAGTGTCAATGGCAACGCAAGATTCCCAGTGAAGGGGAAAGTACTCAGATGCACTGTAATGGGGACTTAAACATATTTTCAATTTTTGGTGAACACTCTCAGAATGCTTAGAACTATAAGGTTCAAATGTAGGAAAACCGGAACAACCAGCATACCACCAGGCATGAAGAATTGGATTTTCACCCTTGAAAATATTAAGTTTCTTGCAAAAAAAATTGTTGAATAAAGGCTTCAGATATATTTGTGTGCGAAACATCAATCAGGACCATCTTTAATTTTTTTTTTGGCAGTATCAGATGCCATGGAGTACACAATGTCAACTCTACAAATACAGCATTTAAGTCAGCATTTTAATCCCTTCTTATTACTAACTTTTTATCATCACATTCTAATAATTATAACTGCGAGGAAGATGGCAGTGGAGGTGCTCTGGACACACTAAGAAGTTTTGTGTTGGATGAGGTACCTCATGATGCAGGGACATTTAGTTTCAAAACGGATAATGATGAACCACTTTCTTTCCCTCTCGGTTGTCCTGCAAATGCAGCAGTAGCACCAAAGGACTGCCTTCCTCCTAAAACAGGTATTAAAGAAGCTACTGCTACATATGAGAGTGCCTATGTAGCCAAAAAATTGTCAGTGTAACAAAATCATGTAGTCAATGTAAAAGTGGTCTGATTTATGAACATGTATTGCCTGCTCATGATTTTATTGTTGCAAGGCAGTATTCACCCAAAGCATTGTGCCTTCCAAACACACCATTTAGTAATATGTGCTGTCACCGTCCGGGTTCTCGTGTTCGAGACCGGGTGTGTATCCTAGCGGGAAACTCGTTCTTATTGAAATTGTGTTCCGGGAGGGCGCCAGGCTAGCTCGGCGTCTAACCAAATTTGGGTTTCGTGGGTGCATTGACCCTGCATGGCCCGCTAGGACCGTCGGCGTAGCTCGTGGTTTGAGAGGTCCCTAGCTGGTATCACATCACAGGCCCTGTGCAGCATAATACACTGTTTCCTAGTTGGGATAGAGAGACTCAATACAATAACAAACACAAACTCGAGATTTATTCTGTTGATGACACGTCGCACACGGAGTGTGCGGAGGGGACGTTTAATCAGCTGGAAAGTTACAGTCGCTCGCAATTACGCTTACATTACACTTGCGCGGCGCACAAGATATTACCATACAAAATACACTTGGTTAAAAAATAGTGCTCTGACGCACTGTCCCTAGTTTAAGTCCACACGCCAGCCGAGGATAGGGGGGTTGATTGGAGACAGCCAAACCCCAAAGAAGGTAATTTGGCAGCATCCGTGTTCACCTGTGTGAGTCGCGGCCCGCAGTTAAATTAGATGAAAAGTTTTTTACGCGTAGCTGTCGTCGGTGCTTGTGCACTCGACATTTAGTAAAAGTTCGTTGATAGCGGGAGTCGGCCCGTGCTATAAGGGGAACTACCCCTCGTAATGGCTCGTGCGGGGAGTTTAAAGTTAAGTGGCTGGGTTAGGCCCTACACCATAAAAGAACGGGGGACCCACGGGGAGTTAACGTAAAAAGAATAAAACAGGTTTAGGTTGATGACTATAATAACCAGAGATACTGCTCAGTGTAGAACAAAAGATGATGGCTCTCCGTGGAACACACGTCCGCCCCGGTCCGCGAGTCGCTCGGTACTGGCGTCTGGCCTTGGCGCGAGGGTAGGCCTCTGCGTTCTCTAGCACCAAAGTTGCTAAAGTTCCGTTATTCGGAATTTATTTTAATAATAATCAGCTGAGAGCAGCTCTAAATTCATACATTAATTATACTTAATTAATCTGATTGGCAGATGGCCTTTTAATAATTATGGTTAATTAACTTGAGTAATTAAGTTTTAATGTTTAGAGTCACACCAGAGACTGTTCATCGCTTGGAGACTGCTCCAGTGGCTAGTTACACATAAAAATGAGGAGGTAATATTTACGTTAACACAACACTAAAATTAATTAAGGCTGAGGGCCGCAAAGGAGAAGCTCACAAACTTATTATGGCAAGTTCACACATGATTGATTCGGGCAATCCTGCGTCGCAGTTTCCCTGGGCAGGGGTTTTAATTAATATTGAAGCTACTCTTAAATTATTTTAGATTGTTAATGAACGGGGGTCGAGGTGTTTAATTAATTAGACACGGCCCTTGGTTCTACCTTGGTATGGGAGGCTCGCCTGGTTCAGTTGGGCCATGGCTAGGGGTGCATTCTGTTAGCAGGGTCGGATACTGGCGGGTGCAGGTCAGGCTTTAGGTAGCCTTTGGCTGGACGACATCAAATGCCCCCCCCCCCCCCTCGAGAAGCCCGTCCTTGCGCTGCCAGTGGCCCCATCATGTGGGGGCACCCCTAGCTTCGGCAGCAGCTCCAACTCGGCGGTGTTCGCGGTGGCCATAGCTGATAGGCTGTATGCTCTGGTACTAGGTCGTCCCACGTCGAACACTCTGGTGGTGGTTTGTTGGCGCCGTACTTCGGCGCCTTCCCCTGGTCGTAGTCGGCCAGGTATCTTGACAGTCGGTGGGTCCTTTTGGGGTTGACCACTGAGGTCGTCTCCCGGGTTGGGAGGTCCCTTGTGAGGCTACGCTGGATCTCTTGCCCTCCAGTGCTTGGTATGGCGTGGATTGGTAAGGCCTCCTCTCCCGTTCTGGGATGCCGGGCGGGTTTGGATTAGAGGTTTCCTCGTCCTCATCGTCAGGTTCCGTCACCACAAGGGTTGTGTCGGCGTTGTTGGCTTCTGCAGTTGTGCTGGGACTGTGGGAATGCTTGGTGATTGAGAGTACCCACAGTTTGTTTCTCTGTGTTTCCAGTTGCGTTGCGGGTTCATCGGTGTCCGGGTCAGCGGGCCACTCGATGATGGGGTCCTGGGACTCATCCCGCGGTTCTAGCTCCTGGTCGCCCGTACAGTCGGGCGACAAGTTGCTCGGCATTCCCCCATGGGGTATTTAGGACATATCCTTCAAGATGTCATGGTCATTGTCGGTGCCGGAGTAGTTGGACCCTAATGACATCTTCGGACTCATCCTCGGGGGGTGGTGTCCTGGGTGGCTCATGATTTCCAGCCCTTGCCGTTGTGCTCGTCATGTTTGTGAACACGAGCATGTGTGGTCGTCCATGTTCGGTCCGGCGTCATGCCGGGGTGGTTTAAGGAGGGGTGCCTTCTTCTGATGTCCCCTCTGTGTCAGGCGTCAGCGTGGTCTCTTCTTCGGGTATCCTCTCCCTTGGATGGGTGCGAGGTGCAGGTCATCTCGGTGCATCTTATTTTCCCGCCACCTGCCTGTGCGCACCAGGTAAGTGGTCCTCCCTAGCCATTGGTGTACGGGGTAGGGGCCGCTTCACCGTGGGGCTAGTCAGGCACAATAGTTGCGGGGTGTGCTCGAGAAGGGTGTACTCGGGCAAACAACAGGTCGCCTACCCGCACTGCAGGTGGGGGATGGTCGGTCGTAGGTGTGATCTCCTGGGCGCAGATTCTCTGACGCCATCGGGCCCTGTCGTGCTCAATGTTGCGGCGTTGGTCGCGTCTTTTCGCATTATCCATTGGTTGAGCGGTGCCATGCGTGGTCCACTCGCCTGGCAGGGGCAGATTGTGCACTTGTACCATTTCTGCCAGCGTGAGGCCTGTGGCGGCATTTGTGCGCCTTCGTACACAAAACAGAGCATCGGGTATGTGCCAGTCCCATTGTGTGTGGTCCGTCCCCAGGTGGATCCATAGTTGTGGCTTCAGTTCCTGGTTTCGCCGCTCCGTCGGGTTGGCCCTTGGATGGTAGGCGGGCATAGTATGGTGTTCGACCTCGTGGTCGCTGCACCAGGCCTACCACTGGCGTCCCAGGAACTGACTGGTGTTGTCAGGTAGTATGGACTGGAGATAGCCCCAGCGCGATAAGAATTCCCTCATCAAGATGCTGACGAGCATGGAGGTTCTGATGTTGCCGCAGGGATACGGCTCGGTCCACCGAGTGAATAATTTGGTCACAATGAGTAAGAAGTGTTTCCCTCAGGGGGGTGTGGGGGTAGGGGCCCATCACATCCAGTGCTATTGTCTGAAAGGCAGTGGTGTGTTCCCTAGGTCGCTTCTGCTCTTCCCTGTCTCGTCTGCGTGCCTTTCACACCTGGCATATTCCGCATTCTCGGACGTACTCCCGGATGTCATGAGTCATGCCAGGCCAGTGGTAGTGGCGGCCCCCTTCTCGTCGTGTCTGATCTGTCCCAGGGTGTCTGGCGAGATCGTGATCGTGAAACAATCTCAGCATTGCTTCTCGAGCCTCTGCTGGGATGTAGGTACGCCAATCGTCGCGCTCGCCCTGGGTCCGCGTCATCACTATCCCGTCTTGGATGCACGAGGTTCCGTGATCATCTGCAGTGGTTTGTGGTTTGTTGGCAGCATCGGTCGGTGTCCAGTGATGTCTCTTGTGCCTGACACACGCGTCGGTACAAGTCGGCGGCGGTGTTGGGCAGTCCCTTGTCGTCGTCTGCATCGGCCATAATGCGGGCACATGTTGAGTCGGCTTATCTATGCTTGTTTGGTATTTGGGGGGTAGCATCTCGTCCCAATATCCTCGTCCAGTACTTCTGTATGCTTGTCAGGCTCTCGCGACAGCAAGTCGGGCAGCTGATTCTCGGAACCGGGAATGTGTTCCACCTTGAAATCGAATGATTGTAGGAACAGCGCCCACCGGATCAGCTTTCCTTTTCTACCCTGCATTGTATGTAGCCATGTGATGCACCGGTTGTCCGTCCTCAAGGTGAAGTTCCTCCCTTCGAGGTGGGGCCGGTACTTTTTCATGGCCTAGACCACTGCTAGGCATTCCTGCTCGTTACTGTGGTATCGGCATTCGGCCAACCCGATCTTCGCACTAGCGTAATCTACTTCATGGTCACGGTTTGGGCCTAAGTGTAAAAGCACTGCGCCCACCACGAGGGCACTTGCGTCGGTCTGCAGGTAGAGGCGGCACTCGAGATCTACTCGCGCTAGCATGTGACACCGGGTGAAGGCATTCTTGACTTCCTCGAATGCGCATTGGCCGGAGCTGCCTCACTTGTACTGCGATTGGGGCGACAGAAGGTCTGTCAGTGGGGCTATCGTTTGCGAGAAATCTGGGACGTAACACCAGAGCCAATTTATCAGACCGATAATGCGCTGGAGCTGTTTCCAAGTCCGTCGGGCTTCGGCTTCTGCGATCTTTCTTAGGTGTCCCAGTTGGGGTCATATGCCCACAGCACTCACTACATGGCCCAAGAATTCTACTTCCTATGTGCCCAGGTGGCACATGTGGTGCGCAACTGTCAAGTGGTGAGTTGCTAGGCATTCTAGGACCAGAGTCAAGTGGCGGACATGTTCTTCCCAAGTCTCTGAGAAGATGATGACATCGTCGAGATAGGCTAGTGCGAATTGGTCGACGTAGTCTTCTAGTACTCGCGCCATCATCCCTTGAAAGGTAGCTGGGGCACACTTCAAGCCAAATGGCATCGCCCGGAATTGAAAATTCCGACCGTTGGGGATGGTGAATGCGGTTTTCTCTCGGTCCTCCACCTGTATCTGGACCTGCCAGTAGCCTGACTATAAATCGAGGGTTCTGAAAACTTTGGCCAATCCGAGTCCGGCCACAGCGTTCTCCACACTGATTTGGGGTGAGGGAGAGCTGATCGTTATCACGTTCAACGGACAGAAGTTGACGCCGAAGTGCAAGTAGCCGTCCTTCTTCGATGCCAGAACGACACAAGCATTGTAGTGACTATTCGAGGGTTCGATGACCCTGTCCGCGACCTGTTTCCTGATGGTGCGCTGCTCGCGGAAGCCATAGCCCCGAGGGTGCTCGTACACTGGGTTGTTATTTGTGGTCGGGATGTGGTGCTCTGTACCTGTGGTTTGCCTGAGCGGGTCGGAGATAGTGAACACTTCCTGCCTTTCTGCAAAGAATCGATATATTGCCTCGCGGTACTCGGGTGGGATGTCGTGATGCACATGGTCTAAGGTAACGGTCTCTCCAGGCCCCTCGGGCATTGATCCTATCATGTAGATCACTAGTCGTACTTGAGTGCCGAAGTGTACCCATGTGGACTTCATCTCAATCACTGTGTCCTGTTCGGCTAGCCAGGGTTGGCCTAATACTATCTTCTCGCAGAGGTTCTCAATAATAAGGGCGGTCACTGTGGTGGTGTAGTCTCGAAAACTTACCTTGAGTTGCGCCTGTCCCAAGGTCACACCTGGTGGGGTGCTGGTCGCCACACGCAACTCCACCTGGTGTGGTTGGAGCATCCCAGGCGGCACTAGGCAGGGGACCACGAACATGTGGCTCGCCCTGGTGTCCACCAGGTTGGTTGCAGGTTGCTCGTTGACATCCACCGGGATGCGCAGGAGGCCATCCCATGGTCGGGTCAGTTATTTTAAGCTGGGCTGGTGTGTCTCCTTCTGCTGGTAAGGTGTGTTTCGTTGTAACCAGAGGTGGTGCTCCTAGCACCATGCCCCCGGGTTCGCGTTTCCTGGTGGGTTACTCAGTCGTGGTTGTTGGTGGTGTGGCAGGGTGCAATCCTGGTGCCAGTGGTGTGTGCCTCTGGGGCACCCCCATTGATACTGCGGCAACCTAATGTCGCTCTGTTGTGGTGTTCCGTCGGACTGCTCCTGTCTCGTTGGTTCGTGGATTGCTGGTGCACTCTCAATGGCTCGCCGTCCAGTCGGTGGTTGGGTACCATTTGCCTCCGATGTGTTCATTGAGTTGATCCCCCGCTCGGTTTCAGACTGGTACGCCCCCGACTCGCGTTCGGCTTGTCACGGTGCCAGAGGTCCTGCAGGTTCTGTTCTGTCATGATGGCTTGTTGCATGTAATCCTCGACCAAGTCGGCTCGACAGAAACGCATGAATGGCTGGAGGTCGGTACGTAACAAGGCTAACACGGGTGGTAATGTGGCCGTTGGCCGGGTGTGTGGTGAAACGTGCTTTGAAAGTTGCATATTTTGTGCAATGAAATACTCAACTGCCTCGCCTTTGTGTTGTCGCTCGCCATAGAACTTCAATGTGCAGTAAACCAATGCCTGGTCGGTGTCGAAACGACGGGTGAGGGCGGTGGAGAACTGATCCCATGGCATACTAAACTGGCCCCACAGCCCCACCATTGGCGGGCCGTTCCCCGTAGTTGTTCGCTGGCCTGTCCGGACCACTCATATGTCGGTATCCCTGACCGGGCTAATCGCGCCTCGAAGATCTCTAAGAAGCTCCACAGGTCCTCGTGTCCAAGGCTTCCAAATTCGGGTAACAAGAGTTTTCCCTGGTAGCCTTGGGGGCGATTGCTCGTCCCGAGGTCCGCGTCAGTGAGCAGTGTGGGTATCCGCATGTGGAATTTTCCTTGCGGGGTGTGTGTGCACGCGGGGCATGTGGTCGGTCGGGTGTCCAGTGTGTTGTGCTGGTTACCGTTTATGTTTTTATGGCCTGTGGGGTTGTTTTCCCCGGTAGCCATTGCCAGGTTGGTTGTCCGTGGTTCGCACCTGGTATCTGTTCTTCCCAAGGCTTTACCCATGAGTGATCGGGCGGGTCGTTGCCGCGGACGGTGCATTGTCAGTTCTTGTACCATGGACTCGATCCCGTCAGTAGATCCGCCTCCCTGGGTAACAGGCAGTGCGCACACACGTCGGTGGTCTGGGCCTGCATGGTGCTCCGTTTGTGGAGTGTGTTCCGCTGTGTTGGATTGTTTGTTTCCTAGCGGCACTGTGTGTGCGAGATAGCTCTGCGTGCAGGGTCGCGCTCGTCGGCTGGACATGCGCCCAGATAGCTGCACACAGCGGAGGCCGAAAATGGCCGCTGCGAAGGAGGAGTGCGGATAGCTGTGTGGAGCGGCAGCCGAGAGCGCCCGGACAGCCTCACACAGCGGAGGCCAAGAACAGCCGCTGCGAAGGAGGGGTGTGGACAGTGACGTAGCTGGTCTGCGTCGCGCACTGCGCCAGAGTGTTCGGCAGGTGGAGGGGTGTTGGAGCTCCTTTGTTTGCTTGTTCAGTCGCGCCGGCCTGTCTGACCCTAATCCCCTTTTCCGCGCAAGATGGCTGTCCCGTGTCCGCACTGTGACTTAGTGTTGACGTAAAATGAAACGGGGAGAACGAGAAAAAAATGTTTTTTCTTTTTTTTCTTTACGTAAGTGTTTTTGGAAAACGAACGTGAAGAAATCTTGACTTTCCATTCTTCGCCCCACGTAGTGGGCACCAAAATGCCACCTTCCGGGTTCTTGTGTTCGAGACCGGGCGTGTATCCTAGTGGGAAACTCGTTCTTATTGAAATTGTGTTCCGGGAGGGTGCCAGACTAGCTCGGCGTCTAACCAAATTTGGATTTCGTGGGTGCATTGCCCCTGCGTGGCCCGCTAGGACCGTCGGCGTAGCTCTTGGTTGGAGAGGTCCCTAGCTGGTATCACATCACAGGCCCTGTGCAGCATAATACGCTGGTTCCTAGCTGGGATAGGGAGACTAAATACAATAACAAACACAAACTTGAGATTTATACTGTCGATGACATGTCGCGCATGGAGTGTGCGGAGAGGATGTTTAATCAGGTGGACAGTTACAGTCGTAATTACACTTGCATTACACTTGTGCGGCGCACAAGAAATTACCATACAAAATACACTTGGTTAAAAAATAGTGCTCTGACACACTGTCTCTAGTTTAAGTCCACACACCAGCATTGGTTAGGGTGGGGGGGGGGGGGAATTCATTGGAGACGGCCAATCACGAAAGTTTCTAAATTGGCAGCATCCATGTTCACCTGTGTGAGTCGCTGCCCGCAGTTAAATTAGATGAAAAGTTTTTTACATGTAGCTGTCGTCGGCGCTCGTGCACTCGACATTTAGGAAAAGTTCGTTGATAGCGGTAGTCGGCCCGTGCCGTAAGGTGAACTACCCAGCATAATGGCTCATGCAGGGAGTTTAAACTTAAGAGGCTGGGTTAGGCCCTACACCATAAAAGAACGGGGGACCCACGGGGAGTTTACGTAAAAAGAATAAAACATGTTTAGGTTGATGACTATAATAACCAGAGATACTGCTCAGTGTAGAACAAAAGATGATGGCTCCCCTTGGAACACACGTCCGCCTCGGTCCGCGAGTCGCTCGGTACTGGTGTCTGGCCTTGGCACGAGGGTAGGCCTCGGCGTTCTCTAGCGCAAAAGTTGCTAAAGTTCCATTATTCGGAATTTATTTTAATAATAATCAGCTGAGAGCAGCTCTAAATTCATACATTAATTATTCTTAATTAATCTGATTTTCAGATGGCCATTAATAATTTTAGGGTAATTAATTTCTGTAAATTAAGTTTCAATGTTTAGAGTCACACCAGAGACTGTTCGTTGCTTGCAGACCACTTCAGTGGCTAGTTACACATAAAAAAGGGGAGGTAATATTTACGTTAACACAACACTATAATTAATTAAGGCTGAAGGCCGCAAAGGAGATGCTCAAAAACTTATTATGGCAAGTTCACACATGAATGACTCGGGCAATCCTGCATCGCACTTTCCATGGGCGGGGGTTTTAATTAATATTGAAGTTACTCTTATATTATTTTAGATTGTTAATGAATGGGGGTTGAGGTGTTTAATTAATTAGACAAGGCCATTGGTTCTACCTTGGTATTGGAGGCTCGCCTGGTTCAGTTGGGCCATGGCTAGGGGTGCATTCTGTTAGCAGGGTCGGATACTGGCGGGTGCAGGTCGGGCCTTAGGTAGCCTTCGGCTGGACGACATCAGTGCTATGAAATTTATTTTATTATGCAGAACAAATTTCCTGTCTATTGTCACCAACAAAGCATTAGTGCTATTCTAACTAAGCACATAGAAGAAGTTTTTTTTTTTACTTTGTACCAAGCATGATGTAAAGACATTAACTACAAAGTTGGTTGTTAAAATGATGATTTATTGTTGGGTAATATCAGTAAATAGTAATCTTTCTGGGAAATTTTTTGGTCAATCTGTAATTACAGACCCAATAAAAGTCCAAGCTTGAAATTATTTTAATCACCATTGTAAGAAGTCTAAATTGTTATTACTTCTAAACATTTGCATGAAAGTGTAAAATTTTACTAATGCTGTTGTAACATATTTGTGCATCTACATCTTTTTTCGTGGCACATTACAGATTTCATTTATAAAAACTCAGACACCTAGCTGTCAACTAATGAATGTAATTACGTAGTGCGTACTTCGTAATTTCACTGATTAATGAGTCTAGCTCATTAATAAGTATTATGCTACCAAAGTTCATTTGTAACTTTCTTAATGCAACTTTTTACATGTGGCGGTTGAAAGCATGGTGAGAATGGAAGTATTTCTACCACAAACAGGGCTTCAAAAAATGTGCAATCAGTGTGCTGAACTCGGTACTTTTCAATGACAGTACATAAGTAGTGTGTAAATGGGGCTACTGGCCCTGGCTTCTGGCTGTGGTTGTGGTATCGGTCCGCCATCTTGGATTGTGATGTCAGGCTGCCATCTTGGATGGATGTGACCTTGACCTTTGACCTTGACCCCGGCGGCCATTTTGGATCCGCCATCTTGGATCTGCCATTTTGGATCCGACATCTTTTAATCGAGCGCCCCACTCATTATGATGAAATTTTCGTCTCTGTCACCATATTGATTTTTTTCTGTTCCACTGGAGGCCGCCATCTTGGAACTAATATAATATGTTTCTGTTGTTTGTTCCTAGATAGCGCCAGCGTCGCTCTTGATTTTTTTCTGTTCTGCTGGAGGCCGCCATCTTGGATACCGTCGACTTTGTTTCTGTTGTTTGTTCCTAGAGAGAGCCAGCATCGCTCTGTCACATCACATAAGGTCGATGTTCCATTACCTTCCATAGCTATTATTGTCCTTATCAACTTATTAAATTTAATTTTTTATGCAAAATACATTGGAAGCGCTGTGATTCGAACCATCCAAGCTCTGATCTTTAGGTTGTAAAACATACGCCTTTAACCGCACGGCCATCGAGACATTTACCAGACTGAGAATTAAGAGTGCGAGGGAGATAATATTTTCTCGCGCGCGGTCAGTTGAAGTGGTTAATTTTTTCCTCGTAGGATAGCGTTGCATTCGGCCAGAAGAGCATACGGCGCGTCACCATGTGGAGATCCCGCGAACTAGTAGGAAAACAGAATGCCACTGTCTTGGGGGAGGGGGGGTAGTGGAGTGAGATAGAAAGACAAATGAAGGACGGCTGATAGGGTAGGATGAGTCAGCTGAAGCAGCCGAGGCAACGGCTTTGTGATGTGCTGAGAAGCACAAGACGACACTGGACTATCATGCCCGTTTCATACAAACCAGACAGAGCGGATAGATATTTTTTTTTCGTTTAAAGAAACGCCGAATTTATGCTTAACTGTTTCGGCGTCCATTTTATAACCTTTAGGGGAGCAGCGGCTAGTATAGCCCACTTAAGTAAAAAAGACAATAACATAATAAATTACAGAAATAATTGTGCAACACTCTGTAACAAGAATATGTGACATTTTTACTTTACATCCATGATCAAACATAAACTCAAATTCATAAAATATTACATATTTTGTATAATTTCATGAATGTATGCATTCACCATTAAGCGGTTGATGTAGGGTAGTATGGCCCATAACATAAAGCCATACCATATTAATGGAATAAAACACATTTTAAGATACAGAAGTGCTAAAAAACTGTACACTGTTTACAAATGAAGCCATTACTTAAGCAATTAAGTGTTACGTTTACAATAGTCGCAGTAGTAATACAAAGTATTGTTTATATCTGCACAAAGTTCATGTGCCCACCCTTCACATGTACAACACTGAATCCAATTTTCATCAAAATATTCACCACAAACAATGCAGTCAACATTTTCACCATTCGCTAAGTCCGACGAACCCTCAAAATGAGAGTTATTCTGTTTACTTTTCTCCTTTACCATCATAAACACACTTGATTTAGATTTTGCTCCTTTTGAATGTCCTGGCTGATCTCTCTGTTCTTTTTCCAATTTTAGTTGTTTCTTTTTTTTCTGAGCTTCTTCTTTTCTGATTTCTGTGTTTTTCTTTTCTATAAGTGCAATTTTTATTGGAGTTGAGGTCAATATCTCACTTCTTTCTGCCTTCCTCTTACGGCTTGTCAGTCTTTTATCACTTTTATCTGCAGCTGAATCGGAAGAAAGTCGCTTTAGATACTGTGCCGGAAATTAAGAATTTCGACACTTTTTTTTCTTCTAATTTTATATAATTTAAAATTATTTTTGGAAATTTTATTTGCTTTATAATTTGGTTACTAAAGGGCGATTTACACTTTGTTAGGCTGATGTACTCCCCTAAGTTAAACTTTGTGCCAGTAGTCTGAAGCACCTTTCCCAGAGACGTATCTGATATTTTGCAGATCTAATACTTTGCTGGCAGCCAGCTTAAAATTTCCCTCGCTTACAGGCACGTCCCAGTCCTGTAACGTTATTTGACTTCATGACTAAAACCGCCTACAGCAGCTCTGGACGAGCTGTTACCATTTCTCAGAGACGAGCTGACCATAGCCTTTAGTGTCACGAATACGTATTAGGTTCACTCCCCTGGAAGCACGTCATGGACGCTTGTTCCCAGCGTCGTTGCGTTTTCCCCCCCTCTTGAGTTCTAAGAATTCGCCTAAGACCAATGACCGGTCATACACCCCAGCAGACAGCGACCGTCTCCAAGGACGCCTCGCATAAAAAATGTGTGTGCCAAGATGGACCACCCCGCAACACCTAGCAGCAAACTCGCTAACCGCCCAGCCAACTTACCCTGTAGGCCGCCAGAGCGCTGCACTAGACTGCGCCCTTTAACCCTTGGTTTAAGCAGACGCCTTAGACGAGTCGATTTTTTTTTATTTCAGACAGCCCTCAACAGGTAGCGCTAAAGTCGGCCAGTGCTACAAACTTCGAGAAATCAGTCAGAGTTTTTTTTATGACGCCCTCTCGGGGAACTTCGGGACCTTTCGGTATGGACTCCCAGCCCCCTCCCCCCCAAAACGATTCAAGATTTACTTTTAATTACGAGACGCGGTTCTCCGCGGGACACTTCGCGTCGCGACTGCAGACGGGCCATTTCGCGATTATCGGCGAGTCGACGAGACACTGCTAGACTTCCATACGGCCGCAACCGACTATGTAGTCGCCTAAATAAGGGATGCTATCCCTATAATCTTTTCAAGTAGTTTAGTCCGTCAGCTTAGTACAAGAATAATAGTTATTTTTCTTTTAAATTTATATTTTTGAAATGAAGAAATCAACCGCGCCCAGCCGCGTATTCGCGGGATCCAGTTCCTGGCGGGCGACGCATCAGTAAACAGAAGCCAACTCCCCTGTCTGGTGAGTGACGATCCGCGACTTTCCTCAACCTCCCCTTAACTTTTCCGGGCATTTTCTGCCCCGTATACTGTCTGTGTTCAAGTTCTGATCAGTTTTGATTCGGACTGTTCCAGACAGGGTCCGAGAGCAGGACGCCGAATTGGCATTTTTCATCTCCCTTCCACAACAGGACACAAGCGCCCTGGCATCATGTACCCGCGTGATCTCCGGAAAACGGAGCCCCGACCTCCGGTGCTTCTGTATCTTTTGACCCTTTTCTGAACTTTCTTTAAATTACGTCGTCATATGCAGTTAATTAGATAAACATAATTTCTGGACTTTAAGTACATACCTCAACTGGGATTATTTAAACATATTTGTACTTTTTTATTGGTTTATGTATTTTTTTAAATGAAAACTTTTTATAATTTAACAACGGGTCGACCCACAATTTTTTTTCTCTCTTTCTGAATATACCTAAGAGCTGTTTAAGAATGTACTTAATATTGTACGTTAATATTTTCTTGTATCTGTTATAAGTTTCCTCGGTATGGAGTAATTATATTTCAGACGGAATCACACCTTGTTTTTGTTCATTTCTAATAAACTGGTGAAACCTAAAGATCCACCCAGCAAGGCAAAGATGGTAATCAGACCGTGGTTTGCTGCTACAAAATAATAGCAGTTAGCATGGTTTGAACCTTGCTACAATACTGTGGCAAGGATATTGACATGAGAAGGAATGCTAGACGTCATGACAAGAATGATTGTGCAAAAAACCCACTACGCAAAATGTTAAGCTGTAATCGATGAAGCAGGTTGTTAACACGAATTGACCGCTTAAAAAGACATGGTAGAACATTTAAGTCGAGCCTACTTACGGCATAGAGGACATCGATGACTCTACTAGACTAAAGAAGAGTGATCTGCATTACGACAATAATTTTCCTTGTCCTGAGCGAGATGGTATTAGCTCACCCGATCGTGACGAAGAACATAAATTGAAGAATGATGATGGCTTCGGGAAGACTGAAACTAATGGAAGTATCAACACCGTGAAAAGTGAGAATACATTAAAGCCTATATTCAGTAGATCCTCCATACTTTGTAAAAATGATGGACACCTAAAAAGGAAGCATGAAGACGATGAAGACACTTCGACATCAACGATATCGAGTTCTTACGGAAATCTGGGTGAAGACGATGCCTTCTACGGTGATTGCTACAGTGACTCTGAAACAGTCGTCGTGAACGAAGACTGTGCTGAAGCATCAAAAGCAGACAAGATCAAAGACTGTGATGGTGTAGTGAGACTGAAACGATGGAAACGACGTGATATAATAAATAAATCTGATAAACTTGTGATGATCGCTGGCTCGATGATGAAAGTAACCCTGAGGTTGGTGTTAAAACGGAAGACACCAGAGCTCATAATATTTACTATAAATGTTCAAGGAAGATGGTGGCAGAAGAGATTGATTACAATCATGGAATGATCCAAACATATTGGTTGACCAGCTAAGACTGATGGTGGCAACTGTTCTTAGAGAAAACTACTCGCATATCGAGGAAGTATCGTCCATACTTAAAGAAGCATGTGTTTCCGCTACTGTATGTGTGATCATTCCGTTTCTTCCTGTGTGTACCGTGTGTACGTACCGTTTTCCTGTGTGTACATTCATTTTTTCCTGTGTGTACATTCCGTTTTCCTGTGTGTACATTCCGTTTTCCTTTATGTACTGTGTGTACATTCGGTTTTCCTGTGTGTACTGTGTGTACATTATGTTTTCCTGTGTGTACTGTGTGTACATTCCGTTTCCCTGTGTGTACTGCGTGTTCTTATTGTTTTCCTGTGTGTGCATTCCGTTTTCCTGTGTGTACATTCTTTTTTCCTGTGTGTACATTCCGTTTTCCTGTGTGTACATTCCGTTTTCCTGTGTGTACATCCCGTTTTGGTGTGTGTACGGTGTGTAAATACCGTTTTCCTGTGTGTACTGTGTGTACATTCCGTTTTCCTGCGTGTACTGTGTTCATGGTCTATATGACTGACTTTGTTCATGACCCGGTCTTGCAGTCCGAAGATGCTTGGTGTATATGAATGGATGGTTTTGTACATGAACATTTTAAAGGTTAATCAAAATATCAAAATCTAGACTTTCATGTAATGCATAGCGGCACTGTATTTATTTAGATGGCCAGGTATATTGTATTGAGTAATTTTTCGTAGAGTGAATGATTAATAAACTCCGCGAAATTTAATGGAAAAAAGAATCAAAAATTTATTTAATATTTAGTTACAACTGTCGATGTTCAAGAATCAAACAAAGGACAAGAACTGATCAAATCAATTTGTAAATTAATAATTTATTTTTTCGGAGATTTTTGCAAATTTTCCCGCATTTCTAGCTAAATAAATACATTATTTTAATATGACACCCATATTTCAAGATTGCGGGCACCTCAGTAATAATAAATGATTACTGCACTGTAGCGGGTTAGAATAAAACTAGCATGATGGTAAGACGAGTACACAAAACTTAAGATGGTGTCCTCCAGCAGACGAAAACAAGATGGTGTCAATGACCACTAGCAGGCGGTAGCTCCTGGTAGCATGTACTGAACATAAAATGTCGGATCCATGGTGGTCGTCGAGGTCAAAGTCAAAGATCAAGGTCAAGAAAAAATTTCAAGGTCAAGGTCAAAGTTCAAGGTCAAGGTCAAAGTTCAAGGTCAAGGTCAAAGTTCAAGGTCAAGGTCAAGGTCAAAGTTTAATGCCACACTTTGTATTGGTGGTGTGAGGTCAGTCTAGGTAGCTTTCGTGGAGGAAGGATCCGCTGTTTGCTCTTAACGGATTCGAACCAAGGACGGGAATCGATATAATTAATCAGAATTCTAATAAGTTAATTTTTTGATGAATTTTAAACTTTTTTCATTAAAATCGGATAATAAATAAAGATTTTTAAGATAGAGGCCGTAACGAAACATGCAACATTAAAAGGATCCGAATATGACGGTCGTAATATGAAGTGTAACGATGGCATCGTACTCAACCAAGATGTCGGGCGTAACATAACATGCAACATTTATATAATCCAAGATGGCGACCGTAACGATAAGTGCAACAGTGTTTTTTAAGATTTTTATTATTTAATTCGATTAAATAATTTTTTAATGATTTTTAAAAAAAATTCCGATTTTCTAACAAAAATTACAGATTTTCAAGATGGCGACAATAACGATAATTGCAAAAGTTACGTCTTAATACAAGATGATGGTTCTGTCTCGAACAGGTAGTGCTATTATTACTTAAAATTAAAAAAAATACAAGTCCGTATATGCATGTTATTTTTATATATATCTTATTTAATTCTAAGTCTGGTAAATGTCTCGATGGTCGTGCGGTTAAAGACGTATGTTTGACAACCTAAAGATCAGAGCTGCGATGGTTCGAATCACAGTGCTTCCAATGTATTTTGAATAAAAATTAAATTTAATATGTCGATAAGGACAATAGCTATGGAAGGTAATAGAACATCGACCGTATGTTTTGTGACAAAGCGACGCTGGCGCTCTCTAGGAACAAACAACAGAAACAAAGTCGACGGTATCCAAGATGGCGGCCTCCAGTAGAACAGAAAAAAATCAAGAGCGACGCTAGCGCTATCTAGGAACAAACAACAGAAACAAAGACGATGGTATCCAAGATGGCGGCCTCCAGTGGAACAGAAAAAATCAAGAGCGAAGCTGGTGCTCTCTAGGAACAAACAGCAGAAACAAATTCAACGGTATCCAAGATGGCGGCCTCCAGTGGAACAGAAAAAAATAAATATTGTGACAGAGACGAAAATTTCATCATAATGTGTGGGGCGCTCGATTAAAAGATGTTGGATCCAAAATGGCTGATCCAAGATGGCGGATCCAAAATGGCCGCCGGGGTCAAGGTCAAGGTCAAAGGTAAAGGTCACACCCATCCAAGATGGCCGCCGTGATGTCTCAATCCAAGATGGCGGACCGATACCACAACCACAACCACAGCCAGAAGCCAGGGCCAGTAGCCCCATTTACACACTACTTACATACATTTGTTTAACTGTTACGTAACAAATTATTTTGGTATTCATTTATAGCAATGCTTCACAATTTCTTCCAATACATGCAAATTCACACCTAAGATATTTTGATGACGTGAATTGTGACAACATTGAAAGATTGCTGGTTTCACAGTATTCTAGACATGCACTTTGCAAATACTATAAACTTCTTACATTGCTGCTCTTTAGTGTTCAGGGTTTTTTTACAACCTGGTGGTTTCCTTTTCAAGGTAGATATGATTATTAGAGACAGTGTTTGTATTGCTAATAGTCTTATAATAGAATTTAAGTTTTAGTGATATGTGCATTTTATATTATTCAAGTAAATTAGTAATGGGTGGTATATTTTGTGAGGAAAAGTTGCAGTATACACTTATGTGTGTGCATGCACGGCACACATTTGAAGATGTACTGCACACGGTTTTCTGTAGTAAACTCGCTTATGACAAATTCCCTAATGCGCAAAATTCATTGCTTATCAAAAAGATGTAAAATCTTATTTAAAATAAAGCAACTAACTTAAATAGCAAATACACTGTCAATTTCAAAGTAGTTTGTTTGTATATGCTATCAATTTATGTTTATAAACAAATGTAATAAAAGTAAGAATATTAAATAACATTTTGAACCGGCATACGCACAGCTAAGTTATTTGATGCCTCGTGTAAATAAACTGTAAATACATAAATTTTTCATTGTTGTTCTTGTACCTAATTTTGGGAATTCTTGTAAAACTTGGCAATAGCCATACCAATTTCTTTGCCACCAAGTATAAGAGAAGTTTATTTAAAAGTTGTGTAAATTAAATCTCAACTTTGTATATGTGTTCAACGACTAACCAATTAATTTTTTTTGCCTCTATTATTTCAATATTGTTTCCAGATGGTTACCATAATTTTGAATTATTTTACATTTGTCATGGTGTGTGTGTATATATATATATATATATATATATAAAGAATGTTTGCATTATATGTTACCTACTGATTTTGAAATATTAATATCTTGTTTTGTGTTGTTATTGATGATATATTTTTGAACCATTTTTTTGCATACATGAAAATGCTTCGCAATGAATTTCAAGTGAATTGTACAAAAATAACTGCATATTTCTTTTATAAAATAAATAATATTAAAAAATGTTATTTCAAAGAAATGCCCTGATTTTTCCATTAGCATATAAAAACGGAATTGCACAAGCCAAATTAATTTAAATAATTTATACCATCTCAATATTTATTGTATAGTTCATTTTATGAGGTGCTTTTGTATCTGTACATTAAATTTTTATTGTGTTATTTATGATAACATTCAAGAATGACATCATACTTTAGGCTACATGATAGAGGATCTCTAGAATGGTGTATGTATTAATGTCATAATTAACTAAATTCCTTTTAACTATGAATAGATATTCTTTCTTAAGTGTACCTCTTTTTAATTGTTTTTCTTTCAACTTTCACATTATAATTAATAGTTTATATAGTTTGTGTGTACGTAATAACTTACCTGACTTTTGGTATGTACCGTAGTGGTTTTGTATAAAAATATTTAGCATTTTTTAAATGTGATTTGTTTAATTTACTAGCAAATAATTTTCATCTAGTGAAAAGAAGTAAAAAGCCTGGTTATACAATATTTACAAAGGTGTTAGAGGAAGTTTATAAACTTTCGTACAGTAGTGATAAATTATTTCCGAAAAGATGTTTAGCTGATTAGTCACACATGTGTGTGTGTTAATAATGATATTGTATATCTTCATCAACCACTATTCACAATAAGATGGAAGGCTTTATTTCACTGTTTCCATTATATATACATATATAGGTATAATGCAAACAGTGAAATAATGCCTTCCGTCTTATTGCGAATAGAGTTTTTTAAAGATACACAATATCATTGTTAACTCAAGCAATGTCCGAAATGTTTTGTTACTGGCCCTCCAAAACTTTCAGGTTAGATACTGTGCCGGAAATTAGGTATTTCGGCGCGGTTTTTTGTTATCTTTTTTATAGTTTTTAATTTATTTTTGGAAATTTTATTTTTCAAATTGATTGGTTACAAATGGGTGATTTACACTTTGTTAGGCTGGTGAACTCTACTGAGTTAAACTTTGCGGCGGCTGTTCGAGGTACCTTTTGTCTCAGGGGCCAATCTGATCTTTTGCACGACGTTAGCAGCCGGGATGACATTTCTCCCGCTTACAGTCAAACCCGGGGTTCGTAGTTTTTTTTCGCTACATGAATAAATCTGCCGAGAGCAGCTTCTGGCCGGCAAGCTGTAGTTCTTAGATGGCCGCTTAGATCAGCAAGCCTCAGGCACGACTGAGTATCCAGTGGATGCTCGTTCCCAGCCATCTCTGCGCTTTTCTGTCCACCCTCCCCTCTCCATCAACCCCCCCTCCATCATGGTTCACAGAATTTACCCAGGATCATTGCCCTGACGTGAACTCGAAAGGCAGTGGCCTACTCCAAGGACATTCGCCCTTGCCTAAAGAGCCCTCCACGACACCTAGTGAGAGAAAAATTAACTTCAGCCCAGGTCGCCAGCGAGCAGAGCCAATGCCCATGACACCTGGTGGCGGTTCAGCTCACCTTCTCCGTTAGTTCCCCTTTACGCCGCTAGAGTAGTTCCGCGGCGCCGTAAGTCCCTGTGCTTTCAAGTCGCGTCCAGTTAAAGTCGATTCTTTGTAGCTTCCTGTTGCCACCGGGAGAGAGTGGGCATGTTGTGTTGTTGTCACGCCCGCCTCGGGACTCCTTCGGAAATTTTCTGCCTAGAACCGATCCTCCCCCTTCCTTTTCCCTAGGGCCTTAGCACCTGTTTTAATTAGGAGCGTTGTCCGCCTTCAAGGGACTTTGACATTGGCTACTAACCGCGCTGCAGGTCGGGCAGGCCTTCTCGCCATCTCTTGTCGCGGCTACAACAGAATCGCCTTCAATTAAAGATGTAGTCAGCTCTCTTAGGGGATGTGAGCCCAGTTGAACAGTAGCTAGTCCGTCTTAGTCATTAGGCAGCAAGTTAGATATTAGTTAAAATATAACTTCTTCGAATTTTCCTTATTATTGGTTTCTTCCGCTGCCTCCACGAGGTTTTCGGTCCGCGCCTCCTGGTCTTCTGTGCGAGGATCTCGTGAGTCCTGGAGCCACACCCTGTTTGACAGGGTCCAAGTGTTGGGGGACGAATTTGATTCCAGCATGTTATTCGAGACCTCGATCTTCGAGTCCCCTTAAGAAGAGAATTTTTTCTGGCCCAACGTCATACTCTGAAGAGCCTGGTGATATTAGAAATATATCTCTCCTTTACAATGAACTAAACTAATTAAATGCAAACCAGCGAACAGTAACTTAATAACTTTATCCACGAGAATATGTAAAATAATTAGAAACGATAATCAATGTAATCAGTGAAAGAATCTTATATGGTGGAATATTTCAATTTTTTGTTCTGTGATAATGTGTATATAATATAATATGAATTGTTTCAATAATATCAGGCCGAACCACCGTTAAGTAAGCTTGAAATCTTGTCTATATCTTTCTTTGTGAAACTTAATAAATCCAAAACTATTGACAAACACGTTGAACTTAATTAGGATGAATAAACTGGGAAACCTATAGACCAACCTACCTATTCGGTGATTTATTTGTTTCATATTCACCCTTTTCCTTTTAAAAGATCCACTATCTCCCAAGTTGCCAGTGCACAGGGAGTTACAAATTCTCTTGTTCACCACCTCGTGCCACCTCTGGTAAATAACTTAATTTTTCTTATTATTTTTGGCCAGCAGTTTCCAAAGGTTTTTTTTAAAATTAAATTAAAATAATTTAATTTTGAGGAACGAGGGGCATATTGATTGGTAGCAGAGCGTGGTTTGGTCTATAGGCATACCAAAACAAAATAATAATAATAATAAATAAATGAATTTTTTTTTATCTCAATTTTGTATTAATAAGATTGTGAACTGATCGCTGGTACTACCTGAAGTTATATTGCTCTTTCTATTTTAAAATTTATATTGAGTTTTAAAGTCCCGTGGGGACTTAGTTTGTGTGCGGCGCGAGAGTTCGCTGCGTTCGGCCGTGCAGCGGACCGGCTGGACTACGTGTCTTATCTTGAGTCTCAGCTGGATTCTCCCCCCCCCCCCCCCTTGCACTGCTCTACCCTGCGACACGACCCGCAATCTGCGGGCGACGACACAGCCCTTTTCTCCCACACACCCCTCTCCCTTTGTCCATCATGGCAGACGACCTTGCGAGCGGCCGGTTAGTCCCCCTGTTCCACAAGGACGTATACAGGTTGCACAAGTCAAGCTGAGAGTGGAGGTTCGCGCAGCTGTGAATTGGATTTGAGTAGCATGGCGGGATTATATGCTAATAGGTTCGGGCACATACCCCCCCCCCCCACCTTGATAGTGGTACTTACTCCCCGCGCAACGGGGCTAGTTTGTATTTTATATTAATATAGGAAGCCTTATGAGATCTATAAAATTAAGAATAGTTCTTAAGAGAGAGGTGTTTCTGGTGTACGTTTGAATCGTACATGTATGTATAAATTTTTGTTTAATTAGTAGTAATGTATATCCGAGCAATATGTTTAAGCCGGAGTTATTGCTGTCAGACGAACTGACCTATGAGTTACAGCTACGTTAGTTGCCCACCAGTGGGAATGTCCAAGTCCTCAGGAAGAGACTCAGGGCCGCCCTTCATGATAACGAATTTGGAGTTAGATGTAACTGTAGAATCCAACCTTGCTTGCACCAAGTTTTATGATATATCGGCTTTCGTAATCTACCTAGAGGTTGAGGATAACTTACCCAATGTCGAGCGACATATAGTCAGACAAAAACATGTTACCCGACGCTTACAAAACCTGAAAGAGCTGTCGGCAGACATTCTCCATGGAATTTATGTACAAGAGATAGACCAATGTTTGCAACAGACGGCAGGTTTCCACACAAAATTAGTGGCGAGAGCAGCCCTTTTGGAAGACACACGACGCAGTCTGCACTACGTGGCTGAGGCACAGGCTCTCGGCATCGATTGTCCCACCTTTCCTGAAGGGGACTCTCCTAATTTGCCCCTTGGGATAGAGAAACCCGACACGCGACATAGAGAGGTACGGACGATGGTAAGCCCACAGGAGATTGAAACTAGCAGGTCGCTAGACGCACCCCCTGACTCTCAGCCACTTAAGTCGCTTCCAAATCAACCAATATCCGTATCTACCACTCATTCAGAGCCGCCTGTACATTACACGACAGCAGCGACAAACATTACAATGGGTCACCTGACAACCCACCCCTGTCACTAGCGTGACATTTTCACAGGGGTTACCAACCTTTTCACACCAAATGACAGTAGTATATAATAGGGCATCCGGCGCCAGGGTTCAGGGTGTGGAGCCGAGAGCCGAGCCACATCTCTGACGTCACGTCCATCTCTGACGTCACGGCGGCCATCTTGGATGAGCGTAACGGGACACAGTGTAATGGGACATAACGTAAAGGGAAAAGTAGATCACGGTGGCCATCTTGGATCCGCCATTTTGGATGATGTCATTGTGTTCACAGACATTCCGGCGATGTGTTATCCACCATTTTGAATAATGACGTCACCGTTGCAATTTTTGTTACGGTTGCCATCTTTAACTTTTTTATTTATTATCCGATTTTAATGAAAAAAAAAATTAAAATTTATAAAAAAATTCCCCTAATAAAATTGTAATGAAAAATAATAAAAAAACATATATTTATGCCACGGAGTTCGGAGCCCTCGGTTCGAACCCGACGAGTGCAAAATAAATAAAAATTATGACCAATCTTTCCCCCGTGGTGGCTGCTGGCATACTGACCCCCACCACTTTTTGCCATTCATATATATCGTCACCTAGTATGACGTCATGTCTGCCATCTTGTCTTCGATGCTGGAAGTCATCATCATCATTGTATCGTCGGCGAGAGTGCGCTGACGCCATGTTAGTTTAATTCTTATCTGCTAGAGTGCAGTAATCCTTTATTACTGTGACACCCGCCATCTTGAAATTTGGCCGCCATCTTGAAAATCCGTAATTTAGCTAGAAATTCGGGAAAAGTTCCAAAATTCATTAAATAAATCACTCATTAATTTACATATTGATTCGATCGATTCCCGTCCTCGGTTCAATACCCGATCGTTGCAATGTTTTAATTTTATGTAAAAAATAACAATTTCAATAAACCATGTTCAACATTCGTAAAGAGACTTTAAATCCTCTACTACCGTCATCCTATCAGACATAAAGACCACCATCATGGTAATTCATAATTTTAATGCTAGAGATTCGGGAAAAAGCTCGAAATTCATTAAATAAATTTGTAATCTATATACTGATTGATTAGGTCGACTAAGGTCCTTGGTTCGATCCCTGGCCGATACAAAACAACTTTAATATTTTAAAAAAGTACCACTAAAGTGACAGGTTCGAGAAATAAAAACACCGCAAGTTCTTTCACAAAAAAAACTTTTATTACATACATACTACACTACTACAAGTACAAAAAAAAATACACAGACAAATTACTAAAGTCTTGTGGATTTCTCCAAGTCTGCATCTGCCACCCACGAATTAAAGCGAGGTAGAAAGCCCCACCACTTGACGTAGGACAGTCCATTTCTTCGTTTTATAATCTTCTCCACCAAGTACGTATCGGGATACAACGTAGGCTGAATCTCTTCGGCATAGAAGCCGCCATGGATAGGTTTGTGGTCCAAATCTTCGAGGTAGTAGGTCCTAGGCTCTGATTCACGAACATGTGTCACACGGAAAAGTTCGGGACTCCAGTTCGCAGTGAAACCTTTCTCGAAGATACCTTTCTGCTTGGAGATTCGCACAATGTCACCGATGTTAGCTTTACGCTTTCGTGGATCTTTCTTCTTCGTGTTGGAAAACACTGTTTGAAGCAGGCGATTGTCCGTTACATCCTTTGGCTTCATTTTCGTAGTTGAATGCACTGTGGAATTATACTCGCTTATTAGTTTCAGCAAGATGTCAAGCCACTTGTAATTACCGTTAGCCGTGAACTGCCGCCACATCTTGGAACGCAAAGTTCTGTTAAACCTTTCGACAACGGAGGCTTTGACGTTACTAAATGTAGAGTAGTGTTTGATGTCATACTTCTTCATCAAAGCCTTGAAGGTTGCATTGTAGAATTCTTTCCCGAGGTCCGTTTGCAGGTGCGACGGTACACGTCCATCACGCAAAATATTGTTCATGGCCTTGGCTACGTCAGTTGCAGTCTTTGATTTTACAGGTCTCGCCCAAGCGAACTTGCTATAAACATCGATGACTGTCAACATGTACTTGAAACCTTTATTGAAACGGTAATACGGTATCATCTCAACAAGGTCCGCCTGGAATAAATCATCAACTCCACGAACTATGACTTTGCGACGAACGTATTTTCGTCTAGCAGGAGCATGAAGTTCGCGAGCGATTCCGGTTCGACTCATTGTATGTAGCCGGCTTCCCTCAGTTCTTCAAGTATGGAGACTATTTCGTTGATGTGCGAATAGTTTCCTACACTAAGCGAAGCATGTAGAATTCTAAGGCGATCAACTAAATCATTAGGGTCGTCCCAAAATACATAGTCAAATATCTGACCACTTTCTATCTTTTTTAAACCTTCGCCATGTATTGTTAGTTCACTGAAGAGATTAGCGAGAATGTCGATTTTTTCATGATCTACGTCTTTATATACACCACTATCTGGATCGTTATCGCGAAAGTGTGCATTGGTTAGCTCTAGCAGTTTTTTGTACTCTTGTAAGTTTTTGTGAGAATATCCTTTAGGCTCCCTGCGAAACAGCAATTCGTACAGGCCCGGAGTCCCGCGCGTTTTGAACGCTTCTACGCGCACGATATTTCCTGGTAGAAAGTCTATTTCTTTAGCACCGAGGAACCACTTATTATGTTTTCTGTACACTCCGTAGGTCGTGTCATTATTCCGGCTCGTAAACGATATCAGGTATGATCGGACCATTGCATTAACTTGATGTCCCTTTTTCGGTATTTTTTTCTTGTGCATGGACTCTGTACTTGTTAAGTCCTCTTCTTCTTGATCCGGTTCATACTTTCTCTTCTTTACAGTTGGCATTTCATCTTTAACTTCCGTCTTCACAATGATGGCTGGTTCTTCCTTGTTTTTAAGTTCGTCGAGGCGACTAGTGATTGGTTTAAATATCTCTTCATTTTCCATCTCACGTGCAAGTCTGGTTCGTCTAGCAAGTAAATATTTTTCACGAACAGACTGTATAGCTCGATGAAGGTCACTGGCCAGGTCCGACATTGTACTGGTTGAAAACGTATTGCAAGACCTCCTTTTATACTTTTTTATTCGTTCGCAGAAACTTATTTCTTGTGTTTGGCCAAATCTGAATTTGTTGACAAGTGTGATAGTGATGCCTTCAGACTACTTTTAAAAGTCCTCAGATCGTCACGTCTTTGTGCATTCGATACTTTGATCATGTCGCGAATGCGAGAATCCGAGGCTTCCACACGCTGGTCGATGGCAACGAGATACTCAAGTAATTCCTTTATCACACTGTCTACTTTTTGAGCCAGTAGCGAAATGTATTTGCGGATATCGCCGTCATGAGACTTGAGAGCAGTACGTAAGCCTCGACTGCTACGTCCGAATTTCAAAATGCTATGACTCATTTTTTTAGGCGATAAACTGATCGAAACCTCGTCTGTACCTGCCCTTATATAGAGGCCAGTCTTTGACTATAACTAGGAATCCGTGTTCGTCTTTCCAACACAAGGAGCACATGTCTTTGAATTCCTGGAATGTCATGTCGGTGTTTACGTGATCATCATAAGCGTGGCGTAAATTAAGTTCGTCCATGCGAAAACGTACTATGCCATTCGCGTTGTCTCGTAGGAGATGTTTTGGAATACGACTGTACGTCTGACACAGGTAAACGCAGTCTACCTTGGCGTGTCTGCCCATGGAAAAGTACTCTTGTATTATGCCTTGTTTCTCGCACATTACATCGTCGAAAAGAAACACGGAATTGGCTTTTGCTTCGCTTTGAGGTACAACATCGGTATTATCGCTAAACGGAAAATACTCCAGACCATCCACCGAGCGTAGAACCGTAGCTAGTCGCATGGTACTTTGGCTGTTGCAGCGATTTGGAATACAAGTAAACGTTCTCGAACCGAAGACCGTTTGGCTCCTCCAGTAAACTCAGTAGAACGCACGTCTTGCCACAGTTGGACGGACCCGCCATTATGCATCGTACGGTAGACGGTAATAATATACCATGTCGTGATTCACGCGCACTAAATACATCGTCTTGCGTAATGCGTACGGGCAAACACACGTCTTGCTTGACGACCTTCATTGTACTAAAGTAATTGTTTAAATCAAACACATTTATACTTTCTGGTCAGTTGCATGTAATGTCTCGAAGAGGTAAGAACAAAAAACACATCGGCGCGGGACTCGTGAACTCGCTGATAAACAACCTACCATTCGAGCTACACATTCCCGGATACAGATTCTGCGGCCCCGGCACTAAACTAGCGAAAAGGTTAGCTCGCGGTGACGTGGACATTAACTCTCTGGACGAAAAGTCCAAGCAGCACGATATTGCATATTCATTAAGCAAGGATCTAGAATCCAGGCACCGGGCCGACGAGTTATTGGCACAGGAAGCCGAAGATATAAGTAAATCGTCGAACGCGGGACTAGGAGAGAAAATCGCGGCCTGGGGCGTATCTAAAATTGACGTCGACCCAAGTGTCGAACCAGCTCGCACAGCCCGCTATGCCATGCCAACGCCTTCTCCTGCCCTGTGTTGCGTGTGCGCCGATGTGCAGTGCGGCTAGGGCAGGGGGGGAGATTCGCACGCTAGGGGACGTTTAATGTAAAATACATAAGAAACATTCTTATTTGTAAATTGTTTATATTATTATTTGAAGGGTCGTGTTTTCTTTATTGTAAATAGTTTATTATATTGTATGAAATGTTATGTAGAATTAGTTCTTACGTGTTCACCGGGCGCCAAGGCCGTGGCTTCCGCCTGTGACCAATCAGCGTGTTCCGCGGGCTCGCGAGGAGGGGTGGGACGCGGGCGCTGGGTCGCGCGAGGCGGGGAGGTAGTCAGTCGGCAGCTGGACTCAGAAGGCGACAGACGTGTCTACGAGAGCTCTCCGAGACGGTGAGAACGGGCGCGGTGTCTCGCTGCAGTTCATGCATTGCCGAGAGGAAGTGATTCCTCTGTCACAGTCGTGTGGTCATTTAGGTGTGTCATCGTGTCATTCATCGCGGCGTGCAGTCAGGCACTGCTCTCGCGTGCGTGTTTTCTCCGGCAGTTTACGAGTCGCGGAGTTTTTTGCGGGCTGGATTTTCGCCTTCGTTTGCTTGGTAATTTTCGGGTCTTGCACCTCACGAACGGGACATCACGTATTTTCCCATACAGTAACAGTGCGTGGAACCGGGCTCCGCCCTACAGGATCGGTCACAGGCGGGAACGCGGCAGCCCCTTGTAAAGGGTTTGATTTTCCGTATATAAAGAACCTGGAAACCGTCTTTGAGTGTATTAATTGCTATCCTGGTGACTTCCTTGGCCACGCGGCCCGAACCCTCTCTACCGAACACTGAGTAGCCGGCTAAATACTATCATTCAGGCGCTAGTCGGCCAGGCGACGACAAAATCATGAAGGCAAAGACGAAATTAGGACTGGGTGCTCGTCGAGCCAGCTCCATCAAGTCAAAAACTAACTCACGCAAGACCAAACGCAAGACTGGTGCAGGCGTGCAAAAAGTCAAGCAAAAATTACAGACTCTCGACAAGAAGATTATAGGAGGATTTCTTCCTTTGCTTTTGCCTGCATTGGGTGCTCTCGGCGGCCTCATCGGTGCAACGAGCGGTATAGTGCGGGCAGTCAACACTTCGAAGAATGAGCGCAAGCAGTTAAAAGAAGCACAGCGACACAATGCCAGGATGGAAGCCATTGCCATGGGTAAAAAAAACGGCGCAGGACTCTACTTGCAACCTCACAAATCAGGTCGAGGCATGAGAAAGAAACGAATGAAAAAATCCTAAGTTCTTTGCCGAAACGTCCGTTCACCAAAGTAGATTTAATAAAGTACGCACGCAAACTGAAAATACCAAATTTCCGCGGCGTGTTTATGAGAGACACTTTGCCCAGCAAGCCAAAAACGCACGAAAGTGCCATCATTAATTTAGACACGTCGGCGGGTCGAGGCACGCACTGGGTGGCCTATGTAAAGTCTGGAAAAATGGCCGAGTACTACGATAGTTTTGGAAATTTACGGCCTCCGCCAGAACTGCGACAGTACCTGGGCCGGTCCACTACGTTGTTTTACAATTACTAAACGGAACAGAGGCCTAATCAAACAAACTGCGGACACTTGTGTCTTCGCTTTTTAACAAACAAAAATTATCTGACAAATAAAAATTGCTACTTAAAGGTTGTGCAGTGATGATAATTTATTAGTCATGTCGATAACACTTACATTGACAGGTCACGCATCTGAGCTGCGGGCGGTTCATTTCCCGCCTCTGGATTTAGACGAAGAATGGTGTATCGGACTCGTAGATTTTCAAACGTATAATGCCATACCTAATATCGACGAGGAAAACTGCAAGATCTGCTTCCTGAAAAGCGATGGGACCGCTCATGAAATACAGTTACCTGTTGGCTCTTACGAAATTGACGACATTGCAAATTACATCAGAGATATGTTACCACAGGATGTAGACTTTCAACTGCGTGGAAATCCAAACACTCAAAAAGTATTCTAACATGCAGTGAAAATGTCGACTTTACGAAACCTGGGACCATAGGTACGATGCTCGGATTCGAATCAAAGGTGTATGATACAGGAAGAACATACGAATCTAAGCGCGCAGTAAACATTTTACCTGTGAATGTCATAAGAATAAACTGTAATTTGGCAAGTGGAACGTATCTCAACGGAAGACTAAGCAACATGCTGCACGAGTTTTCGCCGATGGTCCCGCCAGGATATAAACTGGTCGAAGTACCGCAAAGTATCATTTACGTTCCAGTCGTCGTGAAGTGCGCACACGAAGTCGTCGTCAGAATCGTTGACCAGCGAGAACGATTGGTGAAATTTCAAGACGAAGAAATTACATTACGTCTGCACTTGAAACAATGAACATAAAGTTCGTAACACCGAACAGTTATAAAAGAAATCGTATTGGCGTTAATAAGAACAGTTCTCTACCAGACATCGGTGCATTAACACCTGAGAGCATAAAGTATCTTCTCAGTATTGGACAAGTGCCGAATAAATATGGAAGACGAAATCCTCAACGTGGAAGATCCGGTCATTTTTGAAGACAGCATTACGAAAATGGAATTGCACGAGTACCAGCCTTTCCTGCTCGGACCGTACGCACTACCATCGGAAGTACGCATTGCAGTACAGCACCAAGATATTTGTACTTTACCTTCGCAGTCATTTCTACGTATAAGAGGCACGCTTACAAAGCGGATGGTACGCACTCGACAACGACGTCAATATCCTGCAATGGTAGTCTTCACCTAATCGAGCGCATTCCATATGTACTCAATGTTGTCGAGGTAGACCAGACAAGAGATGTAGGCATAACATCTGCTATGAAAAATTACCTTTCGCTCACGCCAAATGAACTGTCTGCTGCAAAGATGGCCGGTTGGGCTCTCGAGGATGAATATAAGCTTCCGGTTTATGCCGAAGGGAAGTTCGAAGTTTGTGTTCCTCTGTCCATGCTTCTTGGATTCGCTGAGGACTACAAGCATATAATCATTAATTCGAATCAAGAGCTCGTACTGCTTCTAGCCAACACGCACATTAATGCAATTGTCGTCACTGCAGAAAACCCTCAAGATGTCTCGCTAACACTACAGTCTATCAAGTGGATGCTGCCCCACATCCAAGTGAGCACCGTTGAACGAGTCAAGATGTTGAAGAACATAGAAAATGGCAAGAACTTCGATGTGCCATTCCGATCCTGGAGCCTGGAAACTTATCCTGGCTTGCCTCATAGTCAGCGTATCAATTGGATAGTAAAGTCCAGCTTCGCTACGGAAAAACCAAGATACATCATCGTCAATCTTCAGACCGGAAGACAGCTCAATGCAGGAGTATTCGATAACTGTCAAATACGCAATGTAAAAATATTTTTAAACAGCGAAAGTTATCCGTACGTTGACATGAACATGGATTTTGAAAGTGGAAGATTTCTTCTAGCATATCAAATGTATGCCAAGTTTCAGCAAGTTTACTATGGGGGGAGACAGTCACTGATACTGAGTCCCGACAGTTTCAAGTACAAGGCTCCGCTAATGGTGTTTGACGTTTCCAAACAGGATGATCGATTAAATTCAAACATCATCGACTGTAGGATCGAGATAACGAATAGCGGAAATATTCCACCAAACACCTATGCTTTTTGTCTGATACTTCACGATCGGTTTGCTTCGTACAATTGTTGAGACAAACTTGTGACAATTCTGACATAAATACTGTTTCGTTTTCGATAATAATTTAGTTACGACCGAGCATTGCTAGCGACAAGATGTACTGCAACCTGCAAGGTTTCCAGAGCCAAAATGGATTCGTGCTCAAGGAAATTAGCGTCACCTCCGGAGACAAGACTCGAACCCGCAGCTTCCGACCTCCGTATCCGTGGAAACTACTAGACGAAAAAAGTAAACTGTTGAATGAATGGCTATGTAAATATTACCACGGACTAGAGTGGGAAGAAGGAAAAATTCCGTACCACCAAGTGAAAAACACTATTGAAGATTTACTAGTTCAAAACGAAATAATCTACGTTGCCGGACCGGAACAGAAGAAATGGCTGAGCAAGTTGTGTGATGCGTCAGTTGTAATTGTAGACCTACAGACCGACTACGGCTGTCCTTCCCTGCGCAAGCTTAGTGCAATATACGGCGTGCAGCCATGTGACAAGTTTGATCTTGTCTGTGCCTGCACAAACTCGCGGCTAATGCAGAAATGGCACACACAGTGTTAGTAGGAGCCTGCATATATAAATGGTGTACATCCGTACGTGCCTTCAGTTGACGTTCGACCTGCAAGAAGATGTTTACGTTTCATCCTGCTAACGTGTAAATGAGCGTGAGACCTAGCTTCAGCAGTGTCGAGTACAGCTACTGGGATGCCGGGTATCTACATACATATACAGAAACCTGTGATGGAGACGCTCAGCATTGGTGGTTTGCGCACTTTCCTGTGTCCTACGAACCGACTCAGCAGCTGGTAGATTGTTGCAAACCTGGAAACTGTGCCGTCTATCACATGAGACCACACACAATCCTTCCTGCTAGCATCGCTAAAGTAGTCGCCTCGTCTGCACGTGCAACACCAAACATGGACGTGTTGCAACATGTTGCGACCTGTGATGCTTCTACGCAGACTTCCAAACGGCGTGCGTCTCGTCGTCGCAGTTCAGGCAGTGAATCTGTCCCAACTAGCACTGAGCCTAAGCCCAGGCGTAGACGTGGTCACAGACGTCACCGACCGTGTCTTGTCGGAGATGTCGCCGTCGCAGAAGATGACCAGCTGGAAAACTGTGTTCCTGATCCCGTGACCGGCGAACCAGTTGGAACCGGAGTCAACGAACCAGTTGGAACCGGAGTCGATGTTACAGTGCGTGCGGCATTAAAGACTTTGCTTGTGAAAATGCTTGATTCCTTAACCTAATATGTATTTGTGTACCTTTTTATAAATAAATGTGTAAAACTTGAACTTGTGTGTTTTTTATTTCTACAATTTTTAGGTACCTAATAAAAAAAATAATTTTAAATACAGACAGTATTTTGACTCATGTAGTATACCAGTAGACCGCGGGTATATAAGTGAGGTTCAGAAGACTGGACCCGCAGTTCACCTCTGGTCGCGGTGCAGTACGGACGTGCTCTCTCCAGTAAGTTTCGTGAGATTTAGTTATGTCGACCGGAATAGAATGTTTACCGTCAGCAGCGGGGACCTCGATGGCAGTAACGATGATGGAGTCGGAGATCCCGATACCGACTGCAGAGGAGACAACGATACGTGTTGTTCCATCATCAGCTGAAGTTTCACCATCTGCATTCCAGACTTCAATTAATGAAGAGCGTAGAGTGCATCAATGCAAATATTGTGGCGCATCTTTTACAAAACTTACGAATGCGCGCAGACACGAAAGAAGCAGTTGTCCGAATAATTTACTGAAACGATCACAATTTCAGTGCAATAAGTGCGGTAAACTTATTTCATGTCTCGACAGCTTTCATCACCATTATAAAAATTGCTCCGAGAAAGTTAAGTGAGAGTATAATGAATATAGTTATGGTTTTGACTCATGTGTTGTACCAGCTGATGAGACTATATAAGTGAGACCCCACGTGATATGAACTTCAGTCTGTCTCTGGCTGCGGTGATGAACGGCTCGGATAGTTAGACTTGTATAACATAATAGACCAGTATCGCGCTATTCTTGAGAACTCGATGGCATCATTTCCAGTATCAACACCAACCTGGATCGAAGGTCTACCATCATCAGTGCAGAGCACGATGACAACGATGTCTACAGCTACACTTGCTCTCTCAGCACAGCAGGAGATTTCGACGCGTGCAACATCTTCCGCAGAGCAGACCTCAACGGCTTCAGAAGTTAACATGTCAGCAGTGTTACAATGGTTGTCAACAGTTCCAGTGTCATTGATGAAGGAAGGTGCATCCAACGGTGTTCCATCACCCGACTGCACGTACTGTGAGAAGATCAAAAACTTGAAATTACGGGATTATGTAATACACAATTGTAGCAATATCTCTGAATGCATTAAATATCGGTGCAACAGGTCTTTAAGCAAGTTTGTACAATATGGAAGATTAAAACGACACCTCAGGAATTGTGATAGACTGGCTGTACATTCATCGGAATCAAGCTGTATATTTTGTAACAAAACATTGGCAAATATTCAAAGTGCACAACGACACGAAATATATCACTGTCCTTTTAATGAAGTCGATAATTCGTCGTTGTGTGAAAATTGTGGTGTACCAATATGTCGACCAGATAAACTGAATAGACATTTCAAGTCATGTAAAGGGCTTAGTCCATAAAACAAGATGACTGTTTGAATCGAGAAATCCACAACACTTTAGTAATTTGTCTGTGTATTTTTTTGTACTTGTAGTAGTGTAGTATGTATGTAATAAAAGTTTTTTTTGTGAAAGAACTTGCGGTGTTTTTATTTCTCGAACCTGTCACTTTAGTGGTACTTTTTTAAAATATTAAAGTTGTTTTGTATCGGCAAGGGATCGAACCAAGGACCTTAGTCGACCTAATCAATCAGTATATAGATTACAAATTTATTTAATGAATTTCGAGCTTTTTCCCGAATCTCTAGCATTAAAATTATGAATTACCAAGATGGTGGTCTTGATGTCTGATAGGATGACGGTAGTAGAGGATTTAAAGTCTCTTTACGAATGTTGAACATGGTTTATTGAAATGGTTATTTTTTACATAAAATTAAAACATTATTGCAACGATCGGGTATCGAACCGAGGACGGGAATCGATCGAATCAATATGTAAATTAATGAGTGATTTATTTAATGAATTTTGGAACTTTTCCCGAATTTCTAGCTAAATTACGGATTTTCAAGATGGCGGCCAAATTTCAAGATGGCGGGTGTCACAGTAATAAAGGATTACTGCACTCTAGCGGATAAGAATTAAACTAACATGGCATCAGCGCACTCTCGCCGACGATACAATGATGATGTAGACTTCCAGCATCGAAGACAAGATGGCAGACATGACATCATACTAGGGGACGATATATATGAATGGCAAAAAGTGGTGGGGGTCAGTATGCCAGCAGCCACCACGGGGGAAGGATTGGTCATAATTTTTATTTATTTTGCACTCGTCGGGTCCGAACCGAGGGCTCCGAACTCCGTGGCGTAAATATATGTTTTTTTATTATTTTACATTAAAATTTTATTAAGTGAATTTTTTTATAAATTTTAATTTTTTTTCATTAAAATCGGATAATAAATAAAAAAGTTAAAGATGGCGACCGTAACAAAAATTGCAACGGTGACGTCATTATTCAAAATGGCGGATAACACATCGCTGGATTATTCGTGAACACAATGACGTCATCCAAAATGGCGGATACAAGATGGCGGATCCAAGATGGCCGCCGTGATCTACTTGTCCCGTTATGTTATGTCCCGTTACACTGTGTCCCGTTACGCTCATCCAAGATGGCCACCATGACGTCAGAGATGGACGTGACGTCAGAGATGTGGCTCGGCTCTCGGCTCCACACCCTGAACCCTGGCGCCGGATGCCCTATTATATACTACTAATGACGCAACCATACCCACCAAACGTGTTTTTCCTGTATCCGACCGCTCAGTCCTATTTTAATACTTTTGCTCAATTTCAGCCACTGTTTCCTTCATGACAAACCACCCCACTTCCGAGTGCTGGTATTTTGCAGCCGCCACTCACAACGCCCCAGCTCACTTCACCACAAATCAGCCCCTCGGTTGCGATCCGGGAACAGTCTCAGGCGCACTCGGTACCGCAAAATCAGCCTTTACCTCAGCCTGCAGTACCCTCGGCTCATCCCCATGACTCAGTACTAAGGAGCACGACAGCCCCAGAAACTGGCTACAGTTTTTTTGGAAAAATCACCCATTCTGTAGAAAGGCTACTCAAAGATTTTCCAGAGGCGTCGGGTCTGGACGCACACAAGCTGATTGATTTTCTTCGAATCTTGTTAAAGCTACGTCAAATGGGAGGGATTCCCGACAAACAAATTTTTGAAATTGTTTATCCGTACACCCAAGCTCCCTTAAGCGAGCGGATCATGGCAGCCATTGAGAATGACCTCACTTTCGATGAGTTTCATGGAGACATGTTAAAGTTCTGTATACCTAGTAGGCTAATCACTAACATCCGGTTGGAGTGGTTTAACCGCTTGCAGCAGCGTAATGAAGCCTTGCCAAACTACGTCGCTGACATATGTGAAGCCAACCAGGTACTCCGACTAAAGGTTCCAGAGAAAGAGTTCGTGAGTACGATTATAGACGGTTTGAACCCAGCGGAGCGCTCGCGCTCAGTGTTCCAGGCCCCCCCCCCCCCCCCCCCAAAAAAAAAATTATGCTGAGCTAGATAAACTTTGCGTACATGCCACAAACATAGAGTATATTGATTTTCAGTGAAATAAACAAGGCACATTCGCTAGTCAACAAGGTAGCAGCAGTGGAACGGAGTGCAGTAATTCACACTATAAGAATGCAGCACAGAAACATCAGGGCAATACATTTTTCTCTTCAAGGCCACAAGGTAGATATCAACAAAATGTGTATTGTGATTTCTGTAAAAGAGAAGGACATTCCCTGTCCCAGTGTTACCACAAATACAAAAAAAAAAATTACGACACTCCAAAAAACGCATAACGCGGTGGCCCGAACAAACTTATTTAGGGCCACCAGAAAATTCGAGTGTTAACAATTTTCCTTATAAATGGGACTTTCAACTTGCGCAAAGTAATGACAGTACACAAAAAAATCATTGCACAAAAACAATAATCACAAGAATAATAAAAGTAACTAGCGAGGTCACAAACATAAACAAAGGAAGTAAAATAGCAGCAGGAATAGCAAAAACAAGGGAAATGATAATTCAACGCACACATACTAATGTAAGACGTGAGTTGATACTACAAATAAGGGCAAGAGAAAGTGCCACCAAATTTTTGGCAATATTCCCACAGCGATTCCATATGCAGTAACAACGATTGGCGAACACACTGTACCTGGACTAATTGATACGGGATCAGTGCGCAGTCTGATTTCTGGGCAGTTGTTTAACAAGTTAAAACGAATCAAATTTATTCTAAGAACTGAGACCACGAAGTTACAATGCTTCACAGCTTAAGAGCAGCCATTAAATATTAAGTTAGCAGTTATGATCAAGGTGAAAATTGATTTATATTCATGGAATTTCCCATTTTTGGTGTCTGATCAACTTGCCACAGACCTAATCTACGGGTCTGATTTCATTGCCAAGACAGGTCTTCTCATTAATCTTCAGGCTAAGAATTTTGTTTTAAAATTCAATATGGGCAATCCTATTCCTTGTGGGGCCCCTGAGGAAATAGTTTCGGGTCCTGCCGACACAACTACAGCCATCTCGGATCAGGGAAACACCATTTCACACGAGCACCTTAATACACAGCAATGGGCCGCCATTGATAAATTATGCAGCAGTTTTCCAGATGTCTTGACTAGTAAACTAGGTCGCACGAATTTAATCGAGTACCAAATGGAGTTAGCGGATAAAATACCAGTGAGATCTCACCCTTATCAATTTTTAGGTCCTAAGATGCAAACGATGCGCAATCATGTTCAGGAGCTTTTGGACAAAGGTGTAATTGAACCCTCGACCTCCGCCTACAGTTCCCCAGCATTTCTGGTGCCTAAGGGCCAGGATCAACACCGATGTGTAATTGATTACAGAAAAGTTAATGAGAAAATAGTCATACAAAACAAACCTTTGCCAGACCTTAACACTGCTTTTCATTGGTTCAGTAAGGCCAGATATTTTAGTGTGTTTGATCTAAATTCTGCTTACCACCAAATTCCCCTTACTGTGGATTAAAAATCCATCACGGCCTTCTGTGTCCCTTGGAACTTCTACCAATACACAGTAGTACATTTTTGACTGGCCACTGGAGCCCAAGTACTAACCCGACTCCTGGATCAGATACTAGGAGATCTAAAATTCAAAACAGTGTACAACTATCTAGACGATGTCGTCGTATATTCGGAAACGTTTGAAGAACACATCAAACATTTAGAGGAAGTCCTAAGTAGATTTCGTAAAGCAGGGTTGACAGTCAACACAAAAAAGGTTAAGTTTGCAGTCCAAGAACTGTCTTTTCTAGGACACTTGGTTTCTAGCAAGGGAGTCACCATTGACCCTTCGCGTACACAAGCTATTCGTGATTTTCCGCCTCCTACAAACCCTAAGGGTATTTCACGTTTTATTGGTATGGTAAATTTTTACTAAAAATATATTCCTAACTTCGCTGAGCACGCAGCACCACTAAATACGTTGTGTAAGAAAAACACACCTTTCACATGGGGTCCGGAACAAGAAAATGCTTTTAATTTCCTGAAACAGGCGATTTCTTCCCCGCCTGTACTCCGCATGGCAGACTTTACCAAACCTTACATTTTACAGACTGATGCGTCCAGTGTGGCTATTGGCGCAGTACTGTCACAGGAAGTCGAAGGCTGCAGACAGCCCATTGCGTTTGCGTCGCGGACACTTACCCACGCCGAGAGGAAAGCCTCCTCGATCTACGAATTAGAATGCCTCGTGGTGGTATTTGAGATTGACAAATTCCGGAAATTTATAGAACACAGGGGATTCCTGTTAAAGACAGATAATCGCGCATTAGCCTGGCTTTTAGCACACCCGAAACAATTAGGGAAACTCGGAGGAGGTGAGCTGAACTGCCACCAGGTGTCACGGGCGTTGGCTCTGCTCGCTGGCGACCTGGGCTGAAGTTACTTTTTCTGTCACTAGGTGTCGTGGAGGGCTCTGTAGGGTAAGGGCGAATATCCTTGGAGTAGGCCACTGCCTTGGCGAGTTCACGTCAGGGCAAAGATCCTGGGTAAATTCTGTGAACCAGGTGGGGGGGGGGGTGGTTGGAGAGAGAGGGGAGGGTGGACAGAAAAGTGCAGAGATGGCTGGGAAGGTCGGTTCGCAGATGCACGACCTGTGCAGATCACCGACCGCTTCCCCTTCACTGCTTTGAACTCCCTCCACGAGACCTACTGCCAAGTATGGGCCCGCCCTTTTGTTCTCATTGGCTAGCTCCCCCGGGACCCCTGGGGGTGACAGGCCCGAGCGCTGGAGCGCTCAGGCGAGCTGGGTATCAGGCGCTCAGAACTTTGCGAGAGGTGAGCGCAGCTTTCTGTGGTACTACCAGCATATTGATATATTTAAAATAAAAAACTGTTAACGTCACTGATTGTTTATGTTTATCAATATTTCGTGAAATTTTGTTAGTAACAGAGCTTTTGAAGTTTAATTTTTACTAAATGGCCTTAGGTACACATTTTTTCAGTTGTCTTTTTCTGTTTAATAGATATCTAAATTGGATGAAAAATTTAATTTGTTTAGAGTCAGTATCAAAGCATTAAAAATACATACATTACTTTAAATCTGGTCAAGACATTGTAACTATATTTTATTTTCTATTAGTTACAATATTTACTATCTAACTTTTAAAAATTGGCACGGTGTATAATAGTCTCGATATTTAATTCGCATTTTTGTACCAAACATTAGTGTTCTTGCAGTTTGAAATTCTATATTTGCTTACGTGCTTGCCTTTATTCCTGGAAATACATTTTGTACTTACACTGACTATTTGCGCCGTAACTATTGCTGAAAACTAACGCGTTATTATGCTAATAGTTTATACAGTTTTATATATGAACTTAAAAAATTCAAGTTATTTATCCCTTATAGTTTAATTTCGTCATAAGTTATTAGAGAGCAGTTAAGATTTTTTTATATTTTGTAACTCATGTAAATAATTATTCTACTTGTACTTACTCTTTTTAATAATGAATACAATCAAACATTATATCCAAATATATGTGTGTGTGGATATATATATATATATGTATATATATATATATATATATATATCTTGTATCACCAAAAAATTCCTTTAATATGACTATTTTGCTTATACATTGAATTACCTACATAAATGTTAGGATACTGGTCTGTGGTTTAACATTCCGCTAAGGAAAGTTCTTCAAAGGTTTGAAAAAATATATAGAATAAGAAAAACGTTTTAATATTTTTATAAAATTTGTCAAAGTTATCAGGTTCGAATTTTATATTATGTATCATTTCACAGTTACACACATTATTGCTTAAAGATTTAGATATATGGTTCCATTTTAAATGTTTTCTCTCTTTCCTTAACTATTAAGAAATGATCAAGTTAACAGTATAAATGTCTCAAAACACAAATGTAGCAGTATACACAACACTCGTCAGAACTGAAATTATTGAGCTGCTGTAGTGGTCACAGCAACTATATTTGTGTCAAAATATATATTTTCAAACTAAAAAAATTACCGTTGCGAATAATTAATTTAAAAAGGAGAAACTTAAGGCAGGTTGTTTATTTTAATTAAATATTTTACTCAAGTGACTATATGCGTCTTTTTAACCGACTTCAAAAAAAAGAGGAGGTTATCAATTCGACTGTATGTTTTTTTTTATGTTTGTTACCTCAGTACGTTCGACTGGGTGAACCGATTTTGATGATTCTTTTTTCATTTGAAAGCTGGTGCTTCCCGTGTGGTTCCATTTAAATTTGGTCCAGTTCTGACAATGGCATCCACGAGAAAACCATATAAGTCTTAAATTTTCATTAAATGTGTGCGCGACAAAAGGACGAATAACTCAATATCACGCCAACCGATTTCGATAATTTTTTTTTTTATTGGAAAATACGTACTTCAAGGGTATTTTAATGAGAGTTTGGTTAGGTTCTGATCATGGGATCCATGACAAAGTAACGGAACTCTTCAATTCTTAGGAGCCTGCCATGGCGCTAATTAGCAATAGCAACATTTTTTTTAAGTTTGTTATTTTAATTTCATTTAATTTGGTTAAACGTGACTTCAAGAGGTAGTTCTTCAAGACACAGATAAGACACGACTAACACGGGCCGATACTGGTACATGAATCTATAATGATCTGTATAATGAAGAAGCACATTAACATATATTATTATTTAAAAAAAAAACACTTCATACCTGTATTTATATTTACGAACTTAAATTAAAAAGTATAAAATAAATAATATTTTAACAAAATCTAAAAACTGACTTCAAAATAATATACTTAAATGAAAATGCAATAAAAAGTAAAAAAAAGTACATTATTAATTTTAGGTTTGGTACCTCAGAACATTTTAACTACGTTATGGTCAAGCAATTGTCGTAGTCGAATATGATGATCAATGGAACTCCTTAACGGCTTACAGCAAGGGTGCGATCTGTGGCAGATTTTCTTACTATAATCAAATTCCAATGCGTTTACGTTCGTTGCTGCATTGCATTACTCGAAGTGTATTATGTGTGACCTTCATTGTGGGAAAACAGATTTCGTAGTCTTGTTATTTCCGTTAACGATCTATCGTCGTGTGGTCTATTTAATAATTTGTTGGCGTCCAAATCTGATAAAGCTATGCCTTCCAAGCTTTTGACACGACTTAGTGCAACATATATTTGACCTTTTGCAAAGTTTTTTTTACCAAGGTCGATTACAGCTCTTTCGAGGGTGGTACCCTGTAGTTTATGGACTGTAACCGCCCAGCTTAATATTAGAGGCAGCATACGGCGCTCCACATCTCCGTAACCTCTTAATGCCTGAAACGTAGTACTAGATGGAGGTATGGGTATGCAACCATTACTATCTTTTAGCCTAAGCCCAATAGATTCGTCATCAAATTTAACGTACACGGCTTCTGGTAGCTCTCCATCCTCCAGTTGATCTCTCCTCAAGGCCGGCCATTTGATTTTTTTTATTATACCCATAACTCCATTCACTAGTCCTTTTGATACGCAGATGTTGCGTCTCAACATCACTCGGGAATCGACGCCAATTTTTATAGATGGCAGAAAACCACCACAGCTATTGACGTCTTTGGGAATTACGTTCTCTGGTGGTGTTCTACCATATGTCGCTACTTCACGAGACTCATCCACTGCGTTGATTAGATAGGTCCGGTGCAGCTTTGCATTTTCCTTGGCAATTTTTTCGTTGTAATCGTCGACTTGCCTCACTGTGAGGAAAATACGAACGGCGGCTCCATCCGCAAATTCACCATTTAAAGACACGTGGCGCCGCTCGCATAATAATTCCAGCTGAGCCGTCGTCAATTCACCTACCCGTAAACTGTTCAATAAATCGATGAATTCGCTATCATCGCTCTGTCGCATGTTTATGGTTAGTTCACAAAAAAAAACTGATGCCACAAATTAACCTCTGCTGAAAACCACGATGGCTGCACAAAACACCAATTCCCTTTCACTGGAGGAAGCTGAAAGGCGATCGTGGATCAAGCTGATACGTTTTGCTCGTTGCCCTTCCGTCTCATTAGATAGACGATCGTTGATCAAGCCGAGACGATGACTACGTTTTTCTATATTTTCCCTGTTCAAAACTTTTTCTGTGTAAAGCCGCATTTTCGAAAGTCTATTTTTGCGTTCTTCACATGTCTCTTTTGAGATTGTCCTCGATGTATATTTCCTTTGTTTAGATAGGCGTTTCTCCCTGACTTCGTTTGTTTCCTTTAAACGGCGCTTTCTCATTTGATCAGCACGTTTAGTAGGTCTACCCATATTCAGACAAATTAGTTCGTGTACTTCAGAGTCCCTAAAAAGGAAAAAAATAAACAAACATTTAAAAAAAAAAAACCTACTTCAAAATAAACAATTCCAACACAAAATAATATGCACTAAAAAGTAAAAAAATAATTGTGTATTCTTCTACAACTTAATAATCAAATTACTTTTTCTACTCATCAATATGTATGTACGATCTATGTGTTTACCACGCAAGAAGGTAGGTAGGTACCAACCCACTTCAAATATAACTCAACACATACCTATGAATAACAAACAATGATCAAAATGTTTTATAGAGTTCTCCTAAGTAAAATGAAATGAAAAATATTAGACTACTTAAAAGTCAATCAAATTATTACGATAATATAATGTAGTTACAATTATTGTTATTTTTGGAGTCGGTGTCAGCCAAGTAGTCAAGGTTTGTGCAAAGAATCTGTCCCTACTTATCGCTGCCGTTGTATATTAAAACAAATAAACTAGCATACTTGGCTGACACCGACTCTAAAAATAACAATAATTGTAACTACATTATATTATCGTAATAATTTCGATTGACTTTTAAGTAGTCTAATATTTTTCATTTCATTTTACTTAGGAGAACTCTATAAAACATTTTGATCATTGTTTGTTATTCATAGGTATGTGTTGAGTTATATTTGAAGTGGGTTGGTACCTACCTACCTTCTTGCGTGGTAAACACATAGATCGTACATACATATTGATGAGTAGAAAAAGTAATTTGATTATTAAGTTGTAGAAGAATACACAATTATTTTTTTACTTTTTAGTGCATATTATTTTGTGTTGGAATTGTTTATTTTGAAGTCTTTTTTTTTGTTAAAATGTTTGTTTATTATGGTATGAGTTTCACTTTAAGGTAAATTTAAAAGGAAATACCGCCTATTGTAGCCGTATCCATGGCAAATTTTATATATTTTCTCGTTTCATGGTCCATAGACACCAAATCGATTGTCAACTCAAACTTTAGTATATATACATATATAGTACAAAATTATAGTTCCTCCCTCGTAGACACAACATTGAATACGTATGAATTATGTATCAATCTTATAATTATTATCTAAATACTTTTATTTGAAACAGTTTTTTATGCGACGAGCCATTATTGCAGGGGTTAGAAAAATTTTTAAATAATTCTGGTGTGGATATAAAAACACTCATAATTTCGTACCATGTACAATATTGAATACTTTTTTATAACCTTAAATTACTATACAATAACATGTTTTATTAAAAAAAATATATACGACCTACTATTACTGCCAGGGTTGGCATAAACAAGTGTCGGAGGACGAAAAAATTAAAGCTCCCTTCCTACGCACAACATCGAATCCGTACGAATTTTTTATTAATCTTACAATGTTTGCCCAAAACTTTTGACTGAAACTAATTTTGATTATATGAACCGTTGCTGCAAGGGGTTGAAAAAAAAAGATTAAATTACAACTAAAATCGTAACTCCCTTAATAGGTTCACAATCAAATCCGTTCAAATTGTGAGTTCATTTTATAATTTTTATTCAAAACTTCATCTAAAAATATTGTTGATAATACGAGCCATTGTTGCAGAGGGCTGAAAAAATAAAGGGGCGAATTAAAAATTTTAGTCGTATTTATTTTTGACTATCTGACTGTTACCTCAAATCTTTGTCAAAATAAATTTTCATGCGACCACGTATTTGTGCGAATGATGAAAAAAAAAACTGTTTGAAGGTTTAAATCAATTGCATAACTACCAGTAGGCATAATAATAAATTAGTTTATACATTCAATGCTGGATGCATTCAGTTGAGAAAAATAACATTTAATATATTTTCACTGCTTGGAGTATGAGAAAATATTTAATCGATATATTATTTTTAAATATTGGTGAACATATAATTCATATAATAGGTACATTAAAATTTGTAATTGTTCCAGGAATTTGTAAAAGATTCCAGAACATTTCCAAAATAAATAATTCCTTAGAAATCTACTCACGCCTGTAGGAGGTGCCGAAAGGAATTTTTTTTTCATTTTGTCATGTTTTTATAATAATGTTGAAGTGTTAGCCTCGTTACAATAACTAAAATATATCATTGCCAATAAAGCCAAGTGACGCGGTATTAAAAATCTGGGTTAGAATTCCGAACCAGTCATGCCGATTCATGTTTTCCATGGTTTCTGTAAATTACTTTAGGTATAAAAAGAGGTAGATTTTACTTGCAAGCCATGGCCAATACCTTCTGCAATATACCTGATTAGTATTAATGTGTGTTTCTGTCTCTAACGATCTCATGTTGACTAAACATTACCCACCCCGGTAAAAATGAAATAGTTGTACTGTTTACAAGATGTGTATAGAATTTGAAGTTCAAAAAGATTGGTTTGTAATAAATGCATCATAAATGTTCGTTAAACTTCAATCGTTATGCTACTTTATTTTTCTCAGATAAATCGTATTGGCACATAAAAAAAAGTGTTTTGTCAAGAGGTTCAAAAAGTGTGGATAACAGATCGGATAGCCCAGTTAATTAAATACAAATTGGTGTAAGGAATGGTTACAATGGTTTTGATTTTGCCAATTTTGTGCTTTGTAAATAACAGTAAAGAATATATTAGTATAATAAAACGCAGAACAAAAATTTGCTATGATTGCGGTAGAAGGGTATACTGTAAAAGTAAAAAGAGTACTATTAAACCATGTAATTTTTTAATATAAATGTTTCAATTATCAAATTTACATTACTACAGATAAACAAGAATTTTGTTTGACAACTTAATGAAATTTTGACTATAATTTATTGTACCAAATGTTAGTTTTCTTGCGTTTTTAAAATCTATATTCGCTTACGTTCTTGCTTTTTTCCTGGAAATAGGCTAAGTTTTGTAGGTACACTGACACTAATTGCGCCGTAACTATTGCTGATAACTAACCAGTAATTGGTAAAAAGAAAACGAATCTATAACAAACTAAATAAACATCATTAAAATAATTTGTATTTAAAATAAATTATACTTTCATCACATAAAAAACTTCGTATTTTGAACAATCCAGTTTTCAAATTTCAGAAAATATATGTAAACGAATAAATTTTAAAACACACAAAATAGGTTTTATTGATTACTATTTACAATTCCTTTTTCCTAGCATATTATTTGCCTTTATACTCTCATTAAATGATTTGATATTTCAATGTTTTTTTGTTTACAACGTAAATACTCGGGGCGAACGTTCTGATATCTTAAGTCATTGTTACACATAAGTATTTTTATCTGTAGTTACATTGCGCAGCCTTATGGATAAGAAAAGAAAAATATTAAAATAAATATAACATCAGAGTTTGATTGATGAATGAATAAATAATAAAATCTCGCTCGATCGAATCCTCTAAAACACAAAATACAGAGATGAAGTATCCGGCGTTCAGAATGCCATGGGAGGTAGGTTGACAGCAAGATGTCCGCGACCCTTGAGAGTGGGCTGGACGCCCTATCGTGAAAGAGTCTTTTCAAAGACAGGGGGCCTAGAAAAGAAAGCGAAAGCTTCGAGCTAAATAGAGGGCTGAGGCCAGATTTGTATTAGGCTTACGTAACGTTATTAAAAGTGAGGAAATGTAGGAAATGAATTTGAATGGCTGAATAAATGACTATATGAAATTAGAGTCAACTTATACCAACCTTCCTATTTACGTATTTATAATGATTTGGCAATTATTAATAGCTACAGATACAAAATAAAAATCAAATCATATAAAGCATTACATTTAAAATGTTATAAAGACATGGAATTTCAGAATAACTGGAGATAAGAAGTTCAAGTCAAATGATATGCTATCAAGCACCACACATTTTTATTTTTATGTTACATTTTTGAGACTTCCTATCATTTTTGAATCCAATTATAATTAAATTTTATTTATTTTTAATTTTAGTTTTTATTGCTACAAAAGCATGTTTATTTTTTTAATATAAATTAATTTATTCTTGCTATAATTATGCGTACCGGCCGCGTTAAATTTAGAAGCTGTTCTCAGCTAAAAACTGGAAAGCGAAACAATTGCATAAATATAAATAAGAAAAGCAATTTTATATACAGTGTATACATTGAAGAAACTCATGAATAAAGTGTTCAATTTGTTCGTTTGTGTCTAAAATTCACTTACACCGTATGATCACAAGCATATCTAAAATTTTGGTGACAGTTTAATTAATTTTTTACCAAGAAAATAAACAGTCAATAGTAGTATGTAATAGCCGGTCCGGCGCCAGGCGTCAGGCGGTGGTATCTGTGCCGGGTCAATGACCGATTGCTCTGACGTCACGGCGGCCATATTGGATGACCTTGACCTTGATTTTGACCTTGAACTTGACCTTTGACCTTCAAAATTTGCCCAAATTTGCCCAAATTTTGCCCAAAATTTCAATCGTTTTTAAAAATCTCGCCAAAAAATCTCAAAAAAATTTATAACTCAAAAATAAGGATTTTGAAAAACCTCAAAAGCCGTTTTGCCTTAGAAAAAATTCAAAATCCTAAAAATGACTTAAAAATCCTTGTCTACAGCTTCCGATAAACCATTTCTAGGAATAAGGATACCATGACCGCCATCTTGGATTATGATGTCACCGTTGCAAATACCGTTATGGCCACCAACTTTAAAATATTTATTTATGATCCAATTTTAATGAAAAATATTTAAAAAATTTAAAAAATTCAATTAATAAAATTTTAATAAAAAAGTTTAAAAAACATTCATTACGGCATTGAGCTCGGAGTCCTCGGTTCGAACCCGACGAGTGCAAAAAAAAAATATGGCGACCGATCCTTCCCTCACAGTGGCTACAGGCAGACTGACTCGCACCACTTTTTTCATAGCATATATATCATCAGGTAGTATGACATTATGTCCCCGATCTTTAAAATCTGTAATTTTTATGTTAGAAAAGCGGGAACAATTTTAAAAATCATTACAAAAATTAATAAATCGAATTAAATAATAAAAATCTTTAAAACCACCGTTGCACTTTTCGTTACGGCCGCCATCTTGAAAATCTGCAATTTCAATACTAAAAATTCGAAAAAAATTCCAAAATTCATCAAAAAATTCACTCATTAAGGAAATTATTAATTCCTGTCCTTGGTTCAATCCCTGGGCGATACAAAACAACTTTAATTTAAAAAAAATACCACAAAAGTGACAGGTTTGAGAAAATAAAAAGACCACAAGTTCTTTTAAAAAACAAAAATTTTTATTACATAAATTATACACTACTACAAGTACAAAAAAAAACACAGACAAATTACTAAAGTCTTGTGGATTTCTTGATTCAAACAGTCTTCTTATTTTACGGACTAAGTCCTTTACATGTCCTTAAATGTCTATTCAGTTTATCAGGTCGACATATTGGTACACCACAATTTTCACACAAAGACGAATTATCGATTTCATTAAAAGGACAGTGATATATTTCATGTCATTTAGCACTTTCAATATTTGCTAATGTTTTGTTACAAAATATACACCTTGATTTTGATGAATGTACAGCCAGTCTATCACAATTCCTAAGGTGTCGTGTCGTTGTAATCTTCCATAGTGCATAAACTTGCTTAAACACCTGTTGCACTGATATTTAATGCGTTCAGAGTTATTATTACAATTGTGTATTACATAATCCTGTAATTTCAAGTTTTTGATCTTCTCACAGTACATACAGTTGGGTGATGGAACACCGTTGGATGTCCCTTCCTTCATCAATGTCACTGGAACTGTTGACAACCATTGTAACACTGCTGATATGTTAACTTCTGAAGCCTTTGAGGTCTGCTCTGCGGAAGATGTTGCTCGCGTCGAAATCTCCTGCTGTGCTGAGAGAGTAGGTGTAGCTGTAGACGACGTTGTCATCAGGCTCTGCACTGATGATGGTAGACCTTCGATCCAGGTCGGTGTTGATAGTGGTAATGATGCCATCGAGTTCTCAAGAATAGCTAGATACTGGTATATTACGTTAGTCAAGTCTGACTATCCGATCCATTCATCACCGTAGCCAGAGACAGACTGAAGTTCATATCACCAGGGTCTCACTTATATATTCTCATTAGCTGGTACAACCTATGAGTCAAAACAATAACCATGTTCATTATACTTGCACTTAACTTTCTCGGAGCATTTTTTATAATGACGATGTAAGCTATCAAGACGTGAAATTAGTTTATTAACTTATTGCACTGAAATTGTATTCTTTTAACATTATTAGAACAACTGCTTCTTTCATGTGTGCGAGCATTTGAGGTGATAGTAAATGATGCGTCACAGTATTTGCACTGACGCAATGTACGCTCTTCATTAATTGAAGTATTCAATGCTGATGATGAAACTAAAGCTGACGGTGGAACAGCACATATCGAAGTCTCCTCCAGTGTTGACATCGACGTTGCTAACGGGATCTGCTCCACCACCGTCGTCGCTGACGTCATGGTTCCCGTAGTCGATGGTACAACCTCCATCGTTAAAGTCGGTAAAGATGCAATCGAGTTCGCAAGAACAGGTAATTGACACGACTTATGCACCAGATTAAACAAACTAGGTGATCCTTACACCGTCGACGTCAGTAACAAACTGAGAGTCCTACTGTCTAGGACTCGCTTATATACATGCACCGGATGGAATAATATGCTAGTCAAATCAAGAACAATTTACTATAATACTAGAGTCAAAACATCATTAAAAATAGAAGCACCATCAACAAAAAGGCAGCACATTTGGAAGCACCATCAACAAAGAGGCAGCAAATTTGGAAGCACAATCAAAAAAGGAAGCACATTTGGAAGAACCATCAACAAAAAGGCAGCTAATTTTGGAAGCACCATCATCAAAAAGATACCATATTTGGAAGCACAATCAAAAAAGGCAGCACATTTGGAAGCATTATAAAAAAGGCAGCATATTTGGAAGCACAATTAAAAAGGCAGCACATTTTGGACACACCATCAATAAAAAGGAAGCACATTCTACAAAACGAAAGCTCATTTAACGAAAAGGAGGTACATTCTCACTTGCATTCAACTCGTTAGGATGCGATCGTCAGTGTTAAGTTAGGATATAATGTCTCCATCAATCTATGAATCCATCAGTTTGTAGTTCCATAAGTCATTGGCTCCAATATTCATTGGCTCCATCAGTCATTGACTCCAACAGTCTTTTGACTCCAAATGTCATTGGCTCCTACAGTCATTGGCTCCAACTGCCTTTTGTTTCAACAGCTCCAATGATATTTGGCTAGAATGCTACGAGTCTAAGAGACTATGATGCCACAAGGCTACGAGTCTAAAAGGATCTAGCTGGTTACGAGTTATACATAGCTGCGAGACTGCATGGCTAAAAGACCGCGTGGCTACGAAACTACGTGTCTATGAAGCTACAAGGATACAAGTCTACTCGGCTCCAAATGACTACAAGGCGACAAGGCTACAAGACCACTTGTATACAAAGCTTTAATTCTACGAGTCTACAAGACTCCAACAACTACCTTCGAGTGTATAAAGCTCCAACTACTCCAGCAGCATTATATTATAAGATTACATGACTACGCAACTACGAGCCATGAGGTTACGAGACTATGTGACTACGAATCTTCAAGTTTACGAGTCTGCAAGGCTACAGAGCTACGAAGCTTCTAGAACACAAGTTTACGTGACTTCGAGGATACAAGATTACAAGTCTTCATGACTACTTGACTACGAAGCTACACGTCTACAAGGCTCCAATTGCCGCATCTGTCTTCGACGGAATTTTCTCTTTTGCTCCAACTGCTCCATCAGCAATATGTTATAAGATTACAAAGCTACTTGCTTACGTAGCTTCAAGTCTACGAGGCTCCAATGCATCATGACTACGAGACTACGAGCCATGATGTTAAGAGACTATGCGATTGCGAGTCTTCAAGGTTACATAATCGCTTGGTTATAGGACTACAAAGCTTCCAGAACACATGGCTACGAGACTGCATGGCTAAAAGGTCGCATGGCTACGAAACTACATGACTAACTGACTACAATAGCACCATTCACTGGTGAGAGTTAATTTATCTCATGCAAAATAACCTGTTTTAAGTAGTGTCGATTATTGTCAACAGTTGACACCACATGTTGCTTACAGGTAAATATTATTTATTTCTTTTATGTGGGATGCGGGATGCTCACCTAACGATCGCAATAGAAGGATGGCTTCGCTAGACTCCAAGGAGAAGGAAGTTTGTTCTTTCATGTTAGATCTTCACAGATGTCTCATGATATAGTATTTGACTGAGTAATGGTTATTTATTTTTTATTTGCACCTGGTAAAAAAAACTGCAAGTGCTGATTTAGTAGCAGAAATTCTCGAATTAAATGTAACTCCAAATAAAATGTCATGACGCATTAGGTAAAAAAAATCCTTTATGCAGAGAGCGGTTACTCAGAATAGACAGAAGCACTTAAAGAAACCACAGGAATAATCTGGAGCACACGGAGAAACCCATCATAATATTGACAAGAATATTCAGGAGCACACAGAGAAAACCATCATAATATTGACAAGAATAATCAGGAGCACACGGAGGAAACCATCATAATATTGACAAGAATAATCAGGAGCACACGGAGAAAACCATCATAATATTGACAAGAATAATCAGGGAAAGACAGCCGTAGTCGGTCTGTAGGTCTACAATTTCAACTGACACATCACACAACTTGCTCAGCCATTTATTCTGCTCAGGTCCAGCAACGCAAATTATTTCCTTTTGAAATAATAAATCTTCAATTGTTTTTTTCACTTGGTGGTACGGAATTTTACCTTCGTCCCACTCCAGGCCATGGTAGTATTTACATAGCCATTCATTCGTACGTTTACTTTTTTCGTCTAATAATTTCCAGGGATACGGAGGTCGGAACGTGCGAGTTCGAGTATTTTCTCCGGAGGTGACACTAATTTCCTTGAGCACGAATCCATTTTGACTCTGGAAACTTTGCAGGTTGCAGTATATCTTGTCGCTAGCAATGCTCGGTCGTAACTGAATTATTATCGAAAACGAAACAGTATTTATGTCAGAATTTTCACAAATTATCTCGACAATTGTACGATGCAAGCCGATCGTGAATTATCAGACAAAAAGCATAGGTGTTTGGTGGAAATTTCCACTAGTCGTTATCTCGATCCTACAGTCGATGTTTGAATTTATTCGATCATCCTGTTTGGAAATGTCAAACACCATTAAAGGAGCCTTGATCTTGAAACTGTCGGGACTCAGTATCGGTGACTGTCTCCGCCCATAGTAAGCTTGCTGAAACTTGCGTACATTTGATATGCGAGAAGAAATCTTCCACGATCTTCTGAAGCCCGACGATGACGTATCTTGATTTTTCAGTAGCGAAGCTGGACTTTACTATCCAATTGATACGCTGACTATGAGGCAAGCCAGGATAAGTTTCCAGGCTCCAGGATCGGAATAGCACATCAAGCTCTTGCCATTTTCTATGTTCTTCAACATCTTGACTCGTTCAACGGTGCTCACTTGGATGTGGGGAAGCATCCACTCGTTAGACTGTAGTGTTAGCGAGACATCTTGAGGGTTTTCTGCAGCGGCGACAATTGAATTAATGTGCGTGTTGTGCTAGAAGCAGTACGAGCTCTTGGTTCGAATAATAATTATATGCTTGTAGTCCTCAGCGAATCCAAAAAGCATTGTCAGAGAAACACAAACTTCGAACTTACCTTCGGCATAAACCAGAAGCTTATATTCATCCTCGAGAACCCAACCGGCCATCTTTGCAGCAGACAATTCATTTGGTGTGAGCGAAAGGTTATTTTTTATTGCAGATGTTATGCTTACATCTCTCGTCTGGTCTACCTCGATGCCATTGAGTACATATGTAATACACTCGATTAGGTGAAGAATACCATTGCAGGATATTGATGTCGATGTCGGATGCGTACCATCCGCTTTTGTCAGCGTGCCTCTTATATGTAGAAATGACTGCGAAGGTAAAGTACAAATATATTGGTGCTGTACAGCAATGCGTACTTCTGATGGTAGTGCATACGGTCCGAGCAGGAAAGGCTGGTACTCGTGCAATTCCATTTTCATAATGCTGTCATCAAAAATGACCAGATCTTCCATGTTAAGGATTTCGTCTTCCATATTTATTCGGCACTTGTCCAATACTAAGAAGATACTTTATGCTGTCAGGTGTTAATGCACCGATGTATTGTAGAGAATTTCTTTGTCTTGAAAATTCACCAGTCGTCCTTGCTGGTCAACGATTCTGACGATGACTTCGTGTGCGCATTTCACGACGATTGGAATGTAAATAGTACTTTGCGGTACCTGGGCCAGTTTATATCCTGGTGAGACCATTGGCGAAAACTCATGCAGCATGTTGCTTAGTCTTCCATTGAGATATGTTCCACTTGCCAAATTACAGTTTATTCTTATGACATACACAGGTAAAATGTTTACTGCACGTGTAGATTCGTACATTCTTCCTGTATCATACACCTTTCATTCTAATACGAGCATCTTACCTATGGTAACATGTTTCGTAAAGTCGACATTTTCACTGCATGTTAGAATGCTTTTTTGAGTGTTTGGATTTCCACGCAGTTGAAAGTCTACATCCTGTGGTAACATATCCCTGATGTAATTTGCAATGTCGTCAATTTCGTAAGAGCCAACAGGTAACTGTATTTCATTAGTGGTCCCATCGCTTTTCAGGAAGCATATCATGTAATTATCCTCGTCGATATTCGGTATGGCATTATATGTTTGAAAATCTACGAGTCCGATACACCATTCTCCGTCTAAATCCAGAGGCGGGAAATGATCCGCCCGCAGCTCTGATGCGTGACCTATCAAGGTAAGTGTTATCGACATGACTACTAAATTATCTACACTGCATAACCTTTAAGTAGCAATTGTTTTAGTCAGCTAATTTTTTTTAGTTAAAAAGAGAACACACAAGTGTCCGCAGTTTGTTTGATTAGGTGACAGTAGTATATAATAGCCGGTACTAGATCAGGCGCCAGGCGGTGGTGCCGGTGACGATGTCCGCCATCTTGGATTTGTGACGTCACGGCGGCAAAAATTCCTCAAAATTCCTCAAAAATGACTCAAAATGAATCAAAATTTCCCGTTTTAAGAAAAAATTTCCCGTTTTCGAGGGAAAAATTCCCGTTTCGAGGGAAAATTTCCCGATTTAGTCCTTAAAAATCCCAACGGCTAGAAATGTCCTGATAGAGGCTTAAGCATCCTTAACTCAAGCCTCAGTTAAGCCTCTATCAGGATGTGACCTTGACCTTTGACCTTGACCCCGACGGCCATCTTGGATCCACCATCTTGGATGACGTCATTTCGTTTGCTCGAACATTCCGGCATTGTGTTATCGGCCATTTTGAATTATGACATCACCGTTGCAATTTCCGTTACGGCTGCCATCTTTAAATTTATTATCCGATTTTAATGAAAAAAATTTAAAAATTATAAAAAAATTAAATAATAAAATTTTAATAAAATATTTAAAAAACAAACATTTACAACACGGAGCACGGAGTCCTCGATTCAAACCCGACGAGTGCAAAAAATAAAAATGGCGACCGATCCTTCCCCCGCGGTGGCTGCAGGCATACTGACTCCCTCCACTTTTTTTTTCAAAGCATATATATATCGTCAGGTAGTATGACGTCATGTCCGCCATCTTGTCCTCGTCTGCTGGAAGCCATCATCAGTGTATCGTCGGCGAGAGTGCGCTGACGCCATGTTAGTTTAATTATTATCCGCTAGAGTGCAGTAATAATTAATTATTGCTGTGACACCCGACATATTGTCATTTGGCCGCCATCTTGAAAATCCATAATTATTTAGCTAGAGATCCGGGAAAAAGTTCAGAAATCATTAAATAAATTTCCGATCAATATACTGATTAATTAGATCGACTAAGGTCCTTGATACGATCTAGGATGATGCAAAAAAATTAAATATAACATCAATTTAACATAATAGTAACAGGTTCGAGGAATTAAACACCGCAAGTTCTTTTACAAACATAATATTTATTACATAAATTCTATTCTACTACAGGATCACTTACGAAAGCCAGCAATCTTATAATCATTTAGTTCCACAGCGGTGTGAAATGACTAATTCTTAGCTCCAATCGGTTTATACTAGACAGAGTCCAGCCAGAACCTTTACAGACATAGTCCACCTCTTCTTGACAGAGTTTCTGGATACCGTTTTTAACAGTTTGCTTCACATCGTTAGAACTGTAAATTACTGCAGCCGATGTCTTGAATGCACACTTCTCCACTTTGTCATCGAACGGATATGGCTTTCCATATATACAGTCCAACAACAAGTTATATTTCAAAGGTCCGTTTGTTGCTACATCATCAGTAAGCTGATTGATTATCTTCTGTCTGATATCGTCAAGAAAATTACAAATGTCCTTCGACTCACCGAACGTATTTAGATAATAGTAGTCTTTCAACGTTCCACGAAATGCAGACTGCGCCAAGTAGAAGCCATTATCGTTCACTTGTAATGCTCCGAACACAGTCTTAGGTTTAGTTCCATGTGCAGACGTCATAACAATCGGTTGCCGGGCATCTGTTTTTTTGGTTGTACGCTTTCGTGTCTCCAATCTAAAGCGAGGAGTCTAAATGTCGGCAGGTAGTTCAGCAGTAGGAGCACAGACTCCACCTTTACATTTTTTCGCATGATGTCGCAAACTGTCAATTCGAGTAAACCATTTAAAGCACTCATTACATCGAAACTTCATGCGAGAAGGATTCTTCGTGCATTTGCTCCGCTCATGTCTTCATGCATCATGGGAAAATGCGAACGACGTATCACAGTAGCTGCAAGGATACCGTGGTGATGAAGACGATCCTTTCATACCCGATCCAGATACAGGCGTTGCAACAGTAGTACCATTTCCAAGCATTCTCTTATGCACATCGATGCATCGTTGTTGCGCCGAAACCTTTACTTTCTGCCGCACAGCAGGACCTTTGCATGCCTTCATGTGCGTTTTCATATTATCTTTTCTGGCAAACTGCTTATGACATTTCTCACAAACAAACATTTTACGATATAGGTTCTTGGCACATTCGCTCCTCTCGTGCCGCCGAGCATTGCTGTTGTTTGAGAAAATCTTGTCGCAGTAACAGCACCGATGTTCGCTAGTTGTCAAATCAGCATCCATTGAAGGCTCCATCGAGGTCGTATCGTCGATCGTCGTGGTTTCCTGCACATCCAGCTCAGTAGTCATTAAGCTATCTTCTCCTGGTGGTATCACATCTGTTGAAATCTCCTCCAATGTTGACGTCGTCGTCGTTGCCAACGAGATCTGCTCCACCATTGTCGTCGCTGACGTCAAGGTTCCCGTAGACGATGGTACAACGTCCATCGAGTTCGGCGTTAAAGTCGGTGAAGATGCCATCGAGTTCTCAAGAACAGGTAATTACGCGACTTATGCACCAGATGAAATAATCTAGGTGATCCTTACACCGTCGACGACAGTAACAAACTGAGCGACCTGCTGTCTAGGACTCGCTTATATACATGCACCGAATGGAATAATACGCAAGTCAAATCAAGAACCATTTACTATAATACTAGAGTCAAAACAACATTAAAAATAGAAGGACCATCAACGAAAAGGCAGCACATTTGGAAGCACCGACAACGAAAAGGCAGCACATTTGGAAGCACCGACAACGAAAAGGCAGCACATTTGGAAGCACCGACAACGAAAAGGCAGCACATTTGGAAGCACCGACAACGAAAAGGCAGCACATTTGGAAGCACCGACAATGTAAACGCAGCACATTTGGAAGCACCGACAACGAAAAGGCAGCACATTTGGAAGCACCGACAACGTAAAGGCAGCACATTTGGAAGCACCGACAACGTAAAGGCAGCCCATTTGGAAGCACCGACTACGAAAAGGCAGCACATTTGGAAGCACCGTCATCGAAAAGGCAGCACATTTGGAAGCACCGACAACGTAAAGGCAGCACATTTGGAAGCACCGACAACGAAAAGGCAGCACATTTGGAAGCACCGACAACAAAAAGGCAGCACATTTGGAAGCACCGACTTCGAAAAGGCAGCACATTTGGAAGCACTGTCATCGAAAAGGCAGCACATTTGGAAGCACCGACAACGAAAAGGCAGCACATTTGGAAGCACCGACAACGTAAAGGCAGCACATTTGGAAGCACCGACAACGTAAAGGCAGCACATAAGGAAGCACCGACTACGAAAAGGCAGCACATTTGGAAGCACCGTCATCGAAAAGGCAGCACATTTGGAAGCACCGACAACGTAAAGGCAGCACATTTGGAAGCACCGACAACGAAAAGGCAGCACATTTGGAAGCACCGACAACGAAAAGGCAGCACATTTGGAAGCACCGACAACGAAAAGGCAGCACATTTGGAAGCACCGACAACGAAAAGGCAGCACATTTGGAAGCACCGACTACGAAAAGGCAGCACATTTGGAAGCACCGACTAGGAAAAGGCAGCACATTTGGAAGCACCGACAATGAAAAGGCAGCACAATAGGAAACACCGACAACGTAAAGGCAGCACATTTGGAAGCACCGACAACGAAAAGGCAGCACATTTGGAAGCACCGACAATGAAAAGGCAGCACATTTGGAAGCACCGACAACGAAAAGGCAGCACATTTGGAAGCACCGACAACGAAAAGGCAGCACATTTGGAAGCACCGCCAACGAAAAGGCAGCACATTTGGAAGCTCCATCAATTAAAAAAGGCAAAAAGGAAGCACAAGTTACGAGATCTAAGTCTTAGTAAGAAATCATAATACAAGAAATAAAAACATTACATTCTTATAATTTAAATTATTTATTTTATTGCTTTACATTATACAAATGCAAGTAAAACAAGTCAATATTGTATGTAGCCAGCATTCCTCAGTTCCTTGAGTATGAAGGATATTTCTTTGATGCACGAATAGTTTCCTGCACAAAGCGAACCATGTAGAAGTCTTAGCCGGTCAACCAATATGTTTGGATCTTTCCATGATGTGTAATCATTCTCTTCTACCACCATCTTCCTTGCACCTTTATAATACATATTATGATCTCTGGTGTCTTCCGTTTTACCACCAACCTCAGGGTAACTTTCATGTTTGAGACGGTGATCATCACAAGCTTGATCAGATTTATTTAATATATCACGTCGTTTCCATCGTTTCGGTCTCAGGACACCGCCACATTCTTCGATCTTGGCAGCTTTAGGTGCTTCATCATAGTCTATGTCTTTGTCAACAGCCTAAGAGTCACTGTAACAATCACCGTAGAAGGAATCGTCTTCACCCAATTTACCGTAATAATTCGATGTTGATGATGTTGAAGTGTCTTCATCGTCTTCATGCTTCCTTTTAAGGAGTCCATCATTTTTACAAAGTAGGAAAGATCTACTTGAATTCGGCTGGAATATATTCTCACTTTTCACGTTAAGGATTCTTCCATTGTCTTCATTCTTCCGTAAATCATCAACCTTCTTCAATTTAAGTTCTTTGTCCAGATCGGAAGAGCCAAGAAAATTATTGTCGTAATGCAGATCACTCTTCCTTAGGCTAGTAGATTCATCGTTGTCCTCTAGCTTGTACGCAGGCTTGGCGCTACAAGTTCTGCCATGTCTTTTTAGGCTCTCTCTCCGCGTAAACGACTTGCTACATCGAACACAACTTATCATATTGCGCAGTGGATTTTTAACACAGTCATTCTTCTCGTGTTGTCTTTTATTCTTTCTCAAGATAAACTCTTTACTGCAAAACTTACACCTATGTTCTTTCGATACAGCGTCAGATCCCAAATCGGAATTCATATTAGTTACTGAGACTAATGCCAGATACCAATTGAGTGTTTTAAATTAGATTCAATACTTAAATAGAAATTTTTTCATATTTCATCAGCGAGAATTAATATATCTCATGCAAAAGTACTTTATGCATGTAGTTCTGCTTTTCAACAACAGATGTCGCCACATGTTGCTTGCAGGTAAATAATATTTAGTTATTTTATGCGGGATGCGGGATGCTCACTAACGATCGCAAAAGAAGGATGGCTTCGTTAGACTCCAAGGAAAAGGAAGTTCGTCTTGCATGTTGGTGCTCCACAGATGTCTCATGGCGTAATATTAATTTGACTGAGTAATGATATTTGTTAATTCCACCTGATAAAAATATTGCAAGTTTTGATTTAGTAGCAGAAATTATCGAATTAAATGTAACTCCAAATAAAATGACATGTCTCATTAGAACAAAAAAAATCCATGCAGAGAGCGGTTTCTCAGAATAGTCAGAAACACTTGAAGAAACCACAGGAATGATTGCAAGAACACGGGAAAAACCATCAAAATATTGTCAAGAATAATCAGGAGCACACTGAGAAAACCACCATAATATTAACAATATTAATCGGAAGCACACGGAGAAAACCATCATAATATTGACCACATTAATCGGAAGCACACAGAGAAAACCACCACATGTTTTCTTTGATATCATAAAATTACAAGAAAAAATATTTAAAAATAAAAATAAATTAATAAATAATTTAAAAAAATAAAAAAAAATGCATAAATTTCTGGCTTGTACAAGAACTCTATCTTTGCTCAACAATGATAAGTTTACAAGCTATCAGAAACTGTTTATGCATTTTTTTAATTTTTTTAATTTTTTATTAATTTATTTTTATTTTTAAATATTTTTTCTTGTTATTTTATGATATCAAAGAAAACATGTGGTGGTTTTCTCTGTGTGCTTCCGATTAATCTGGTCAATATTATGATGGTTTTCTCCGTGTGCTTCCGATTATTATTGTTAATATTATAGTGGTTTTCTCAGTGTGCTCCTGATTATTCTTGACAATATTTTGATGGTTTTTCCCGTGTTCTTGCAATCATTCCTGTGGTTTCTTCAAGTGTTTCTGACTATTCTGAGAAACCGCTCTCTGCATGGATTTTTTTTTGTTCTAATGAGACATGTCATTTTATTTGGAGTTACATTTAATTCGATAATTTCTGCTACTAAATCAAAACTTGCAATATTTTTATCAGGTGGAATTAACAAATATCATTACTCAGTCAAATTAATATTACGCCATGAGACATCTGTGGAGCACCAACATGCAAGACGAACTTCCTTTTCCTTGGAGTCTAACGAAGCCATCCTTCTTTTGCGATCGTTAGTGAGCATCCCGCATCCCGCATAAAATAACTAAATATTATTTACCTGCAAGCAACATGTGGCGACATCTGTTGTTGAAAAGCAGAACTACATGCATAAAGTACTTTTGCATGAGATATATTAATTCTCGCTGATGAAATATGAAAAAATTTCTATTTAAGTATTGAATCTAATTTAAAACACTCAATTGGTATCTGGCATTAGTCTCAGTAACTAATATGAATTCCGATTTGGGATCTGACGCTGTATCGAAAGAACATAGGTGTAAGTTTTGCAGTAAAGAGTTTATCTTGAGAAAGAATAAAAGACAACACGAGAAGAATGACTGTGTTAAAAATCCACTGCGCAATATGATAAGTTGTGTTCGATGTAGCAAGTCGTTTACGCGGAGAGAGAGCCTAAAAAGACATGGCAGAACTTGTAGCGCCAAGCCTGCGTACAAGCTAGAGGACAACGATGAATCTACTAGCCTAAGGAAGAGTGATCTGCAATACGACAATAATTTTCTTGGCTCTTCCGATCTCGACAAAGAACTTAAATTGAAGAAGGTTGATGATTTACGGAAGAATGAAGACAATGGAAGAATCCTTAACGTGAAAAGTGAGAATATATTCCAGCCGAATTCAAGTAGATCTTTCCTACTTTGTAAAAATGATGGACTCCTAAAAAGGAAGCATGAAGACGATGAAGACACTTCAACATCATCAACATCGAATTATTACGGTAAATTGGGTGAAGACGATTCCTTCTACGGTGATTGTTACAGTGACTCTGAGGCTGTTGACAAAGACATAGACTATGATGAAGCACCTAAAGTTGCCAAGATAGAAGAATGTGGCGGTGTCCTGAGACCGAAACGATGGAAACGACGTGATATATTAAATAAATCTGATCAAGCTTGTGATGATCACCGTCTCAAACATGAAAGTTATCCTGAGGTTGGTGGTAAAACGGAAGACACCAGAGATCATAATATTTATTATAAAGGTGCAAGGAAGATGGTGGTAGAAGAGAATGATTACACATCATGGAAAGATCCAAACATATTGGTTGACCGGCTAAGACTTCTACATGGTTCGCTTTGTGCAGGAAACTATTCGTGCATCAAAGAAATATCCTTCATACTCAAGGAACTGAGGAATGCTGGCTACATACAATATTGACTTGTTTTACTTGCATTTGTATAATGTAAAGCAATAAAATAAATAATTTAAATTATAAGAATGTAATGTTTTTATTTCTTGTATTATGATTTCTTACTAAGACTTAGATCTCGTAACTTGTGCTTCCTTTTTGCCTTTTTTAGTTGATGGAGCTTCCAAATATGCTGCCTTTTCGTTGGCGGTGCTTCCAAATGTGCTGCCTTTTCGTTGTCGGTGCTTCCAAATGTGCTGCCTTTTAGTTGTCGGTGCTTCCAAATGTGCTGCCTTTTCGTTGTCGGTGCTTCCAAATGTGCTGCCTTTTCGTTGTCGGTGCTTCCAAATGTGCTGCCTTTACGTTGTCGGTGCTTCCAAATGTGCTGCCTTTTCGTTGTCGGTGCTTCCAAATGTGCTGCCTTTTCGTAGTCGGTGCTTCCAAATGTGCTGCCTTTTCGTAGTCGGTGCTTCCAAATGTGCTGCCTTTTCGTTGTCGGTGCTTTTAAATGTGCTGCCTCTTCGTTGTCGGTGCTTCCAAATGTGCTGCCTTTTCGTTGTCGGTGCTTCTAAATGTGCTGCCTTTACGTTGTCGGTGCTTCCAAATGTGCTGCCTTTTCGATGACGGTGCTTCCAAATGTGCTGCCTTTTTCGTAGTCGGTGCTTCCTAATGTGCTGCCTTTACGTTGTCGGTGCTTCCAAATGTGCTGCCTTTACGTTGTCGGTGCTTCCAAATGTGCTGCCTTTACGTTGTCGGTGCTTCCAAATGTGCTGCCTTTTCGTTGTCGGTCCTTCCAAATGTGCTGCCTTTACGTTGTCGGTGCTTCCAAATGTGCTGCCTTTTCGATGACGGTGCTTCCAAATGTGCTGCCTTTTCGTTGTCGGTGCTTCCAAATGTGCTGCCTTTTCGTTGTCGGTGCTTCCAAATGTGCTGCCTTTTCGTTGTCGGTGCTTCCAAATGTGCTGCCTTTTCGTTGTCGGTGCTTCCAAATGTGCTGCCATTTTCGTAGTCGGTGCTTCCTAATGTGCTGCCTTTACGTTGTCGGTGATTCCAAATGTGCTGCCTTTACGTTGTCGGTGCTTCCAAATGTGCTGCCTTTACGTTGTCGGTGCTTCCAAATGTGCTGCCTTTTCGTTGTCGGTCCTTCCAAATGTGCTGCCTTTTCGTTGTCGGTGCTTCCAAATGTGCTGCCTTTTCGTTGTCGGTGCTTCCAAATGTGCTGCCTTTTCGTTGATGGTCCTTCTATTTTTAATGTTGTTTTGACTCTAGTATTATAGTAAATGGTTCTTGATTTGACTTGCGTATTATTCCATCCGGTGCATGTATATAAGCGAGTCCTAGACAGCAGGTCGCTTAGTTTGTTACTGTCGTCGACGGTGTAAGGATCACCTAGATTATTTCATCTGGTGCATAAGTCGCGTAATTACCTGTTCTTGAGAACTCGATGCCATCTTTACCGACTTTAACGCCGAACTCGATGGACGTTGTACCATCGTCTACGGGAACCTTGACGTCAGTGACGACAATGGTGGAGCAGATCTCGTTGGCAACGACGACGACGTCAACATTGGAGGAGATTTACAGATGTGATACCACCAGGAGAAGATAGCTTAATGACTACTGAGCTGGATGTGCAGGAAACCACGACGATCAACGATACGACCTCGATGGAGCCTTCAATGGATGCTGATTTGACAACTAGCGAACATCGGTGCTGTTACTGCGACAAGATTTTCTCAAACAACAGCAATGCTCGGCGGCACGAGAGGAGCGAATGTGCCAAGAACCTATATCGTAAAATGTTTGTTTGTGAGAAATGTCATAAGCAGTTTGCCAGAAAAGATAATATGAAAACGCACATGAAGGCATGCAAAGGTCCTGCTGTGCGGCAGAAAGTAAAGGTTTCGGCGCAACAACGATGCATCGATGTGCATAAGAGAATGCCTGGAAATGGTACTACTGTTGCAACGCCTGTATCTGGATCGGGTATGAAAGGATCGTCTTCATCACCACGGTATCCTTGCAGCTACTGTGATACGTCGTTCGCATTTTCCCATGATGCATGAAGACATGAGCGGAGCAAATACACGAAGAATCCTTCTCGCATGAAGTTTCGATGTGATGAGTGCCTTAAATGGTTTACTCGAATTGACAGTTTGCGACATCATGCGAAAAAATGTAAAGGTGGAGTCTGTGCTCCTACTGCTGAACTACCTGCCGACATTTAGACTCCTCGCTTTAGATTGGAGACACGAAAGCGTACAACCAAAAAAACAGATGCCCGGCAACCGATTGTTATGACGTCTGCACATGGAACTAAACCTAAGACTGTGTTCGGAGCATTACAAGTGAACGATAATGGCTTCTACTTGGCGCAGTCTGCATTTCGTGGAACGTTGAAAGACTACTATTATCTAAATACGTTCGGTGAGTCGAAGGACATTTGTAATTTTCTTGACGATATCAGACAGAAGATAATCAATCAGCTTACTGATGATGTAGCAACAAACGGACCTTTGAAATATAACTTGTGGTTGGACTGTATATATGGAAAGCCATATCCGTTCGATGACAAAGTGGAGAAGTGTGCATTCAAGACATCGGCTGCAGTAATTTACAGTTCTAACGATGTGAAGCAAACTGTTAAAAACGGTATCCAGAAACTCTGTCAAGAAGAGGTGGACTATGTCTGTAAAGGTTCTGGCTGGACTCTGTCTAGTATAAACCGATTGGAGCTAAGAATTAGTCATTTCACACCGCTGTGGAACTAAATGATTATAAGATTGCTGGCTTTCGTAAGTGATCCTGTAGTAGAATAGAATTTATGTAATAAATATTATGTTTGTAAAAGAACTTGCGGTGTTTAATTCCTCGAACCTGTTACTATTATGTTAAATTGATGTTAGATTTAATTTTTTTGCATCATCCTAGATCGTATCAAGGACCTTAGTCGATCTAATTAATCAGTATATTGATCGGAAATTTATTTAATGATTTCTGAACTTTTTCCCGGATCTCTAGCTAAATAATTATGGATTTTCAAGATGGCGGCCAAATGACAATATGTCGGGTGTCACAGCAATAATTAATTATTACTGCACTCTAGCGGATAATAATTAAACTAACATGGCGTCAGCGCACTCTCGCCGACGATACACTGATGATGGCTTCCAGCAGACGAGGACAAGATGGCGGACATGACGTCATACTACCTGACGATATATATATGCTTTGAAAAAAAAAGTGGAGGGAGTCAGTATGCCTGCAGCCACCGCGGGGCAAGGATCGGTCGCCATTTTTATTTTTTGCACTCGTCGGGTTTGAACCGAGGACTCCGAGCTCCGTGTTGTAAATGTTTGTTTTTTAAATATTTTATTAAAAATTTTATTATTTAATTTTTTTATAATTTTTAAATTTTTTTCATTAAAATCGGATAATAAATTTAAGGATGGCGGCCGTAACGGAAATTGCAACGGTGACGTCATAATTCAAAATGGCCGATAACACAATGCCGGAATGTTCGAGCAAACGAAATGACGTCATCCAAGATGGTGGATCCAAGATGGCCGTCGGGGTCAAGGTCAAAGGTCAAGGTCACATCCTGATAGAGGCTTAACTGAGGCTTGAGTTAAGGATGCTTAAGCCTCTATCAGGACATTTTTAGCCGTTGGGATTTTTAAGGACTAAATCGGGAAATTTTCCCTCGAAACGGGAATTTTTCCCTCGAAAACGGGAATTATTTTCTTAAAACGGGAAATTTTGAGTCATTTTGAGTCATTTTTGAGGAATTTTGAGGAATTTTTGCCGCCGTGACGTCACAAATCCAAGATGGCGGACACCGGTACCGGCACCACCGCCTGGCGCCTGATCTAGTTCCGGCTATTATACACTACTGGTGACTATTCGGTTTCGTAATTGTAGAACAATGTAGTGGTCCGGCCCAGGTACCGCCTAAGTCCTGGTGGAGGTCGTAAATTTCCAAAACTATCGTAGTACTCGGCCATTTTTCCAGACTTTATGTACGCCACCCAGTGCGTGCCACAATCTGCCGACGTGTCTAAATTAATTATTATGTCACATTCACGTGTCTTTGGCTTGCTGGGCAAAGTGTCTCGCATGAAAACGCCTTGGAAATGTGGTATTTTCAGTTTGCGTGCGTACTTGATTAAATCTATATTGGTGAGTGGATGTTTCGGCAAAGAACTTAGGATTTTTTCATTCTTTTCTTTCTCATGCCTCGACCTGATTCGTGAGGTTGCAAGTAGAGTCCTGCGCCGTTTTTTTTTTACCCATGGTAATGGCTTCCATGCTGGCATTGTGTCGTTGCTTGCGCTAATTCTTCGAAGTGTTGACTGCCCACAGTATACCGCTCGTTGCATCTATGAGGCCGCCGAGAGCACCCAATGCAGGCAAAGGAAGAAATCCTCCGATAACCTTCTTGTCGAGAGTCTGTAATTTTTGCTTGGCTTTTTGCACGCCTGCACCAGTATTGTGTTTGGTCTTGCGTGAGTTAGACTTTGACTTGATGGAGCTGGCTCGACGAGCACCCAGTTCTAGTTTAGTCTTTGCCTTCTTGATTTTTGAAACGCCCCAGGCCGCGATTTTCTCTCCTAGTCCCGCGTTTGACGATTTACTTATATCTTCGGCTTCCTGTGCCAATATCTCGTCGGCCCGGTGCCTGGATTTCAGATCCTTGCTTAATGAATATGCAATATCGTGCTGCTTGAACTTTTCGTCGAGAGAATTAATGCCCACATCACCGCGAGCTAACCTTTTCGCTAGTTTAGTGCCGGGGCTGCAGAATCTGTAGCCGGGAATGTATAGCTCGAATGTAAGATTGTTTATCAGCAAGTTCACGAGTCCTGCGCCGATGTGTTTATTGTTCTTACCTCTTCGAGTCATTGCGCACAACAGACCAGAAAGTATAAATGTGTTTGATTTTATACAATTTCGTCAGTACAATGCAAGTCGTCAAGCAAGAAATGTATTTGCCCGTGCGCATTAAGCAAGACGATGAAACTAGCGGTCGTGGATCATAATAAGAGAATTGGCAACACAGCAAGCCATGAGCCGAAGGGAAACAATATCATCCCATCAGTCGCAAGCTGGGAGTGTTGGTGTTCATGTGGTAAAAAATTTCCGTTGTTATTCTAAACTTTTCTGTGTGTAAGGAAGCGATTCAACACCAAGGTAAGTCACGCCATGCATTTTTATCACTCTATATAAAATCTCACATTCCAAAATAAGAAGCTACAATTACAGAAACGAGATATCTTTTAGTACTTTGGTTTCTTCACGTAGCATATTTACTGGAAAACAATATCCTTGTATCAGTTCTGATAAAAACCTGTTTCCTCTTTCAGTTTGTATGGCAAAGGTAAAAGTCGACAAAATGGGACAATTCCGATCATGCTATTGGGGCTATTTCGATCACAGGAAATAATTTATTGCTCTGGAGAATACAGCACACAATGGATCGTATTTATCAACTAATCTTAAAAGCGATTACTCGACACTGCTCTATTGTCACGGTGCACGTAGCTGACAGAAAAAAGTATTATCTTAATGTTTCAAGGATAGCTGAGGGGACAGTTAGAGACCTAGCTGTCGCCAGTTTGTAGATACTGATGTTTATCTTTTCGACTACCGCACATTCTGTTGCGGTGATTGGTTTCACTGCCGATGCTTGGCGGGTCGCACCCTATATTACTCAAGAAAGAGTTGGCTGGTCGCACTCCGTGTTGGCCACACTTTAAATACCTCGCACACATTTTTTCATCTCGATGCCATAAAATAAAGGCATTACCAACTTGACATATATAAAACGAAAAAGTGTCAAGTTTGTACCTTGAAATATGACCATTGGTTAAATACTGTCAGAGTGTTTGCCATCCACAAATTTTACTGGTTCTTAGTACCAGCCGCTGTGTGCTGAAATCTAACAACTTTCGAAATGGGTCTTCGGGGACCATAGTAGCATAAGTTTAGTTAATTACGGATTTTCTTAAACATCTTGATACTGATATCTAATATTGTTATTAATAATTTATTTAATCTCCAAATCCTTTCTGGAATACGAGACGATAACAGAATTCCACACTACCCAACCGAGATAAACATTTTGACAGGGACCGGAAAGTTACTTTTAAAAAGTAACTCAGTTACAGTTACAAATACTCCATTGGAAATGTAACCCTGTTACAACTACAAGTTACACTACTGAAAATATACCAGTTACAGTTACAGTTCTGAGAAAAGTAACTGTAAGTTACTTTAACAGTTACTTTTTGAAAAACTAAAAATGTGATACGTAATATTGTTATAGTTAAAAGCTAATAAAACATATTGTGTTTAGTAAAGATGTATGTTTATTTAAACTTAAAATTTTAAAATAGGTCTTAAATTACATTGAGTAATTAGTTCACACTACAAAATTGTTCGCAGAACCACATAAGCACTTCACAATAATGTTATTTTTATCACTCGACCGAATTTCGAAAAAAATTAGAATATGAAGGCCACAGCAACGAAAATTTTGAACTGCTTTCTCGGCTTCTCGCTTCATTATAATCTGTCATTGCTTTCGCGCATGTGCAGAGGTAGGTAAATTAATTAAACAGCACAGCAGTAAACCCGCATGTTGCAAATATTAAATAAATGACAATCAAAATACGAGTGCAGGCTAGCCAACAGCAATTTTACTAGTACAAGCAATACCATCGCAAATAATATGCTTGTCGGGATTTTCGTTCTGGGTTTGAAAAAATTAACAAATCGTTGTTCGTTCAGTAAGAAATACATTAAGAAAATGTAACGCAAGAAGTAACGACAATTATCGTTACTTTAAGGCAGAAAAATGTAATTCAGTTACAGTTACAGTTACTGAAAACTTAATATATTGCGTTACCACGATCGTTACCATAAAAAGTAATTGTTACAAATAACGTCGTTACTAGTAGCGCGTTACTTCCAGTCCCTGCATTTTGATGCATTTTACTGAAGTGTTGCTTGCATTTAAAACATCTCAAATGTAAATCAACACTAATATGTACTATGGTTGTGAATTTCAGATGGTCAGAAACTACAAAAGAAAGAACACCACTCTTCAGTGGTCCGAGGAGTCTATGTCAAATGCTATCAGCAGTGTCCTCCATGGAGAAACAACCATCAGAGCAGCTGCTATCTTACATCAGGTGCCATTCACCACACTTCAGAACAGGATCCAAAAAGTAAAACTACTGCAGTTATTAGGAGACAAAGGGAAAGAGTGCAAACATAAAGTTGGTCACCCACCTGTACTAAATGCTGAGGAGGAAGATGAACTGTGTGACAGACTGCTCAAACTGTTGAAAAGAGGCTTTGGTTTGACCACAATTCAGGTAAGAAATGCAGCATACATGTATGCTGAAAAGAAGGGTCTAAAAATTCCATGGAGCAATACCGAAAAATTGGCTGGTAAAGATTGGCTTGGCAAGTTCATGTCCAGACATCCTCAACTCTCTTTGAGGAAACCGGAAGGTTTGTCAAAAATGAGGGCAGCTGCCATGGATGAAAAAGAATTTAACGACTTTTATGACCTCTTTGGTGATTTGACGAATGAATTAGAACTCAGGGAGAAGCCAGAGAGAATTTATAATGTTGATGAGTCTGAATTTCCTTTAAACAATAAGCCATCAAAAATCATTTGTGAAAAAGGCCAAAGAGAAGTAATTAAATTGACAAGTGTAGAACATGGGGAAAATTTGTCAGTAGTAGCTTGTTTCAGTGCTAGTGGGGTGTACATACCACCATTCGTGATTTTCAAGGGTGTGCGGTATCGAGAGTCATACTGTGCTAATTTGCCATCTAAATCTGTAGCAGAAATGTCTGAATCTGGATATATAAATGAGGACCTATTTCTCAGATGGTTGCAACATTTTCAAAAGCACAGACTCCCAGGGAAATGCCTTCTTATTTTGGATGGACACGCATCACATTGTTCGCTTAAATGCCTGAACTACTGCAGAGAAAATGAAATTGAACTTCTCTGTTTACCACCTCATACCACTCATGTCCTTCAGCCTCTAGATCGCACACTATTCAAACCATTAAAAACTTTCTACCATCAAGAAGCAACCACATTCTTTCACAACAACCCAACACAATCGATCACCAAGTCTGACTTTGGAAAGATTTTCACAGCTGCGTGGAACAAAGCTGCATCCCATGGGAATGCTACTAAAGGGTTTCAGTGTACTGGTCTCTACCCATTTAACCCTAAGGCTATCTCGATGGATAAATTTCTACCATATGTAGCTTTCCGAGCTGAATCTCCTTCTACATCAACAAAATCATCCACCATGCAAACTTCAGGTCCTTCATCTGAAGTTTCTCTTGATCATGTTCAAAATAAGTCACACAGCCAACATTCCCCGTCCAAACACACAGTTTGCTCCAGTTCCCAAGCTTCATCCACCATGTCCATATCAGCTTCTATGTCCAAGTCTCCCAGTGAACAGAAACTCATTGGATTTAATGACATCATTCCAACCCCAAACAAATCATCTACAAATAGGAATCTACCGAAACAAACCAGAAAGCAGAAATCTCGACATCTGACATCGGATGGAAACATCAAGGCAACAGCAGAAAAAGTTAAAATTGCCACATTAAAAAAGAAACAGATAGATTGCATAGTGAAGAGACGAAGACTGTTTGCAGAAAATGAAATGGACTCTAGTGGAGAAGAAATCCTCATCATGAAAGATTCGAGTGACGCACCATGTGGATTTTGCAACAGAAGATGGAGCCAGTCTGCCAACAGAGGGGACTGGATCAAGTGCCAGAAATGTAGAAGCTGGTATCATGAAATCTGTGTGGGTGCCAAAGGAAAGAAACATTTCAGATGCGGTAAATGTGTGTGATCATGATTGCCCCACTATGATCGGATTTACCCCGTGTGTGATCGCAATTACCCCACTTGTTTTGTGAATCCTGTGATATCACCTTTTAAAGAATAATTTTTTTGTAAATTTATATGTGCCATTAATTACCTTTTTCATTCAAGGTATATTAAGTATACATATTGAAGTTTATGCTCATGTATTTTCATTAACCTAATCTTATTTTCAACAATTTATTTTCACAACACAATTTGAAGTGATCGGAATTGCCCCTCTCTACCCTATAGTCAAAGACTGGCCTCTATATAAGGGTTGGTACAGACAAGGTTTCGATCAGTTTATCGTCAAACATGAGTCATAGCATTTCAAAATTCGGTCGTAGCAGTCGAGATTTACGTACTACTCTCAAGTCTCATGACGACGTTATCCGCAAATACATAATACTACTGGCTCAGAAAGTCGAAAGTGTGAAAAAGGAATTACTAGAGTATCTCGTTGCCATCGACCAGCGCGTGGAAGCTTCGGATTCTCGAATTAGCGACATGATCGAAGTATCGAATGCACAAATCTGTGATGATTTGAGGACTTTTCAAAGTAGTCTTAAAGCATCACTAACTCACTTGTCAACAAATTCAGATTTAGCCAAAGACAAGAAAAAAGTTTCTGCGAATGAATAAAAAAGTATAAAAGGAGGTCTTGCAATATGTTTTCAGCCAGTACAATATCGGACCTGGCCAGTGACTTTCATCGAGCTATACAGTCTGTTCGTGAAAAATATCTACTTGCTAGACAAACCAGACTTGCACGTGAGATGGGAAATGAAGAGATATTTAAACCAATCACTAGTCGCCTCGACGAACTTAAAAATAAGGAAGAACCAGCCCTCATTGTGAAGACAGAAGTTGAACATGAAATGCCAATTGTAAGAAAGAGAAAGTATAAGCCAGATCGAGAAGAAGAGGACTTAACGAATACAGAGTCCATGTACAAGAAAAAAATACTGAAAAAGGGACACCAAGTTAATGCAATTGTCCGACCATACCTGATATCGTTTACGAGTTGGAGTAATGACATGACCTATGGAGTGTACAGAAAACATAATAAGTGGTTCCTCGGTGCTAAAGAAATAGACTTTCTACCAGGAAATATCGTGCGCATAGAAGAGTTCAAAATACATGGGACTCCGGGTCTGTACGTATTGCTGTTTCCCAGGGAGCCTAAAAGATATTCTCACCAAGACTTACAAGAGTATAAAAAACTGCTAGAGCTAACTAATGCACGTTTTCGCGATAACGATCCAGATAGTGGTGTATATAAAGACGAAGATCATAAAAAAATCGACATTCTCGCTAATCTCTTCAGTGAACTTACAATACATGGTGAAGGTTTAAAAAAGCTAGAAATTGGTCAGATATTTGACTATGTATATTGGGACGACCCCAATAAATTAGTTTTACACCTTAGAATTCTACATGATTCTCTTAGTGTAGGAAACTATTCGCACATAAACGAAATAGTCTCCATACTTGAAGAATTGCGGGAAGCCGGCTACATACAATGAGTCATACCGGAATCGCTCGCGAACTTCATGCTCCTGCTAGACGAAAATACCTTCGTGGCAGGGTTATAGTTCGTGGAATTGATGATTTATTCCAGGCGGACCTTGTTGAGATGATACTGTATTCCCAATTGAAATAAGGTTTCAAGTACATGTTGACAGTCATCGATGTTTATAGCAAGTTCGCTTGGGATAGTCCCGTAAAATCAAAGACTGCAACTGAAGTAGCCAAGGCCATGGACAATACTTTGCGGGATGGTCATGTACCGTCGCACCTGTAAATGGACCTCGGGAAAAAATTCTTCAATGCAACCTTCAAGGTTTTGATGAAGAAGTATGGCATCAAACACTATTCTACATTTAGTAACGTCAAAGCCTCCATTGCCCAAAGGTTTATCAGAACTTTGCATTCCAAGATGTGGTGACAATTCACGGCTAATGTAAATTACAAGTGGCTTGACATCTTGCCGAAACTAATAAGCGAGTATGATTCCACAGTGCATTCTACCACGAATTTGAAGCCAAAGGACGTAAAGGACAATCGCCTACTTCGAACAGTGTTTTCCGAGACGAAGAAGAAAGATCCACGAAAGCTTAAAGCTAACGTCGGTGACATTGTGTGAATCTCCAAACAGAAAGGTTTATTCGATAAAACGTTTCACTGCGAACTGGAGTCCCGAACTTATCTGTGTGACACATGTACGTGAATCAGTGAATCAGAGCCTAGGACATTCTACCTCGAAGATTTGGACCATAAACCTATCCGTGGCGGCTTCTTCGCCGAAGAGATTCAGCCTACATTGTATCCCGATATGTACTTGGTGAAGAAGATTATAAAACGAAGAAATGGACGATCCTAAGTTAAGTGGTGGGGCTTTCCACCTCGCTTTAATTCGTGGGTGGCAGATGCAGAAATCGAGAAATACACAAGACTTAAGTATATTTTCTGTGGTATTTTTTTTTGTACTTGCAGTAGTGTAGAATTTATGTAATTATTTTTTTCTGTTTTTTAAAAGAACTTGCGGTGTTTTTATTTTCTCAAGCCTGTCCCTTTGGTAGTACTTTTTTTTATTAAAGTTGTTTTGTATCACCAAGGGATCGAACCAAGTATCGATTCTATAGGTAGATTAATAAGTGATTTTTTTTATAAATTTAATTGTGTCAATAAATACAAATATCCAAGATGGTGGACATAATGTCTTACTGGAGGCTGGTAGTAGTTGATTTTAAGCCTCTTTTAGGATTTTGAACATTATTTATTAAAATTCTTATTTTTTATATAAAATTAAATGTTTTGCATCATCCAGGGATCGAACGAAGGACAGGGATCGATCGAATCAATTAGAATATTGATTAAAAATTTATTTAATGAATTTTGGAATTTTTCACGATTTTCTAACATAAAAATTACGTATTTTCAATATGGCGGACATGATGTCATACTACCTGATGATATATATGCTATGAAAAAAGTGGTGGGTGTCAGTCTGCCGGTGGCTTCCTTGGAAGAAGGAGCCTGTCGCCATTTTTTTGCACTCGTCGGGATCGAACCGAGGACTCCGAGTTCTATGTCAAAAAAGTATGTTTTTAAAATATTTTTATTAAAATTTATTAATTGATTTTTTTATAAATTTTAAAATATTTTTTTTTAGATCGGATAGTAAATAAAGATTTACAAGATGGTGGCCATAACGGAATTGCAATGGTGACGTCATAATCCTAGATGACGTCAGAGGCTTATCGCAGGCTGTAGACATGGATCCTTAAGCCTTTTTTTAGGATTTTGTGTTCTTTCTAAGGCAAAATTATTTTGAGGTTTTTAAAAATCCTATTTTTTGAGTTATCAAATTTTGAGATTTTTGGACTTTTTTCTTCAAAAAATGATAATTTTGTCGAATTTTGGGCAAATTTTGGCAAATTTTGAAGGTCAAAGTCAAGGTTAAGGTCAAAGGTCACACTCATCCATGATGGCCGCCGTGATGTCAGAATCCAAGATGGCGGTCGGCACCAGGCACCACACCCAGAACCCAGTGCCCGGACCGGCTATCCTATACTACTCACAGAAAGTAGGCTACAGTGAAATTCCGAACGGAAACATATTTTTATTAAAACTAATTGATTTGTTTATTTGTTTTTCAACCTGGATCTTATTTTAAGCTCATGCATTAAAATGTTTTGTTATACAGAATTCTAGTTAATTCTGTCGCTGTTGAACACATTTCTTATATTTAAAGATTAATTATTTTCTTTTTAGTTCATACAACATTAGAGCGTGTTTTGTTTAGATCTTTAAAAAAATAATTTAATAATATTATCTACGGCTTGGATTAAGATTATTTTTCAGTCTCCTTCAGTATTCGTGTCACTAAGTGTTTCCATCGTAAATGTTTATGTACTGCAATATTTTTTATTCTCACTAAATGCTGCAGTTTATCACTTTGGGTATCTTTGGGTATCTTATTAAAAGCACTGCTTTTTAACAACTATTTATTATAATGGTACAATATTGGTAGTATTAATACGAAAAAAAAAGTTTTGGCCAGTGCGCCTGCAAAATTATAGAAATATGAGTTTTTACAAAGTTATATTTGCATGTTAACGAAAAGGATTTCATCTTGATTTTTAAAATTTATCAGATTTTTTGATATACTCAAGTTAAAAATTATATATTTTTTCCCTATTTTATAGTATGAGTACTTTAAAATTGAAGGAAGGTTTACCGGTTTTAAAAATATTATAGTTTTCACTAATTTGATATAATGCTCATCACACTAATGACTTAAGGAAAGTTTTTGCAGTGAAATGTATTTTATTCTCTAAATTACATTCATCAAAATACATGGCCAATCTTAAAAACTGAATAGTTCTTTCCTTACTTTAGGTTTAGGATTTTTTATTTGTGAGTCAGATAGGTTTCTAGTGAGAGAAATGCCCTGCAGGTGAAGGAAACACGCGGCTTATAACCCAGGAAACAAAGGTTTCAACCTGTGGAAAATTTGTCCAAAGCTAAATTTTTTCACAGTGGTAGAGTCAACTATGCTGAGCAACATACCGAAAGTTTACCGCTGTAGACCTTGTGCGTATATCTGAAAAAGTGCAGTTAAGTCCTAAATGGCAGCGACTTGCAGCAGTTTATTAAAATGCTTCCCATTTACCAACTTTTTTACGTAGAGACTTCATAAAATTATTAAAACACTCTGAAAACGTTTTTATATACACTTATGTTTTAAAGAGTTTAGGTTAAGGCAAGAAATAAAATGATTAAGTAATGAAAAACAGTTTTTTATATAATTCGAGGACATTAAAACCTGATTGACTTAAAATTTTTTATCTAATGTAAATATTACTTTAACAATTATGTTGTATATCATAAGCTTTACATTGACATAGTTTTCAAGAGTCTAGTTTAATTTATTGGATTTATAGAGCGTTCTGAGAGTAGTAGTATTATGTACGTATGTGATAATGCCACAGCCGGAAGCGCGGGGGTGACTTTCGCTCCCACTAAGTCGAGGTTTTTTAATCTTTAGGAAATTCCTTCCATATTGAAAATTGATACAAAGGTAACATCGAGGTCTTTTAGTAACATATGAAAAGATTATCTCCGCAAACCTTGTGCGTTACAATACTGCATTCCTTAAAAGTCAATATTATAGTCTGCAAACTTAACCAAAACTTACTTAAAAAAATATCATAAATATAAAAAACGAAAAACATTTAATATGTTTTACTAAATATGAAATTTATTGTTTTATAAGGAAAAAGGTATTGATACCTACAAAATTACAAAAAATTGAAACATATTAAAATAAAAACACGAAAACCTGATAAGATAAACGCATTAATGAATGTTGTTACATAATTATTTAGCTACGAATTGGTATATTTGTAGACAAATTGGTTCAATCTGGCTGACCGCTGAAGCGTTTCGAACTGCGTAGCGTGTAGTATATATACAGCGTGTTTGCTGAATTCACTCGGGACGGGACGAATTTCGCTCTTAAGTTGCGAATATATTTTAGTACATGGAAAATTATATAAATGATGAAACTTTGTACAGAGCAAATATAAACGTTTCTTAGTAACATATCAAAAGTTTAACGTTGTATACATTGTGAGTTACACCAAAAACGTGCAGTTAAGTCCTATATAATAATTTTTTGTAAAGATCCACAAAAATACATTTTGTAAATATAATGTATGAAGTAGACTCTTAGTTTGGATACTAAAATAATATAAAAACTATATTATACATATTTAAAGGTAAAAGTAATTAAATTTAAAAATCATATTTTTGATAACCATTTATAATCATAGAAGTTGGGAAACATTTTACTCAAATGTATGGAAGTAATCATAAATAATACACAGACATTAAGAGCACAACGCAAATTTTTTTTTAGTAAACGTTTTTGCATGTTTCTTAAGCTTTAAATTGGCATAATTGTGAAAAATCTGGTACTATTGGTGTTACCTCTGAAACATTTCAAGCTGCGTAGTGTGGTACCATACTGTGAGGTTGCTGAAGTCGCTTGAGCTGGAACGATTTTTGTTACCAGGTAACAATGGTTTTTAATTTATGGATAATTTGTGAAAACGGAATTTTACTGCTACGGTAGAAGGCAATTTTACTAGCAACATCACAAGTTTATTACATAAACGTAAATAAAAAATGTAGAAAATATATAAAAGCGTTCTTAAAAGAATTTTTTTAAGAATTATGTCTCGATGGATGTATTTAAATATATTATATAGGTATATATTATTGGTAATCCCTAATTAAGACCGAGTGTCATGAGTGTGGCACCTCGCAGAGTGTAGCGTGTTGCGCCGGCCGTGAGAGCTTAGAACTGTCGCAGTACGACCCACTACGACGCTCGGGTACTCTAGTGAGCTAAATTATTATGCAATACTTTTTATATTTATACTGTTTTAAAGCTAAAATATTACGCAAAAGCATTTCTGAAAACATTTTTTGCGTTCGGCTCTTCAGTTTTGTGTAAATCATATTTTCATTATGACGGGAGGGATAGAAAAACGTAGTTTAAAGATTAATTGATTAATATATTATCTTTTTAATAACATTCCAAATATTTTTTCAACATCAATGTTCCTAGATTGTTTTAAAGTTTTATGGAGAGTCAACGTTAAAAACAGTATAAATGGGAAGTATTTTAATGGACTGTTGTTAAGTCGCTGTCATCTAGGAATTAACTGCAATTTTTCGGTGATACAGACAAGGTTTACAGCGGTAAAATTTTGGCATGTTTTGGCATAGTCGACTGTACCACTGTGCAAAAATTAAGCTTTGGACAAATTTTTCACAGGTCTGTGCCTTTTTAAGTCTTGGTTTCCTGTATTATTAGAGCAGCAGTGGTGGGAAGTTTAGGAACACCCTATTACGGGACTTCTTTGAAGGGGGAAAGTGGCTGGGACCCCCGCGGTGCGAACACAGCTGCAGCCTCGGCCACTGCCCGCCAAAACAACCCTGTTTAGGGAGACGCTTTAACTACCTTTCTGTGACTTCTGGTCCCCTGATACTTTCTCACATGGAACTACTCGAAAATACGTTTATTATTTTTTGTTGATATTTTTATTTTTATTTTTTTCTTTAACTTTTTCTTATTGGCTTGAGCATTTCACTGCGCGCCATTTTGTTTTAACTTCCCCTCACAGCCCCCACAGCCCACTACCAGAGTGGGGAGAGAGAAAAAAACGGTTGTGAGCTGCCTAGGTCGTAGAAATGAAATAGCACCGGCTGGGAACGAGCGTCCACTGGATAATCAGTCGTGCCTGAGGCTCGCTGATCTAAGCGGCCCTCTAAGAACTACAGCTTGCCGGCCAGAAGCTGCTCTCTGCAGATTTATTCATGTAGCGAAATATAACTACGATCCCCGGGCGTGACTGTAAGCGGGAGAAATGTCATCCCGGCTGCTAACGTCTTGCAAAAGATCAGATTGGCCCCTGAGACAAAAGGTACCTCAAACCACCGCCGCAAAGTTTAACTCAGTAATGTTCACCAGCCTAACAAAGTGTAAATCACCCTTTTGTAACCAATCAATTTGAAAAATAAAATTTCCAAAAATAAATTAAAAACTATAATAAAAGATAACAAAAAACCGCGCCGAAATACCTAATTTCCGGCACAATACTCACCATAGAACTCCGAACGTTATTAATTATTGCTATTGGAAGATTTATTTTAATTATAATCGTGCCTGCTGAAATATTGTAATTGTAAACAATGTGATTGTTTATAATTATAAGGTAAAAGCAATACTCTTACTGCGATTGCGAACAATTACCGAATAATATCCAAAGGACGATATATCATGGATATAGAATGAAAACCGATAAATCGAATTTACTAAGTATCGAAATGTTCGATCGTTACATAAAAAAAAAAATCGATTTTGTATTTTTGTTTCCGCCACAACCACATAAGCGCTTCTATCACTGATCCCGATTCCATACATTGAGTGGTCCTTCTATACCCTTTACTTTTCTATGAGACTGACCTCCCACCACTAATGCCAAGGTATATATCACCAGCTAGTATGACGTCACGTCCGCCATCTTGCTTTTGTCTGCTAGAGCCTGCTAACATGTTTTCATTTGCTAGAATGTTCTGCCACCATGTTAGTTTAATTTTTACCACTAGAGTGTAGTAATTATGTTTTATTACTGTAGCATCCACCATCTTGAAATATGGATGCCAACTTGTAAATTCGTAATAATTAACCTAGAAATTAGGGAAAAATTACAAATTCATCAAAAAAATCTGCAATTAAGATACTGATTGATTTTATCAAGTCTTTTCCTTAGGTCGATAGTTGATTGTTGTAAAATAATGACTTCTTGTAAAATATATAAATTTCAATGAATATGGTGGAAGTCCTAAAAGAAGCCTAATTCCTCCTCAATGAGGACTTCTTGACTAGGTACCATCTCAAAAATTCTTATTACTAACAGAAATTCGAGTAAAATTAAAAAAAAATTAAAAAATGCACTTTGCAGTCTAAAAGACATTAAATGCTTCATCGCTTAAACCGAATAATTCTTAGCTCCAATCAGTTTACTGAAGACAAAAACCAGCCAGATACTTTGCCTACATAGTCATTTTCTTCCCGACAGAGTTTTCGGAGTTTATCGATACTATGTTTAACGGACTGCTTCACATCGTTGGAAATGTAAATGGTAGTATTCACTGTCTAGAATGCATACTTCTCACTTTGTCCTCAAATGGATGTGGTTTGCCATGTACACATTCAAACACAAATATAATTAAAAGTCAGTATGTAACTACTTCACCAGTAAGCTGACTGAATATTCTGCCTGATATCGATAAGAAAAGTACAAAAGTCTTTCGACCCACTAAACTTATTTATATAATAGTAGTCTTTCAACGTTCCAAGAAATGCAGATTTCACCAAGTGGAATCCGTTATCAATTATCTGTAATGCACCGAGCACAGTCTAAGGATAAGAGTCATGTCCAAGCCTCATCACATTCGGTTTCTGAACATCTGGTAGCCTCCTTAGAACCACAGCTCTAGGAAATTACATCGGGGCGCACACACAAACGCAGCTTGCTTCGTGCTAGAACGAGTATGCAGAGGTGTTTACGAGTTTGGTCTTGACCTTAGTAACGGCGTAGAAGTACAGATCGTACGTAGTTTGTAGGCCAGCGTTCGTGACGGGGAATTATAAACAAAATTTCAATTACCGGTTTATTAAAAAAGTAATCTATAAACTCTAGGCCTAACAAGGCTCGCATAAAGACTCACAAATGAAGGCACACATACCGCTCATACAAATAGTCAATTAAGCAAAGAAAACGAGCATCAATAGACAGAGTAAGTGTAGAAAATACAATAATAAAAAACGATATTACATATCATCAATACCACTGGACAAAAAAAAACTAGAAACCACACACAGCGTACCCTAACCAGTGGTGTGCCTACTCCAATCGATCGGCCTCAGTTACCCAGTAAACTCGGTGGTGCGCAATCGCACCTCGAGACACACGTGTCTATCAAAAAATAACGTCACCAACGGGCAACGCGTGAAACGAATATACAAAGCTTAAATGAATACACATAATAAACTATAGGTACACGAGCACCATGTGATGAGAACGTGGTAAATACAGTCTTAAACTATCCAAGTCACGTGCGCAATGCAGACGTCACGTCCTTGGGGAGACCAAGCCAGGTTAAAGGAATCACGGCCACAAACAAACTCGGGCTGAAGGCCCACAAAGGCAGAGAGAAAATCCGGGCGCGGCAAGAAAGAAACGTGCATTACACGGGAAGTGTCCCAAACCCCACAAGGAAAAGTAACGCATAACAGGCCAAAAGAATCCAAGTTATGACACCGCGCACAGCCCTCGAATGAGACCCCGCCTCTCTGTACTCACGCAAATTAAGCTGGCACTTGGTTCCTCCATGCGTTGACCCAGTGAAAGGCCACACACATAAGACGTGAAATAGTGAACGGTGAAAGATAGACTAATGAAAAAAAAACCTCCAGCAAAGCAATACGAGTTAGTGCATTCAACGTCGAGAGCGAAAAGCAAGAATACATGAATGATAATTTAAAGCTCAACCCTAGATTGACAACGTTACGACACCGTGGACGCGTGAAGCTAGACGCCAAATAAAAGGTGGAGCATTTACGCATGACGGCGGCGAGAAGCTAAGCGAAGTTAACAGCTCGAAACATACTAGACGAAAGAGGCATGGGGTGTATACTGTATAGGGAGCGTCTGAAACAATTTGTAGTTGAGTGTACGCCCGTGTTAGTGCTAAAAGCCTACTTAAACCGTTGCATGCCGGGATCTTGTTGAATTTGATTATTATAATGGCGGTTTTTGGTTATGAGAGGTGAGCCAATGAGTTACGTAGGATAGTTCTAAATAATCAAGCGTATTTAATTGTGAGTTACGGAAAAAAAAAAAAAAATATATATATATATATATATATATATATATATATATATATATATATATATATATATATATAATAGCTCATATGTGTTTGTGTTCACATTAATTTCGCCTCGCACTGCTGAAATGGGTGGTATTAAGAAGTGTAGTGTACCGGGTTGCGATTATAGAAAATCAACAAGAAAGACATCGTTTTCCTGTTTATGAGAAAGATGTATACAATATTTGGCTACAACGGATTCAGAACATTGATTTGAACAGCTTACATCCTCTAGATGTGTACAAATATAAAGTTATTTGTGACCGACATTTCAGTGACGTGTGCAAAATATTCGGCACCAAAAAACTTAAGCCTTTCAACGCTGTATTTACGTGGTAAGTGCGTTAGTAGTATATGAATGTCGGTCCGGCGGCAGGCTTCCAGGCTGTGTTGACTGTGGTGACACCCGCCATCTTGGATTGTGACGTCACGGCGGCCATCTTGGATGACCTTGACCTTGACCTTTGACCTTGAATTTGATCCTCAAAAATCGCCAAAATCCGCCAAAATTGGGCAAAATTTGCCCAAAATTCCTCAAAATTCGCCAAAATTTCCATTTCTGTGGAAAAAAATTCCGCCAAAAAATCTCAAAAAATTCCACAATACAAAAATTAGGATTTCGAAAATCCTCTAAAGGCGTTTTGCCCTAGAAAGAACCCAAATTCCTAAAAACGGCTTAAGCATCCTTAACTCAAGCTTCAGTTAAGCCATTTCTAGGAATAAGGATACCATGTCCGCCATATTGGATTGTGACGTCACGGCGGCGGTCATCTCGGACGGTTGTGACCTTGACCTTTGACCTTGACCCCGGCGGCCATTTTAGATCCGCCATCTTGGATCCGCCATCTTGGATGACGACATTTCGTTTTCTCGAACTTTCCGCCATTTTGTTATCCACCATTTTGAATTATGACGTCACCGTTCCAATTTTCGTTACGCCCGCCATCTTGAAAATCCGCAATTTTTATTTTAGAAAATCGGGAAAAATTTTAAAAATCATTAAAAAATTTAAATAATCGAATTAAAAAAACACTGTTGCAGTTATCGTTACGGTCGCCATCTTGGATTATATAAATGTTGCATATTTCGTTACACCCGCCATCTTGGTTGAGTACCATGTCATTCTTACACTTTACGTTACGACCACCATATTGGATCCTATTAATGTTGCAATTATCGTTATGGTCGCCATCTTGAAATTTAGTCACCATCTTGAAATTTAGACACCATCTTGGAAATCCGTAATTTGTATGTTAGAAAATCGGGAAAAATTCCAAAATTCATCAAAAAATTAACTTAATAGAATTCTGATTGATTATATCGATTCCCGTCCTTGGTTCGAAACCGGTGAGGGCAAAAAATAAAAAAATCAGATCCTTCTGCCACAGAAGCCACCTACAGACTGACCTACCTCCACCAATAACAAGGTATTTACCATCAGCTGGTATGACGTCATGTCCACCATCTTATCTTTGTCCGCTGGAGGCAACCATCTTGTTTTCGTCTGCTAGAGTGCGCTGACGTCATGTTAGTATAATGTTCTGTTCTCCATACCTTTAACCTTGTATGTTAACATTAAACTTTGACCTTGACCTTGAACTTTGACCTTGACCTTTGACCTTTGACCTTTGACCTTGACCTTTAAATTTGACCTTGACCTTGAAATTTGACCTTGACCTTGAAATTTGACCTCGACCTTGAAATTTGACTTTGTCCTTGTCGGCCATCATGGATCCGACATTTTATGTTCAGTACATGTTACCAGGAGCCACCACCTGCCGGAGTACGCCATCTTGTGTGTGTACTTGTATTATAGAGGACATTCCCATCTGGATAATTTTATTCTAACCCATTACAGTGCAGTAATCATTTATTATGGAGGTGCCCCCCGCCATCTTGAAATTCGACCACCATCTTAAAATCATGTAATAATGTAGCTAGAAAAGCGGGAAAAAAATCCAAAATTAATTACATAAATTTGTAATCCATATAATGTTTGATTGGATCGACTAAGGTCCTTGGTTCGATCCCTGGCCGATACAAAACATCTTTAATTTAAAAAAAATACTAAAAAAGTGATGGTTTAAGAAAATAAAAAAACCACAAGTTCTTTTAAAAAAATTTTATTACATAAATTCAATAGGAAACGAAACGTATACACACATTACACACAGGAAACGGAACGTACACACAGTGCACACAGGAAACGGAACGTACACACATTACACACAGGAAACGGAACGTACACACAGTACACACAGGAAACGGAACGTACACACATTACACACAGGAAACGGAACGTACACACAGTACACACAGGAAACGGAACGTACACACAGGAAACGAAACGTATACACAGAGTACACACAGGAAACGGAACGTACACACAGTACACACAGGAAACGGAACGTACACACAGTACACACAGTACACATAGGAAACGAAACGTACACACAGTACACACAGGAAACGAAACGTATACACACAGGAAACGGAACGTACACACAGTACACACAGGAAACGAAACGTACACACAGTACACACAGGAAACGAAACGTACACACAGTACACACAGGAAACGAAACGTATACACGCAGTACACACAGGAAACGGAATGATCACACATACAGTAGCGGAAACACACAGGCTTAGTTGGAAATCAGAATACAAGAAATAAAAACATAAAATTTTTACTTTCAATATTTAATTACTTCTCAACATTACACAAATACAAGTAAAAGAAGCCATTATTGTATGTAGCCAGCTTTCCTCAGTTCCTTGAGTATGAAGGATATTTCTTTGATGCACGAATAGTTTCCTGCACAAAGCGAGTCATGTAGAAGTCTTAGCCGGTCAACCAATATGTTTGGATCTTTCCATGATGTGTAATCAATCTCTTCTACCACCATCTTACTTGCTTGTTTATTATAAATACTGTTAATATCACAATCGTCCCAGTGATCATAATAAGCATTATCGGATTTATTTATTATAACACGACGTTTCCATCGTTTCGGTCTCAGGACATCGCCACATTCTTCGATCTTGTCAGCTCTAGGTGCTTCATCACAGTCAATGCCTTTGTCAACAGCCACAGAGTCACTATAACAATCACTGTAGAAGACATCCTCTTCACCCAGATTACCGTATGAATTCGCTATCGATGATGTCGAAGTGTCTTCATCGTCTTCATGCTTCCTTTTTAGGAGTCCATCATTTTTACAAAGAATGGAGGATCTACCGAATATAGGCTTGAATGTATTCTCACCTTTCACGGTGTTGATACTTCCATTAGTTTCAGTCTTCCCGAAGCCATTAGCAGCCTTCAATTTATGTTCTTCCTCACGATCGGGTGAGCTAATACCATCACGTTCAGGACAAGGAAAATTATTGTCGTAATGCAGATCACTCTTCTTTAGTCTAGTGGATCCATCGGTGTCCTCTATGCCGTAAGTAGTCTTGACTTTACATGTTCTAGCATGTCTTTTTAAGCTGTCAATTCGTGTTAACAACCTGCTACAACGATTACAGCTTAACATGTTGCGTAGTGGGTTTCTAGCACAATCATTCTTCTCATGACGTCTAGCATTCCTTCTCATGGCAAAATCCTTACCACAGTATATACAGCGGCTTCCTTCCGATTCAGCTGCAGATAACAAACCACGATCCATTGTAGCTTCTGTGACTAATGCCAGATGCAAACTAAGAGTTTTAAATTAGATCCAATACTTAAATAGAAAAATTAAAAAAAAAAAATCTACAAAAAAATACATAAATAGATTCTGCTAGCTTGTAAACTTATCATTGTTGAGCAAAGATAGAGTTTTAGTACAAGCCAGAATTTTATGTATTTTTTTGTAGATTTTTTTTTTGTTTTAAATTTTTTATTAATTTATTTTTATTTTCAATTTTTTTTTTAATGTTATGATATCATAGAAAATGTGTGGTGGTTTTCTCCGTGTGCTCCCGATAATTCTTGTCAATTTTATGTCGGTTTTCTCCGTGTGCTCCTAATTTTACTTGTCAATATTATGATGGTTTTTCTCCGTGTGCTCCCGATAATTCTTGTCAATATTATGATGGTTTTTCTCCGTGTGCTCCTGATTATTCTTATCAAAATAATGATGGTTTTCTCCTGTGCTCCTGATTATTTTTGTCAATATTTTGATGGTTTTTCCCGTGTTCTTGCAATCATTCCTGTGATTTCTTTAAGTGTATCTGACTATTCTGAGAAACCGATCTCTCCATGAAGGAGTTTTACTCTTAATGAGACATGTCATTTTATTTGGAGTTACATTTAATTCGATAATTTCTGCTACTAAATCAAAACTTGTAATATTTTTATCATGTGGAATTAAAAAATATCATTACTCAGTCAAATTAATATTACGCCATGAGACATCTGTGGAGCACCAACATGCAAGACGAACTTCCTTTTCCTTGGAGTCTAGCGAAGCCATCTTTCTTTTACGATTGTTAGTGAGCATCCCGCATCCTGCATTAAAGAACTAAATATTATTTACCTGCAAGCAATACGTGACGTCATCTGTTGTTGAAAAGCAGAACTAGTTGCAGCAAGTACTTTTGTATGAGATAAATTAACTCTCGCTGATGAAATATGAAAAAATTTCTATTTAAGTATTGGATCTAATTTAAAACTCTTAGTTTGCATCTGGCATTAGTCACAGAAGCTACAATGGATCGTGGTTTGTTATCTGCAGCTGAATCGGAAGGAAGCCGCTGTATATACTGTGGTAAGGATTTTGCCATGAGAAGGAATGCTAGACGTCATGAGAAGAATGATTGTGCTGGAAACCCACTACGCAACATGTTAAGCTGTAATCGTTGTAGCAGGTTGTTAACACGAATTGACAGCTTAAAAAGACATGCTAGAACATGTAAAGTCAAGACTACTTACTGCATAGAGGACACCGATGGATCCACTAGACTAAAGAAGAGTGATCTGCATTACGACAATAATTTTCCTTGTCCTGAACGTGATGGTATTAGCTCACCCGATCGTGAGGAAGAACATAAATTGAAGGCTGCTAATGGCTTCGGGAAGACTGAAACTAATGGAAGTATCAACACCGTGAAAGGTGAGAATACATTCAAGCCTATATTCGGTAGATCCTCCATTCTTTGTAAAAATGATGGACTCCTAAAAAGGAAGCATGAAGACGATGAAGACACTTCGACATCATCGATAGCGAATTCATACGGTAATATGGGTGAAGAGGATGTCTTCTACAGTGATTGTTATAGTGACTCTGTGGCTGTTGACAAAGGCATTGACTGTGATGAAGCACCTAGAGCTGACAAGATCGAAGAATGTGGCGATGTCCTGAGACCGAAACGATGGAAACGTCGTGTTATAATAAATAAATCCGATAATGCTTATTATGATCACTGGGACGATTGTGATATTAACAGTATTTATAATAAACAAGCAAGTAAGATGGTGGTAGAAGAGATTGATTACACATCATGGAAAGATCCAAACATATTGGTTGACCGGCTAAGACTTCTACATGACTCGCTTTGTGCAGGAAACTATTCGTGCATCAAAGAAATATCCTTCATACTCAAGGAACTGAGGAAAGCTGGCTACATACAATAATGGCTTCTTTTACTTGTATTTGTGTAATGTTGAGAAGTAATTAAATATTGAAAGTAAAAATTTTATGTTTTTATTTCTTGTATTCTGATTTCCAACTAAGCCTGTGTGTTTCCGCTACTGTATGTGTGATCATTCCGTTTCCTGTGTGTACTGCGTGTATACGTTTCGTTTCCTGTGTGTACTGTGTGTACGTTTCGTTTCCTGTGTGTACTGTGTGTACGTTTCGTTTCCTGTGTGTACTGTGTGTACGTTCCGTTTCCTGTGTGTATACGTTTCGTTTCCTGTGTGTACTGTGTGTACGTTTCGTTTCCTATGTGTACTGTGTGTACTGTGTGTACGTTCCGTTTCCTGTGTGTACTGTGTGTACGTTCCGTTTCCTGTGTGTACTGTGTGTATACGTTTCGTTTCCTGTGTGTACGTTCCGTTTCCTGTGTGTACTGTGTGTACGTTCCGTTTCCTGTGTGTAATGTGTGTACGTTCCGTTTCCTGTGTGTACTGTGTGTACGTTCCGTTTCCTGTGTGTAATGTGTGTATACGTTTCGTTTCCTGTGTGTACTGTGTGTACGTTCCGTTTCCTGTGTGTACTGTGTGTACGTTCCGTTTCCTGTGTGTAATGTGTGTATACGTTTCGTTTCCTATTGAATTTATGTAATAAAATTTTTTTAAAAGAACTTGTGGTGTTTTTATTTTCTTAAACCAACACTTTTTTAGTATTTTTTTAAATTAAAGATGTTTTGTATCGGCCAGGGATCGAACCAAGGACCTTAGTCGATCCAATCAAACATTATATGGATTACAAATTTATTTAATTAATTTTGGATTTTTCCCCGCTTTTCTAGCTACATTATTACATGATTTCAAGATGGTGGTCGAATTTCAAGATGGCGGGGGGCACCTCCATAATAAATGATTACTGCACTGTAGCGGGTTAGAATAAAATTATCCAGATGGGAATGTCCTCTATAATACAAGTACACACACAAGATGGCGTACTCCGGCAGGTGGTGGCTCCTGGTAACATGTACTGAACATAAAATGTCGGATCCATGATGGCCGACAAGGACAAAGTCAAATTTCAAGGTCGAGGTCAAATTTCAAGGTCAAGGTCAAATTTCAAGGTCAAGGTCAAATTTAAAGGTCAAGGTCAAAGGTCAAAGGTCAAGGTCAAAGTTCAAGGTCAAGGTCAAAGTTTAATGTTAACATACAAGGTTAAAGGTATGGAGAACAGAACATTATACTAACATGACGTCAGCGCACTCTAGCAGACGAAAACAAGATGGTTGCCTCCAGCGGACAAAGATAAGATGGTGGACATGACGTCATACCAGCTGATGGTAAATACCTTGTTATTGGTGGAGGTAGGTCAGTCTGTAGGTGGCTTCTGTGGCAGAAGGATCTGATTTTTTTATTTTTTGCCCTCACCGGTTTCGAACCAAGGACGGGAATCGATATAATCAATCAGAATTCTATTAAGTTAATTTTTTGATGAATTTTGGAATTTTTCCCGATTTTCTAACATACAAATTACGGATTTCCAAGATGGTGTCTAAATTTCAAGATGGTGACTAAATTTCAAGATGGCGACCATAACGATAATTGCAACATTAATAGGATCCAATATGGTGGTCGTAACGTAAAGTGTAAGAATGACATGGTACTCAACCAAGATGGCGTGTGTAACGAAATATGCAACATTTATATAATCCAAGATGGCGACCGTAACGATAACTGCAACAGTGTTTTTTTAATTCGATTATTTAAATTTTTTAATGATTTTTAAAATTTTTCCCGATTTTCTAACATAAAAATTGCGGATTTTCAAGATGGCGGGCGTAACGAAAATTGAAACGGTGACGTCATAATTAAAAATGGTGGATAACAAAATGGCGGAAAGTTCGAGAAAACGAAATGTCGTCATCCAAGATGGCGGATCCAAGATGGCGGATCTAAAATGGCCGCCGGGGTCAAGGTCAAAGGTCAAGGTCACAACCGTCCGAGATGACCGCCGCCGTGACGTCACAATCCAATATGGCGGACATGGTATCCTTATTCCTAGAAATGGCTTAACTGAAGCTTGAGTTAAGGATGCTTAAGCCGTTTTTAGGAATTTGGGTTCTTTCTAGGGCAAAACGACTTTAGAGGATTTTCGAAATCCTAATTTTTGAATTGTGGAATTTTTTGAGATTTTTTGGCGGAATCTTTTTCCACAGAAATGGAAATTTTGGCGAATTTTGAGGAATTTTGGGCAAATTTTGCCCAATTTTGGCGGATTTTGGCGATTTTTGAGGATCAAATTCAAGGTCAAGGTCAAAGGTCAAGGTCAAAGTCATCCAAGATGGCCGCTGTGACGTCACAATCCAAGATGGCGGGTGTCACCACTGTCTCCACAGCCTGGAAGCCTGCCGCCGGACCGACATTCATATACTACTTGCGTTATTTGGTTATAATTTTTTTTTACATACATTACTAAATTCATATTGAGAATCTGAGATTACACAGTATTCGTCTAAATGCTTAATCAATCTTGCCTATAATATTTTTTCAAAAAATTTTAAAATGCAGGTAAGAGTGCTGTGGGTTTGTAATTTTCTTTTTCATTTCCTATTTTAATATTATTTTAACTCCTGCTACTTTTAATTTATCAAGGAACTCTCCCACCTTTAGCATACCGTTGCAGATATCACTAACTGGAATGGTAATTATATCATCACATCTATGTACAATTTAGCTACTTACCCCATCATAGCCATAAGTGGATTTATGTTTCAGTGCTCTAATGATTAGTTCTATTTCATTTTGTGTAGTTTGTGGTACATGGATATCGGATATAATTTTCGAAAGCACTTCATATCTACCTTGATAAAGTTCAGGAGAACAATTTGTTGTTATACTTTCTGCTACAGAAATGAAATATTTATTAAAAAGCTCTGCTACATGTAGTGGATTACTTACAAGTATTATATTATCTCGCAATGTACGTGGTTCAGTGTTATCACTATATTCGTTACAGAATTCATTTCTAATTAGGTATAATCCCCATGTTTAAACTTTATCCTTAGACTTCTTTACTTGTCTATCTCAATGTATGTTGCCCTACTGATCACCTAATGTGATATATTATGGTATCATTTGTAGTATTTTTTAAAGTTATAACAGCTTATTTTATAATCTCAAAAAAAATCATTTTTACCTGAATTTTAATACCTTAAATTAGCCATGGTTTATTAATTTTATTAATGACAATTTTGAATGGAATATTTTCTTCAAGTAATTGCAAAATGATTGGATGAAATAAGTTATAGCTTAGCATTTTCCGTACATTCATAACAAACGGGGTACCAATCTTGAACTAATAATCATTGCATACAAATAGTAACAGAATAACAGAATATGTGTCTTATCCTCTTTCTTATATTGGTATAAGGTTTGCAGCCAGGTTTTAAAGGTGTATCATATGGTAATGACACATCTCCCATCCTGCTAACAGTACAAAATTTGTAATCCTCAATATTAATATGTTTTATTTCCTGCTCTTTTAGATGGTAGCCTATTCAGTAAAACACAATACTAAGACTTTACAATTTTCCCCCCTTATTTGGTAACTTTAAGTTGGCTATTAGCCTATTTCATTACTTTTGTTATGTAACCTTCTGATGTTTTGAGGTATAACACAAAATATTGTATGTTCATATCAGTGTTTTTATCACTACAAAAGCTGCATTTATGTTAAGTCCTTTACTACTGCAACCACTTATGTTACTAAAATTTTTTATGGTAATTTGACTTGTTTATTGCCCAGATTGCCCAGATTCTTTGTGAAAATGCAGGTGTCACCATGTCAAATGAACAGTTCTCTCCCAAACTGAGATCTATCTACTACAGTTACAGTGCCGAAATATGTACACACAATTTATTCTATTAACATTTTCCTCCTCCCTGTTCACACATGACATAGGGATAAAAACATGGGACTGCGGAATCCCTACTAAATTTGTAAAAGTTAATCTAGAAAGTTTATCTCTCAAATAACGTATAAAATTTTGACCCTCGTTATGTCCAATACCTTTGCTCCCCTTAGCAATACTATATCATCTGAGTTGAAATTTGCACAGTCACAGTGACTGTCTGAACATAAGATGTTTCCTGCAGGTCAGCTCTTCTTTGTAGCATTCTAGGGTTTAGGTTTACCTTTTAAAGTCTTGTATTCAGTTTTTTCATGTCCCTTTATGATCCTCTTGCAGTCGATAATGCTTATTGTGAAGAGGTATTGAAATAGAGACAGTTGTTTTTTAATCTGGCTTGTACAATTTGAATTAAAACTGGTATGAAATGCCATTAGTATTAAATGTTCATAATACTTATAACAAATTAAAATGTGGTTATGATACATTCTCAACTATTAGTAAACATTATGTAATAGACATAGTAAAAATAAAAAATACTACAGTACATAATCAAGATAAAATTATTCATGTACTGTATAAGAAATATTTTAAAAAAAAAGCTGAAACGGTAGACTAGACTGCTGAGAAATAAAAACTGTTCTTTTCGTAAGCGGTTGAAAATGGCAGAGGAGACATTTACGTCTGAATTTCTACAAATACTTTCTGAGAAGTTTGATACGATTTCTTATAAATTGATTATGACTCAGATAAGAAATAAGGATGTACGACCACAAGGACGTAGATTCACTCTGGATGACAAGATTTTGGCATTGTCGATTTATAAACAAAGTGGCAAAGCTTATCGTTTGTTGGCTAAAGTCTTCTCTCTTCCAAGCAGGCAAACAATGATGAAGCTGTTTCAGAATATCCCATTTAGCCCTGGTTTGAATCAGCAGATATTTGACAACCTCCAGCACAGTATATCAAGACTTTCTACATCTGATAGTTACTGCTGCTTGTTATTTGATGAAATTGCTATCAAACCAAACCTTCATTATAGTACAAGTGAAGACAAGATAATCGGCTTGCAAGATTGTGGCAATAACAGAGTTCCATTAGTTGCTGACCATGTACTTGTTTTCATGGTACGTGGTATAAGAAGAAAATGGAAACAGACAGTGGCATTTACATTTGGTCAGAATAAAACAAAAACTCATTCTTTAGCCATTGTCAACAAACAAGTCGTTAGGCGTGTAAATGCATGCGGTCTTAATGTCATAGCCATTGTTTGTGATCAGGGTGCGAACAATCAAGCTGCAGTGAATTATCTGTTAGAAGAAACAAGACAGCAGTGTTAAAAAGATAATATAGAAAATAGAAGTTGTGGTTTCATTGTGGATGGAAATGTCATCATCCCACTTTTTGACCCACCACATTTATTGAAATGTATTCGTAATAATCTTCTAACAAAAATTGTTAGAGTTAAGTGGAAGGATACAAAGAAAACTGCTTCATGGACCCATGTTGTGCAGTTTTATAAACTGGATGAAGGCGATGATGACTTGCGAATGTGCCCTAAACTTACAGACGAGCAAGTAATTCCTGATAGGATAAGAAAAATGAAAGTGAATAAATGTGCACGAATGTGTTTAGTCAGAGAGTGTCTGCGTTAATGCGAAAGTTAGCAGAGGGTGGAAAGTATGAATCAGAGTTAGACAGGAAAGTTGTGGACACTGCAGACTTCCTTTTATTAATAGACAAATTTTTTGACTCTGTCAATGGCAGTGCTCTCGAAGCTCGAGAAGGTAAATACCTTAGATGTGCTTTAAAGAACAAATCACCACATATACAATTTTGGGATGAAATGATTCAGGTTTTCAGAACAATGAAGTTTGTTGGTGCCCAGGGAAATTTTCTGTACCTCCATCTGTGAAGAATTGGATTCGCACACTGCAAGGCCTAAAGTGTATTTGGAAGAGACTGCGGAAAGAGGGATGGACATTTCTGTGTCCAAGAAGGTTAAATCAAGATCCCTTGGAAAATTTATTTTGTTGTGTAAGAAGTCAGGGATACTGTAATGTAAACCCAACATGTGATTAATTTATTTCTTCCATCAAAAGTTTGATTATTAACAACTTTTAGTCAAGCCACTCTGTCGGAGCCAATTTTGAATACACGCCAGAAGACGCTCTTGATACATTGCGAAATTTTGTCACCAATGTATCATTGCCAGGCCCAGCCAACATTAAGTCCATAAGTAACACTGCAAATTACAACATTCATGAAGCAATGTGTGATCATTCAAAGAGAAATAAACACCTTAATATCACAAACAAACCATATTATCTTTCAACGGCTGTAAAAAGGTATGTAAGTGGATACTTAGCTCGAAAACTAGTCCATGAAACTAAGTACTGCAAAATCTGTCGTCGTATACTCATGTCATCTGCGACTGAATCAGTGCCTCATGAAGCAGAGAACATTGTAATATCTAGTCGATCATATTCTCCAAAGGCTCTCTGTTATCCAAGTACAAAAATCAGTCAAACATTCCGAAGAATTTCAGAAATTAGTGCATTAGTTTTGCCTGTTTGGTGTCATAATGAGAATGTAGGGAAGCAAATCGTCACTGAAATTTATAATTCTGTTGACATGAGTTTCATGAAGTGCAAAGAACATGATTTAAAGAAGCTCTTCACTCATATTTCTGTCGCTTTTAATTCATGCATGGTGCAAAAATGTAAACAAGGTTTTGAGTGGTAGGGATGTGCATTGTATTCATGCATCGTCACGGCTTCTGCAGAATCCTATTAAGAAGCAGGCTTTGCAAAAGTTTGTGAAGAGGACTTGCAGAAAAAGTGAGGCTATGTAAGCCTGAACTAACAAATATCGTTTTGTGGAATCTGTGCAATTTTCTTTCAAAAAATATTGTTTGTTTTTTTCAGGTCACAAGTTTAACATTTGATAGTAACTGAGGATTAAAATACAATGTTTTGTTGCCAGTAAAGTACTAGTCATACATGTCTGTCTAGTATTTTTTCTGATTTTTATTTTATTTTTCAATTTGCATTTTTTTTATTTAATGACCTATTATTTGTGTTTATATTATTTTTGATGCCAACAATTATTTTGTCATTATCACTATTGTATTCTGAATTTTGACAAATGGTTTCATGACTGTATTAATTTATTTGCGAAGGGGATGACGGCAGCTTGTTTCTTATAGCGTACCAGTAGTATATAATAGTTCCTCCGGAAACAGGGTCCAGGGTGTGGAGCCTGTGGAGCCGACCGCCCTCTTGGATTGTGACGTCACGGCGGCCATCTTGGATGAGTGTAACGGGACACTTCGTAACGGGACACCGCGTAACGGGACAAGTAGATCACGGCGGCCATTTTGGATCCGCCATTTTGGATCCGCCATTTTGGATGACGTAATTGTGTGTTCTCGAACATTCCGGCGATGTGTTTTCCGCCATATTGGATGATGACGTCACCGTTGCAATTTCCGTTACGGCCGCCATCTTTAACTTTTTTATTTATTATCCGATTTTAACGAATTTTTTTTTTAAATTATAAAAAATTTAATTAATAAAAATTTAATAAAAAAATAATAAAAAAGCAAACATTTACGACACGGAGTTCAGAGTCCTCGGTTCGAACCCGACAAAGGCAAAAAAAAAATAAAAATGGCGACCGATCCTTCCCCCTAGGTGGGTGCTAGCAGACTGACCCCCACCACTTTTACCAACGCATATACGAACTTACAAACCCCCCGCCCCCCCCCCCTCCACCCACCCCCACCCTTTTTTAATTTTTTTTTCGCACACGAACCCCAACCGCCCCTTTTTTAATTTTTTTAAATTTTTTTTATCGTAATAACCACCCCTACTACTACTCTAGTTTTTTTCCCTCCCTCCCTCACTTTACCGTCATTCCCACCCCTACCCTCCTCCTCACCCCTATTCTACCTTTTAAAGTATAAATACCGGCTGCAGGACCCTAGAAGCCTTCAGTTTTGCAGTCGCTCCCATCCTGAAGGAAAGACGATGTTTTCGTGTTGTGCGAGCGGAGCAAAGATCTTGACGGCAATCTTAGCATATGGTAAAGTGCGCACGCTTGCGGCACTGGATAAGGAGACGGAGTTACCTTACCTACCAAAGGAGTTTCTCCTGGTATACGACCCTCACGAGATAAGATACGTGTACAAGTTCCTGCCGGTGTACCTGCAGCTAGACCCAGAAATTCAAGACTGTCTACCATGCACCGAGTGCGACAAGGATATGTCGTCCGTGCCCGACACACCGCACATGAAATCGTGGTGCAAGATGCGACGAGATGCGTGGCGGCGGCATCAACAGCCTAGATCCTGAGCGCCGTGCCACAGTCGGCATCTAGGTACCACTCCAGCATTTCTGCAGAGCCAGCATCTTAGCCACATCACTCCAGCCTCGTCGTATGCGTAACTGTGAGTAATGACAATATGACACTCTTTCTTGTCAACGTCCAGTGTCTTACGTCCCAAAAGGGGCCTGTAGTGAAGCAACTGTCCGTGACGTCCGTCATTGGCGGTGACGAAGTCAAGACTAGCGAATACATCTTTAAACCGCCGTGTGACTGGACTAAGCTAGACAGATTCTCTCAACGCGAGAACCGACGTCTGACCTATGAAGTGAACGGACTCTCGTGGAATGAAGGTGATATGGACTATGAACAACTTACATCCGTGCTACGTGATCTCGTCGAGCCGGAAGACGACGTTGTTTACGTCCGTGGTAATGAACAGAAACGTATTGTGAGTGATTTGTGCAGTGCCAATGTAATTGATCTACGTAAACAAGGCAACTGTCCTGACTTCAACAAACTGTTAAAAATGTACGGAAACCAAATTGAAAAGTGTGATAAATTTTATAATGGTTTCCACTGTGCACATTGTAATAGTCAGTTACTGAAGCTGTGGCTCTACGAGCATCCTTATTACTACAGTGATGTTTAATTTTTTTATTCCTTATTGCAATTGTAAATATTGTTTCCAATGTCATCTACTGATGAAATTATGTAAATAAAATATATATAAACCAATGTATTTGTTTTATTCTTTTCACCTTTATTTCATTGTATTTCTTTTTGTAAAGTCTATTAATTGTACTCTTTCAAAAAAAAATTAAAATATAATAATCATTTTACATTATTCTCAGCAATTTAATTCCAAACATACATTATAAATTTTTTATCATCAAGAAAAAAAACAAGGGTATTAGTATTATAGAAATAAAACTCAAAGTTCTAAAAATTTACAGATATATATTTTCGTTAACATATACAATTAATTATATCCATATATTATATGACATGTGTGAGAGTGTAGATTCGCAGGTCTTTCTGTCAGCAGCCCACGCTCGTCCCCGCCGCCTCTCCATCTCACCGGCTCTCCTCCTCATGCCAAATCTCTCTCTCCATCCCAGCAACCGCTCACCTGCTAAATACTTAAACAGAATATTAGTCATTTAAACAAAAAGCTTGCATCGCAGCTCTCTGTGTTTGGAACGGGCTGGAGACCGACACCGCTAAACAGGCAGGTCATGCACAAGCCCCTTGCCTCCATATGTAATATACGTCACATATGTAGTCAAGTACTTATGAACAACGTCTCTATTTAGCCGTGGCCCATTACAACGATGCAAGCCTACCAGAAAGAACTAGCATATGATACATTGACACAAAGCACGTGCTTAAACTATCATATGTCACATACAAACGCTGAAATAGACCAGTAACAACGATGTATCAACGCCGAAATCTTGCATGCCAACGAATGTGGAACCCAGCGGCGTAACAGTCCAGCGTTGACACACAACGCCGAAATCTTGCATACCAACGAATGTGGAACCCAGCGGCGTAACAGTCCAGCGTTGACACACACAACGCCGAAATCTTGCATGCCAACGACTGCGGAACCCAGCGGCGTAACAGTCCAGCGTTGACACCATCGACATGACACCATCGATGTAAGGAGCCCAACGTCATGACCCCATAGATGATAGGAGCCCACCGTAGTGACCCCATCATTATGACACCATCGATGTTAGGAGCCCATCGGCGTCTTGACACCAACGGCGTAAGGAGCCCAACGATGCATAAAAAAATGTATTGGTGTAAAAAACGCATCGGTGTAAAAAAACGCATTGGTGTAAAAAAACGCATCGGTGTAAAAAAACGCATTGGTGTAAAAAAACGCATCGGTGTAAAAAAACGCATTGGTGTAAAAAACGCATCAGTGTAAAACGCATTAGTGTAAAAAAAAAAATATATATGTATTGCATCGCAAACAACGAGGATGCAAACACCACCACTTACAAACCAACCAACCAACCAAGAAAATGCAGCACCACAAATTAACGTAGGTGCAAAACACCACCACTTCCATCCCAACCAACCAACCAAAAATGCAGCACCACAAACAACGAGGATACAAAACACCACCACTTCCATCCCAACCACCCACCAAAAATGCAGCATCGCAAACAACGAGGATGCAAACACCACCACTTCCATCCCAACCAACCAACTAAAAAATGTAGCATCGCAAACAACGAGGATGCAAAACACCACCACTTCCAACCCAACCAACCAACCAAAAAAGTAGCACCACAAACAACGTAGGTGCATACAACCACCACTGCCATCCCAACCAACCAACCAAGAAAATGCAGCACCACAAATTAACGTAGGTGCATAAAACCACCACTTCCAACCCAACCAACCAAGAGAGCACAGCACCACAAAACAACGAGGATGCAAACACTACCACTTCCAACCCAACCAACCAAAAAATGTAGCATCGCAAACAACGAGGATGCAAACACCACCACTTCCAACCCAACCAACCAACCAAGAGAGCACAGCACCACAAAACAACGAGGATGCAAACACCACCACTTCCAACCCAACCAACCAACAAAAAAACATAGCATCGCAAACAACGAGGATGCAAAATACCACCACTTCCATCCCAACCAACCAACCAAAAAAGTAGCACCACAAACAACGTAGGTGCATCGAACCACCACTGCCATCCCAACCAACCAACCAAAAAATGTAGCATCGCAAACAACGAGGATGCAAAACACCACCACTTCCAACCCAACCAACCAACCAAGAAAATGCAGCACCACAAATTAACGTAGGTGCATAAAACCACCACTTCCAACCCAACCAACCAACCAAGAGAGCACAGCACCACAAAACCACGAGGATGCAAACACCACCACTTCCATCCCAACCAACCAACCAAAAAAAACATAGCACCACAAACAACGAGGATGCTTAAAACCACCACTTCCAACCCAACCAACCAACCAAAAAAGTAGCACCACAAACAACGTAGGTGCATAAAACCACCACTGCCATCCCAACCAACCAACCAAGAAAATGCAGCACCACAAATTAACGTAGGTGCATAAAACCACCACTTCCAACCCAACCAACCAACCAAGAGAGCACAGCACCACAAAACAACGAGGATGCAAACACCACCACTTCCAACCCAACCAACCAACCAAAAAATGTAGCATCGCAAACAACGAGGATGCATAAAACCACCACTTCCAACCCAACCAACCAACCAAAAAACGTAGCACCACAAAAACAACGTAGGTGCATAAAACCACCACTGCCATCCCAACCAACCAACCAACCAAGAGAGCGCAGCATCACAAAGCAACGAGGATGCAAAACACCACCACTTCCATTCCAACCAACCAACCAAGAAAATGCAGCACCACGAATCAACGTAGGTGCAGAAAACCAACCAACCACCAACCCAACCAACCAACCAAAAAAGTAGCACCACAAATTAACGTAGGTGCATAAAACCACCACTTCCAACCCAACCAACCAACCAAGAGAGTGCAGCATCACAAAACAACGAGGATGCAAACACCACCACTGCCATCCCAACCAACCAACCAAGAGAGCGCAGCATCACAAAACAACGAGGATGCAAAACACCACCACTTCCAACCCAACCAACCAACCAAGAAAATGCAGCACCGCAAATTAACGCAGGTGCATAAAACCACCACTTCCAACCCAGCCAACCAACCAAATAAGCACCACGAAACAGTGTGTAGGTGCATGAACAAAACGAATCGCACCACGAAACAGTGTGGAGTGCAAGAAATCAAGGAAAAATAGCACCAGTAGACCAAAAATCTAGGTGTAAATAAAAACAAAAAAAAAGCACCACGAAAGAGTGTGGATGCAACATAATTACAACGAGCGGACTCAGGAAACCAACGATGAAAAATCCATCGACGAAGGCTATGTACACCAAATCAACAGAGACATGGGTGGCTACCAAGTGGCAAACACTAGTCCCATACTCGTACATCACGGTACAGATTCCCGTCAGGGTCTTCTTCTCGGCTACCACAACAGCCTGGGAGACCGTCAGAGAACACTGCGCGAAACGTACGAGCACAGACACCAGTTTCAACATTTCATGTTATTTGTTCAGTTCCTTTTTTTTTCGTGGAAGGAAAAAAATACCTTTTTTGCGATCAAATTCATTATTCCATAGATACTGCGGTATTGTTAAAATAATATTAACCTTTGTACCCATATGGTAATGTGTGTATACCATCATCGCATATTATGCGTTTATCATCATGCCATGAGAGTGATATTTTATTTGAGCATTCTGTATATAATATCATATTATGTGATCGTATGGACCGGACTTGCGCGCGCTTTGTTGTGTGTTCTTCCAGGACTTCGAGGAAATCTTCAAATGTAATTTTATTTTTTACCACGCACTTTTGTATTCCTTTTGCTCTCTTTGTAATCGTTTCCCCATATCTGTATGTATATAGCTTTGCTCGGAGGCCGACAAACTCCTCCATCGTCACCCCATTGCACTCGTCCTTGAATTTGCCCACCACTTTTTTATTGGTGGGTGAGTAGCAGGGGTGACCAATGGGATACGCGCTCGTGTCAAACACGCTCATGAGCGCAGAGTCGTCGGCCAGGTCCTGGTAGAAATTGCGTGTCTTGATTTCATAGATGAAACTGTCCGTATCCATGTACGCCAGCGAAATGTTGTCCTTATATTTCTGTTTTATCACATCATAGTGGAAATTATACATGAGCGTTTTGGACAAGTCCAGGACCGAGAACCCCGCAATTATAGGGCGGTCAAGATAAATTTTCTCATGTTGGAGTTTCATTAGCGATAGGTCTTCGTCCAAAATGGTTCGGTCCTGGAACGCTGGCTTGGCAATAACCTTTCGGAGCCTCGCCTCGCTGCATACGAGCTCCATACGCTGCCGCTTGAATTTATTTTCCATGAGCTTGCCAAAGCAGGAGTTGTTTGCCAGCGTGAAGAATTATTTCTCGAAATCATTAGTAGCATTTTGTCTCATAATCGTATTTTTTTCAATATAGAACTTCATCCACGCACGCTGCTCAAATTGAAGTACTCTATGTATTTTTTTTATTTGCAGTCCGTGCTGGAGAGCTTGCTTCAGGTTTCTATAATGAATTATATAATTTTCCTTGTGCTCGAGAGTTGTCATTAATTTAGTTTGTCTCGAGCCGGGCGGGCACTGGCTGACGGGCAGGAATGGTAGGTCCTTATGTTCCTCGTGGAGGGCAGACGGATACTCCACATCAACTTCTAGGATGTACCCCATCCGCCCCTCGTCAGGTATCGACATCACGTCGATATCAGCGCCCACCCACCTGAAGCTTCTGACTGGCAGCGGCAGCGACATGGCCCATCCGTATAAATTGTTGGCGTCCAGATAGAGTATGTGCTTCTACGACTGGCTGGGATCGTAGGTGCGGGGAAGGCAGACGTTGTTGGCCTTGCAGTGGCGCTTGACCACTTGTGCCACCCCGCCCCTGATCCTAGCCTCGATGAACATATACATGTCAGAGTCGGTTATAAGCTCTAGTCGTACCTGAGTTTGTTTCAACATGGCGTCGAACGTGAACCCTGGGGAACTGACGTAGTGACTGCAGTCAAGCCCGTACGTGTCGAGACAGAGCTGACGAAAGTTCTCGAAAACGTCTGCAAGAAGCAGCACGTCCGTCTTTAAATATACGTCGCTGTACTCGCCCAGGGTCACACAGCCGAACTTGTTCCACACTGCCTGCGCATGATGATAATCTTCTTCACTGATATGGCTGTCATTTAATAAATTGTAAAAATCTTCCTTTGCAGGCAGTTGTGGCTCGTCCAGTTTCTCCCAGCTGGAAACATAATCATAGGGGAATATACCCTTTCTCGTGACGAGGGACATTTCTTCTGTTGTGAAATATTTCGAAGTCTCTTTGAATTTGTCGGCTGGCAGGTACGACGCGAGGGACGCCAAACTTCGTGCCATGAACCTGAATGTGTCGATAAACTGTACGGAGAATTTGGTCGTGGTCCTTGACTTTATAATTTTCCTTGGTAAATACTGTATTACAGTAGCAGCACTGTTGGGCTGCGGCGAATCTGGCATACTCCTGTGCCGTCAGCGGCGTCATGGGCAGGCTGGTCTCATAAATGTTTTTTACTTGGTTTCCGATTTCAACAATGGTCTCCACGAATTTTGCCTCAGCATCGGGACCCCTGTATAGCATCGGCTCTTGTGGCAGCGAGGCGGTGAGCGTGGCTGGGATCACGCTGTTGTCGACCTTTACATATATGCAATAACTGTATGCTTCGTGCTTCTGGTAGGCCTGTGTGCTTGATTGCTGAGGGTCCGGCTGGCATGATGAGATGGGTACTAGCAGGGCTTCAAAATCCGCATAAACGACGATGGGCATTTTTGACATGTGGTGGTAGTTTTTGAATTCCATGACAGGGGGCTTGCCGTTCTTGTCAGCTTTAGGCATCTCGACGCGCACGGGAGCATGGGTGTTGCAGAACTTTCTGTGTGCGTCGAGACACTGCTGCCCTGTCAGCCCTGAAACTCGGTGCTGATCATCGTAGTACGTGAAGCATCTCTTGCAGACATGTATATTCGCATTATGGGCTGTAATTTGGGGCCTGACGAGTCTTGAGAAGTTCTTAATATAGCAGAAATGAGAGTTACTATCTTCGTTCGACAGAAGCAGGAGGTCGAAATGATGACGTTTTTCTTCCTTCCCCACACGCACTGGCGCGATCTTGTCGTTCTCGTCAATGTTGTAGACGTTGACAGACACTTCTTTGTTGTTTCGCTCAAATACTTTGATTTGGTGGAGGGGGGTAGGGAACTCCAATCCTGAAAAATCAAATTTTCCCTCCAGGTCGTGGTAGCGCTTGTCAACTCGTCGTGGATTCTCCCCCTCCACGTATCGCGCCAGTATGGCCCACTTGAAGCACTCGTTATCTTCCAGGTTCTTGGGATTTATGCACGCTTCACGGTTCTTGATGACAGCAGGCAGATCAATGTAGGAGGAGACTCGAAGAGGTACTAACTTGTTAAAACGGAGCTGAATTTTCTTTACTGCAGACAAGGTCCACCCGGATCCCTTGCTGACGTAGTCCTCCTCCTCCTTGCATATTTTCAATATACTTTTATCAATTGCTTCCTCGATTTCGCTTACCTCATATATGGGAATATTTTTTGTCTTGAATGCTCTCTTGTCGACACCTTCATCGAAGGGAGCAGGCTTTGCATAGTCGCACTCGAGCCAGATATTAAATTTTACTGGACCGTTTTCAATGACTTCATTGGTTATATGATTTATCAGGTTAGTCTTCATTTGGGCCATGTAAGTGCGAATGTCTTTTGTCGCACCATTATTTTCTGCCACTAAAGTCTTTAAATATCTGCGGAACGCAGTCTCCGCCTCAACGAACCCGGTACCGCCTGCCTCCAAGTCTACCTGAGCCTGGTCAGGCGCTTGCGCCTCCAAGTCTACTCGAGCCTGGTCGGGCACACTCGCCACGTATTGCGGACGAGTGCTGGGGCCGGGCTGTTGCAGGCCGGAGGTCACGACTACGCACCGTCTCTTAGCGGCCAGGCCCTTGCACGTCTTGATGTGCGTCAGTAAATTATCTTTTCGGGTAAACTCACCCTGGCATTTCGTACATGTAAATGCAATGCGCTCGGGATTGAACAGGCACTGGCCCTGCTCGTGGCGTCTGGCATGACGACAATTTTCAAATACTTGACCACAGAATTTACACCTCGAGCCCGAGCTGTGCTCGACGGTGCCTCCACAAGTTCGCATATGGCGGGTCAAGCTGTCTTTGCGGCTTACTATTTTGCCGCAAGTATGGCACTGGCTGGCGGTAGTAGAGTCGGGATTAGCTGCACACACTTTCTCGTGCCGTCTAGCATTACGGCTAGCTGAAAAAAATTTGCCACAGTAGGCACACCCATTCCCTGATGACAGTGCACATACCTGTGCTGGCCCCGATGTCGAAGGCTGGACGGCTCCCGATGTCGAGGGCTGGAGGATTCCCGATGTCGAAGGCTGGTCGGCTGCCACGGGTACACCAGTCGATGTCCTCTTCATGATGAAGTCTGTAACACCAACGGAAAAATCATAGCAACAAGAACATCATAATTATCACACACACACACACACGCGCGCGCAAACACATGCGCGCACAAAAACACATACACACAACTACACACACACACACACGTGCATAAATACAACCACACACACACAAACAAAATACACGTGCATAAATACAACCACACACACACAAACAAAATACACGTGCATAAATACAACCACACAAACAAAATACACTTGCATAAAGACAGCTTCACGCACACACAAAACATCAGAAACAAGCACACACGCATAAAAATAATTAAATTCAACTCACCAGAAGAACACAGGAACGTCTCTGTATATACTGCACGCACGCACAACGAGGAGGGCTGGAACGCCTTACAGCACACAGGAACCTGTAACACAGAAAAGAGACCACCTGGCTTAGCACTCGAATTTTTTTTTTTCAAGACAGCGCAAAGACACTGACGTCAAAATTTTATGTTTTATGTACTGACCGGAAACGTGGCAGAACCGCACGGAACTCCAGAGGGCAGACAGGCGTTCTCCAAGCGGATCACACTGGAGAGTAGCTCGACGCAAGGAGAAGCACTGGATACCTGCAACACACATACAATATTTTTTACGTAAATGTACTCCTTTTTTTATTTATGTGAAAATATATTTTTGTATTTAGTTGTGATTAGATATTTTGTATTTTATTAAGTATTAAAAAAATTTCTATTTTTTTTTCTATTTGATTATGAAACAAATTAATTTTTCTATTTGATTAAGATAGCAAGTGCGCGTGCATCTGTTATTTTTTTTTGAGCCAGGCGAGGGGGCAGGCAGGACGACTTGAGCGCCCCATGCGGCGGTGCGCGGTAACTAGCCAGACGTAAGCCACACGGCACGGCGGAAACATCGCTCCGTGCACCACGGGTGGAGGGGAGAAGCAGGGAGGGGGGAGGGCACGCTCTGCGCGCGCTGCCCCGTCGGTAGGACACGGGTGTGCACGGCATCCATCTTGTTTCAAGCTAAGACGTTCATGCATGAATAATAACTAGCATGTATGCCAGGGAAAAAAAAAATTATTTCAAGATGAAATATACTGCAACTGATGGCACTAATAATTTCGACTAGAAAAAAAAATTGTAATAATCACGACTGTAAAATATTACTACTGAACCTAACGCAGACGTAACATCTAAACAGTTCCACTCGCACAAATCGTCTAAACAGTACCAATCTTAGACGTGAAAAAATACATTCGAAAAAATTACGAGACGGAAATTGTAATAATTTCTGAAACTTATTTTTTTGGAAAACAGGCGGTTACTACTCCTCGTGCGTACGCCTTGCTTCTTTCTTTATTATTATTGTTTCTACTCTCTCTCTGCCGGCCGGCTGCCCGGGGAGCCGGCGGGCGTCGCGTCAGACGTGCGCGCTCGCTCGGGTGTTATCACCACGTCACGTACTAGCTGGCTCAGCAGCGGCCTTCACCCAGTGGCCAGCTGTTAGGCTTGCTGACTGAGTGAAGGACGTAGCGGAGGCGTACACACACGCGAAACGGTAATGTTAAAATAAAAAAAAATTACAGTTCAAAAACATTTCACAGTTGAAAAATGTTCCGAAAAAATGTCAAAGTTGAAAACGTTCGGAAAAATTTTCAAAGTTGAAAACGATCGGAAAAAAATTTCAAAGTTAAAATTTACGAAAAAATTTCAAAGTTAAAATTTACGAAAAAATTTCAAAGTTGAAAACGTTCCGAAAAATTTCAAAGTTAAAATTTACGGAGAAGTTGTACTTACCAAGCTGCTGGAGTTGAAGAGGTGGAAAGAGTCGCAAAGAAGCTCAAACAGGAACATGCGGTGACGGCGGCAAGACCAAAAGTGATGCCCCCGACGTCTCACACGCCAATTTATAGGTAAATTCCCCCCTTGGTCAAAGGCTCAAGCCAATCGGGTCCCGCGAAAACTGCAGCATGGTCAGGACGATTTTTTGCAATCAGGGGAAGGGATGAGGGAAAAGTGGGAGGAGCGAATGTAGCGGGGCTCAGGAGGGAGGCTGACAATCCCCGCCTACTGTCGACTGCACGGTGGGGATACCAATCAGATTCACTCAGCTCCTGGCAGATGGAAGATTCACCATGATACTCGGTTTGCTCCAGACGAAAAAATTACCAACTTATTGAAAATTTATATATTATGAAACTTTATAGATTAGGTTATTTTCAACAGTGTCATATTTACATAACCGGCTGTAAAATATCATTTGTTTTTTAATTTTATGATTACCTTTTCAACCGCAAATTATTAATTTATAAACGGAAGGGGAAATAAAAAGTCATAACAATAGTTTTTAATTTTTTTTTATTACTTCAAAACATCTAACAAGGCAGAGAGTACAGAACACAGGGCGGTGCGAATGGTTTTTACAGAATCAAATTCGTAAAAGTCCGTAGCATTATCACTGAAGATCCGCGGCGTATCGACGCTCAATCCACGTTTCTTGATGCTGCGGCGACGGGATGTCGGTTCGAGTCTGGGAGAGGGCCGACGTAGAGTCCTAGTCTTGAGTTCAGGTCTGGACATGTCGCTGCGCTTCGAAGCGACGAGTTTGGACAGGTCACTACGTCTCGTAGACACGGGTTTGGACTGCTCGCTGCAGCCCGGGGTGCCGAGGTCGATACCGCTACAGTCTTCTGGCGTGCAGTCGGATGCGTGTAGAGTTGTACCGAGAATTTCTTCCTTGGTGCATGGAAGAACGGTTGTTGGTCTGAGGTTAAACACGACGCACTTTTCCGCCCCGCAACAGTTTATTTGTTGTTGTGATGGCTCATGACTGCGTGGCGAATGAGTCATTAGGAAATGTAATACTCCGCCGTAACATATTTCCGTATATGTGCGTAAATTTTCTTCTTCGTCCAGGAAACTGTATTCAATACAGCTGTAGTCTGGTTTAGCACTCAGGTACTCGGTTTCCGGCTGGAATGGCGTCATCGTGTCCGAACGTCAACTGATTGATAGAGCTCGATTGACGAGCTATTTATACTAAAATTACAATTCAGGTGTGCCAATATTTGGCAAAAAAAATCGGGTTTGGCAATATTTAAAAAAAAAGTTATTCGCACTGCTGCGCGTGCCATTTCTGCATTAGCTGCGAGTTTGTGCAGGCACAGACACGTTCAAACTTGTCGTTTGGATGCTTAACGTCATACATTGCACAGAGTTTGCGCAGGGAAGGACAGCCGTAGTCGGTGTGTATATCTATGATTTCAGCTGCTCCGTCGTCACACAGTTCTCGTAGCCATTTCTTCTGTTCGGGTCCGGCAATGTAGATTATACCACGCGGATTTTGCAGTAGTAAATCTTGAAGTGTGTTTTTCACTTGGTGGTACGGAATTTTTCCTTCGTCCCACTCTAGTCCGTGATAATATTTACATAGCTATTCGTTCGACTGTTTACTTTTTTCGTCTAGTAGTTTCCACGGATACGGGGGGCGGAAGCTGCGGGTTCGAGTCCGGCCGTCGTGAGTGACGGCAATTTCCTTGAGCACGAATCCATTTTGGCTCTGGAAACCTTGCAGGTTGCAGTACATTCTGAAACCGACTGATGATGGGATGATACATGCAGACGTATTTATATCTAGTTCAATATTTTCACGAGACCTGAAAACGCGTCGTAATTAATTACTCTGTCGTGTAGGATTAGACAGAACGCCGTGTGAGTGGCGGTACGTCATCTTTCGTGGAAATTTCCAATCGACAATCAATCATAGAACTGCGAATCGATTCGTCTTGTTTGCTTACGTCAAATACGATTAGCGGAGCTAATGTTTTGTAGGTGTCTGGACTCAGGTTCGGGTGCGATTCTCGTCCGTGGTACGAAGATTGGAACTGCGTGTACATGTGATACGGCAAGGAAATACCGCCATTTTCAAAATCAATATTCATGTCCACGTACGGGTAACTTTCGCTGTTTAAAAATAATTTTACATTTTCCATAAAACAGTGGTCAAACACCGATCTGTCAGTCTTGGGGTTCATTTGTCTGTCTGTCTGCAAAGCTAATATTATATATCTAAGTTTTTCCGTACTGCTCGACGTCTTGACGACCCAGTGATTGCGTCTATTCTGAGTCAGTAAGGGGCACGTTACGAGATTACAGCTCCTGAACGCAATTTCGACCGTCTTGTCCTTTTTGACGTAACTTAAAAGTCTGACTCTTTCTTTCGTACTGACGGTTATGTGCGGAACAAACCACTCGGTGCTCATGACGATGACTGCGACCGGCTGGGGGTCGTTCCCGGGTGCTCCCACGACGGCATTCAGGTGCGATGTCGCTAGAATTAACACGAGTTCTTGGCGGGCTTGAATTAATATTTTCTTGTAATCCTCCGCGAAGCCGAGAAGCATCGACAGCGGTATGCTAACTTCGAATTTTCCAGATTCGTAGATGGGAATTTTGAAATCGGGTTCCATTCCAAAACCTGCGATTTTGGTCGCGCTCAGGTCGTTCGGTGTTAGAGACAGGTAATTTTTCATCGTGGCAGTAATTCCCAAGTCCCACGATTCATCGATCGCAATATTATTCAATTCGAAAATAACTCGTTCGAATAAATGCAATATTCCGTTTCGACCGAAGTATGCAGTTGTAGGATGTGATCCGTCCACCTTTGTCAGCGTGCCTCTTATACGAATAAACGACTGGCAGGGTAGAGTATAAACGTCTTGTTTCTGTACCGGGATGCGTATTTCCCTACCGGGCATGTATGGCCCTTGGAGGTAGGGTGCGTAGCAGTGATATTCAAATTTATTTACATCGTCGCTAAACTGAGCTTTTTCTGACATGTTTAAATAATCTTCCATGCTTGTGAACTTTGTAGCCTAAACTGCGGAGATACTTAACGTTAAGAGGTGTTAACGCGCCGCGGCCTCGCAACAGACTGGTCCTGGGTTCATGTCGCTTCTTTGATTTGTAGGTCTTGAAAATCAGTCCCATCGCTTCAAATGTAAACGTAATGTAATTTCTTCGTTTCTAAAATTTACTAGTTTATCGTTTTGATCGACAATGTAGACTACCACTTCGTGTACTGTTTTGGCGAGCACAGGGGCGTAAATGATACTTTGCGGTACTTCGACCATTTTATATCCTGGCGGGACCATTGGTGAAAACTCGTGCAGCATGTTGTTTAGTCTTCTGTTGAGGAACGTTCCACTTGCCAAATTACAGTTTATGCGTATTACATTTGTCGACATGATATTTACAGGTCGCGTGGAGACGTGCAAGGTCTTGGCTGCGTATATTTTCGGTTCGAATCCGAGCATGGTACCTATGGTGCCAGGTTTCGTAAAGTCGACATTTTCACTGCAGTAATGTTCGCACTGTAGCGTGTTTGGATTATCTCGCAATTCGAAAATTGTGTTTGGAGACAGGTCTTGCTTGATGTAATTTGTAATATCGCTCAACTCGTATGCTCAGGTAGCTATGGAAACTTCCCGAGCTGTTGTTCCATCACTTTTCAAGAAGCAGCACATTTTGCAGTTTTCTTCGTCAATGTTCGGTATGGCATTATACGTTTGAAAATCTACGAGTCCGATGCTCCATTCTCCGTTCAAGTCCAGCGGCGGGTAGAATGTGGCTCGTAGCTGCGAGCTACGACCTGTCAATATGAGTGTTACGGACATGACTGATTGATTTTCGCTACTGTACGTTTATTTTATATACGAAAAAAATATACTTGTTTTTCATACTTCATATTTGGTCAAAAATCTCAAGCACAAGTGTCCGCAATTTGTTTGATTAGGCCTCTGTTCCGTTACGTAATTGTAAAACATCGTAGTGGTCCGGCCCAGGTACTGTCGCAGTTCGGGCGGAGGGCGTAAATTACCGAAACTGTCGTAGTAAGTGGCTTTTTTTCCAGACTTTACATAGGCCACCCAGTGCGTGCCGCGACCCGACGACGTGTCTAAATTAATTATGGCGCACTCACGTGTGTTTGGCTTGCTGGGCAAAGTGTTTCGCATAAACACACCGCGGAAATTTGGTATTTTAAGTTTTCGAGCGTACTTTATTAAATCTACGTTGGTGAGCGGTCGTTTCGGTAGGGAACTTAGGATTTTCTCTTTACTCGTTTCTTTTTCATGCCTCGGCCTGCCTTGTGCGGCCGTAAGTACAGTCCTGCGCCGTTTTTTTTTACCGATGGCAATGGCTTCCATGCTTGAATTATGTCTATGTGCTTCCTCCAACTGCTTTCGCTGGTTCTTGCTAGTGTTGACTGCTCTAGCAATATTTGCCGCGGCTGCTGCGATCCCACCTAGTGCACCTATAGCGGGCACCAGCAGCGGTAAAAATCCACCCTTTTTCTTATTGGATCTTTGTATCTTGCGCTGCTTGGTCTTGTGAATTCTGGGTTTACGAGCACCCATTCCTAATTTCGTCTTTGCCTTAATGATTTTAGATACGCTCCAGGCCGCGATTTTCTCTCCTAGTCCCGCGTCCGGCGATTTGCTTATATCTTCGGCTTCCTGTGCCAATATCTCGTCGGCCTGGTGTCTGGATTCCAGATCCTTGCTTAATGAATATGCAATATCGTGCTGCTTGCACTTTTCGTCCAGAGAATTAATGCCCACGTCACCGCGAGCTAATCTTTTCGCTAGTTTAGTCCCGGGGCCGCAAATTCTGTAGCCGGAAATGTGTAGCTCGAATGGTAGATTGTTTATCAGCGAGTTTACGAGTCCCGCGCCGATGTGTTGTTTGTTCCTGCCTCTTCGAGACATTACATGCAACTGACCTAGAATCAATAAATACGATTGCTCTTATAAGATTTTCGTCAGTACGATGCAGGTCGTCAAGCAAGATGTTTGTTTGTCCGTGTGCATTACGCAGGACGATGACACTATCGGTTGAGAATCACGACATGGCGTATTATTACCGTCCACCGTACGTTGCATCATAGCAGGACCGTCAAACTGCGGTAAAACGTGCGTTTTACTGAGTTTACTGGAGGAGCCAAACGGTCTTCGGTTCGAGAACGTTTACTTGTATTCCAAGTCGTTGCAACAGCCAAAGTACCAGCGCTTGGCCGCTGTTCTACGCTCGGTGGATGGTCTGGAGTATTTTCCGTTTAGCGATAATACCGATGTGGTGTCTACCGACGAAGCAAAGCCTAATTCCGTGTTTGTGTTCGATGATGTGGCTTGTGAGAAGCAAGGCATAATACAAGAGTACTTTTCCATGGGCAGACACGCCAAGGTAGACTGCGTATACCTGTGCCAAACGTACGGTAGAATACCCAAACATTTGCTGCGTGATAATGCGAATGTCAGAGTTTTGTTTCGCATGGACGAACTTAATTTACGCCACGCTTACGACGATCACGTAAACACCGACATGACGTTTCAGGAATTCAAAGACATGTGCTCCTTGTGTTGGAAAGATGAACACGGATTTATAGTCATCGTAAAGGACTGGCCGCTATATAAGGGCAGGTACAGACAGGGTTTCGATCAGTTTATCGTCAAACATGAATCATGGCATTTCTAAATTTGGACGCAACAGTCGAGCTCCGCGTACCGAACTATGCACCGTAAAACACGATGATGAAATACGTAAATACATTTCGCTACTTGGCCAAGAAATAAAACGAGCAAAAGACAAAATAATAGTGTACCTCGTAGCCATAGACCAGCACGTGGAAGCTTCGGATTCTCGAATTCGCGACATGATCGAAGTTTCGAATGCACAAAGGCGTGACGACCTAAAGTCGCTTCTGTCAAAACTTAATTCACGACTGGTGTCTAAAGGTGCTTCGAAATAAAAACAAAATTATGGATGTTAACACTGATTTGGCTAAGCAACTGCACGATGTCATCGAGGCCATACGAACAAAGTACTTGCTCGCCAAGCAACACAGATTAAGCGACGAGGTTCGAAGAGAGGAAAAATTGAAGCCCTTGAGTGCCCGTCTGGATAGTTTCATAGCCAGGCGAGGGGACGTCGAAAACGAGAAACCGACTAAAATCGAAGTAAAAGAAGAGCCGCAAACTACGTCCACGGGCAAACGAAAGCGAAGTCCACAATTAACAGACGATTCCAACGTATCTACTAGCGAAGACGAAGTTCGTGTCGGTCGAACTCTTAGGAAGAAACCTCGAAATAAAAAAGGTTTCGAAGTCGGTCCTCTCGCTAGCGAGTATCTGGCCTCCTCTGTGCCTCGAAACAGCGACGCGACGTATGGCGTGCATAAACGAGGTAGTAAATGGGTCCTTGGTTCGAAGGAAGTACATTTCGTGTCCGGCGATAATATTGAATGTGGAAAAGAGGTGATAAAACTTACTCGTGGATTATGCGAACTTTTGTTTCGTAAAAAACCGCGGCGATATTCAGAGGTGGATTTTCGAAAATATAGAAGATTGCTAGATACTTCCAACGCCATTTACGCAAAAAATGACCCGAAAACGGGTCGTTTCAAAGATTATGAACATGAGAAATATCCTTTGATAGCTAGTCTTTTCTTAGACATCGAAGGGGCCGGACTTTATAAACTCGACACTGGTAGAAAATTGGACTATGTATATTGGGACGACCCCAATGAAATAGTTTATCGTCTTAGACTGCTACAGGCATCTCAGAGCGTGGGAAATAATTCACACAGCAACGAAATCACTTCCATACTTGAGGAATTACGGGAAGCGGGTTATATTGAATAGTGATCATGTCAAAGTTTGTCATTGCGGGCGAGTTGCATAAACCGGCAAGACGTAATTATCCACGTCGAAAAATAAAAATCAAAGGATTGGACGACAATTGGCAGTCTGATCTGCTCGAAATGTGCGAATATTCGCGTGTGAACAAGGGCTACAGGTACATTCTCATAGTCATAGACACCTATTCAAAGTTCCTGTGGGCTAGACCCTTAAAACGGAAAACCGCCGTGGAAGTTACGAGTGCCATGGCGAATATTTTGAAACATAAACGAAGACCTTCGTTACTGCAGACGGACGACGGGAAAGAATTCTACAATGCATCATTCAAGGCACTGATGAAAAAGTTTGGCATTACGCATTATTCTACGTTTAGCGGTGTCAAAGCATCAATGGCAGAACGTGTGATTCGTACGATGAAGAATAAACTGTATAGGAATTTTACAGCGAACGGTAATTACAGGTGCTTGAGTTTACTTCCTAAACTCGTTCGAGAATACAATTCTACTGTGCATTCTACAACGAAACTCAAGCCGAAGGACGTAAAGAACAATCGACTGCTTCGAACTGTGTACTCCAAGACGAATATACTAGATTCGCGAAAGAAAAAAGCGAATATCGGCGACATTGTGCGGATTTCAAAAAATCGCGGAATTTTTCACAGGCCTTACAAGGGGAATTGGACTGGTGAACTTTTTCGTGTATGTAGAATAAAAAATACGTATCCACGTACTTATTTTCTCGAGGATCTGAAAGGAAAACGTATAACAGGGGCGTTTTATGGAGAAGAGATTATGAAAACTAAATTTCCAGATACTTTTCTCGTTGAAAAAGTGTTAAAGCGTAAGAAGGGTAAGGCATTAATACGATGGTTGCATCATGGACCAGAGTTTGACTCGTGGATTGATGAAAAGGATATTTTAAAAAATGAGTTTGTGTAAAAACTTGTGTGTAAAACATATTTTGTGTGTAAATAAATCTTTGTATGTAATAAATTGTTTTTTTTTTTTTAATTTCTGTACGTGTATAAATGCGTCATGCGGGGAGCGTACAAGAAGCGCGACCGCTCCGGCCGAAAGACGTTGGACGACTGTCGTGGCTTTTACCCCCTCCACAGCGCCCGTGGCAGTGGTGGGGGGCCCGGCGTCCCCTGGCCGCGGCGATGGTGGCAGGGTGGGGTGGTGAAAATCTTACTTTGCAGAAATATGATCCTTCCTCACACCTGCTCCATGCAGGTGCATCTTCCCCCTCCATGCCGCTCGTCGGATCGTGGGACACGGCGCTGCGGGCACAGACCATATGTCCTCTTCCAGGACACGTGTGCTGGTCGGCGCTTGCTAACAATATATTACAAAATTATTTTATTAAGAGTAACTTTTAATATTTTTTACTATAAAGACGAAATGAAAAGGTTTATTCCAAGTATAAGGTTATAACGAATTAATTTTTTTACAAGTATAGAGTCATAAAGAATTTTTTTTTACAAGTATAAAGATGTATAATTTTTTTCTACAGGTATAAAGTTTTAAAGATTATATTTAAAAAAACAATTGAGTATAGTGACTCGAGGATTTATTATTATGATAAAACAAAAAAAATTAAATTTTTTTCTACGTAATAATACATACATATATACATTAGTTTTTACCTCAATTCCTCCTCCCCCCTACCAAGTACCTTCTTCGTGACAAATAGACGTAAAATTTTTTTAATACATACTTTATCATCTACAACATTATAAGGTTTTTTTTATTTAGTTTTGTAGAGGTACATTGAAAAAAAAAATTCTTCATAACAAAGGTTTTTTTTTCAAAGATACATAAAAAAATTAAAAAAGGGTGGTGGGGGGAGGTTATTACGATGAAAAATAATAAATTACAAAAGGTTGGTGGGGGAGGGGTGGAGCGTCGTGTGCGAGAAAAAAAAAATTTCGGGAGGGGGGAAGGAGGGGGGGGATGTAAGTCCGTATATGTGTTGGTAAAAGTGGTGGGGGTCAGTCTGCCTGCGTCCACTGCGAGGGAAGGATCGGTCGCCATTTTTATTTTTTTGCCTTTGTCGGGTTCGAACCAAGGACTCTGAACTCCGTGTCGTAAATGTTTGCTTTTTTATTATTTTTTTATTAAATTTTTATTAATTAATTTTTTTATAATTTTTAAAAAAAATTCGTTAAAATCGGATAATAAATAAAAAAGTTAAAGATGGCGGCCGTAACGGAAATTGCAACGGTGACGTCATCATCCAAGATGGCGGAAATCACATCGCCGGAATGTTCGAGAACACACAATTACGTCATCCAAAATGGCGGATCCAAGATGGTGGATCCAAAATGGCCGCCGTGATCTACTTGTCCCGTTACATTATGTCCCGTTACGCTATGACACATTACGTGGTGTCCCGTTACGCGGTGTCCCGTTACACTCATCCAAGATGGCCGCCGTGACGTCACAATCCAAGAGGGCGGTCGGCTCCACAGGCTCCACACCCTGGACCCTGTTTCCGGAGGAACTATTATATACTACTCGTACCTATGATGTCTGACTGGAAAATTTAAGTTTTACTGTGACACTTAATGTCTCAAACTTTTATTAGTGTGATCTGTGATCAGTTTAGTGAACAAGTAAGAATGTTAAGAAAAATATTGGATTTCTGACTTCCGTAAGGAAATTTTAATGTGATAAAGGTTATAACATGGAAAACAAAACCTGATAGATTTCTACTGATTGCTTCACTCCTTGACATAAGCTATGCTGACATGGTCAGTAATTATGTTTTAATTTTGGGCTGCACATTATACTAACTTAAGTTTATGAGCTTTTAAAGTTGGATTACACTCTGTTTAAAATGACTACAATATAATGCTGACATGGTTTTGTTTTATATCGAAATACATTTCACTAATTCTCAATTCTACTTCATAACGTATGTGAGGAAACAGTTTTTATAAGCCATATAAAAGCCAGTCAAAGATTATTCAAATGTCCTTAAGTTAGGATTTACAGGATGGCCACAGACCTGGAAAACAGGGAAAAGTCAGGGAATTTGAAATAGGTCAGTAAAAACATGGAATTGTCAGTGAATTTTGTGAAAGATCAGGAAAAAGGTTCACATATGGGTTTAGGTCTACTATACATTGAAAGAAATGAAATGCTTGGTCAGTAGTGCCAAAAAAGTTCAGTGTTCGTTTTCACATGTATGTTTTTTACACAATCGTTATCATGGAAGAATGGAGTGGTTGAAATTTATTATGTACTTTGGTTTAGCAACTCCAGTACATTACTGAGTTTTCTTAATGAACGCATCATAAATATGACACAAAGTTGTATGCAAACATGCGTGTAACAAGAGAATACAGAAGTACCTATGTGCTGAGTGACAATTAATGATAGCAAATATGAAATTGTGAAATGTTACATAGGTTAGATTGGTTTTAAAACGCATTTGAATTTGTGCTATCAGTCACTGAGGTTTTTGTTTATATGTACTCAGGGAATTTGATTTCCATTTTCTGTGGCCATCCTGATTTAGGCAATCGTAGTTATCCAGGGAACACTTGCCATGAAAGGTAATTTATTGAAGGTTGCTGATATGAATTTTATTGATCTAATAATAAAACGTAAAAATAACTTCGACTAGCTGACCGAATATTCGACAGGTAAACATAGTATCTTTTCGCAAATGCACATTTTATACTGACTTAAAAGTAAAATGAATTATTTAGTCGAAAAATATTGAAATAATACTTTCTGTAGTTAACGATAATCAGCATATACAGGCACTATACTTTTCATATAACATGACTCTGAGTAGGGAGAGGGAAGGGGTTCTGGACCAATGTAAACATAGAAATGTAAACACCGCGCCAGTACCCCCATGGGCGCCGCCATCTTGTTTCATGGGGGCCGCCATCTTGTCACGTGGGGACGGCCATTGTTGTTGACATTGGTTACCAGGGCGCGCCACCGTCTGCTGGAGGCCGCCATCTTAGTTTAGCCTTTAGTTACCGGAGCGCGCCACCATCGCTCCGAAGTCGGGAATTGTATACAAAAAAACCTGGGCGCTGGGTGGATTCGATCCCGGGGACGCACCAACGTCGTGGTTATGAGGCGTGCGCCTTGACCACTAGACCACGGGACCATATGAAGTATGGGGAATTAAATAACGAACATATGCTTTAAAGAAGCTATGCCTAAAATAAGTATGTCTTTAAATTTCGAAAAGCAAACCCCCCACCCCAAGTATGTCCTAAACCCCCACCATTATGCCTAACCGCCATGTCTTAAAAAAAATGCAACCATACTAGCTATGCCTAAACCGCTATGCTTAAAATACCTGCCATATTGTATGCTTAAACCGCCATGTTTTAATGTCAAAAAATATGCTTAAAAGCCCCGCCACTCCACAACCGACGCCATGATGTATGCTTAAAGCAAACCCCCCACCATTATACCTAACCTCCATATCTTTAAATTTAAAAAAATATGTCTATAAACCCCCACCACTCCACAACCGCCATATTTAAATATGCTTAAAAGAAGCAACCGCCATGTTGTATTCGAAAATAAACGTCTCCAACCCCCCACTACAAGTATGCTTAATCGCCATACTTAAATTTCGAAAAGAAATAAAATAACGCTATGCTTAAATTTAAAAAAAAATACCGTCATGTTTATTAAATTACCGCCATACTAGCAATGCCTAAACAGTTAACTTTCGAAAAGAAATAAAATATTGCTATGCTTAAATTTGGAAAAGTATGCTTAAGCCGCCAAAGTTAATTTCCAACAACCATATTTAAATTTCGAAAAGCCCCGCAATACCAGCTATGACTAAATAAACATAACCTCAAAAAACCCGCGCAGAGAGAGCAAGATGTTGTCCGCAAGAGCGTCACTCGTAAACTGTGCAATTATAATCCCCACATCATATTATAAGCATAATAATGTCTTTAAAAACAACAGTGTGTGTGTGCAACACGCCAAGTAATAAGCATAGTTAAAAACAATGTGATAAGCATAGTTACTATTACGTCGAGTAAAATAAATATTATAAATAAGTATAGTTAAAAACAATGTGTTAAGCATATTGAAATTTAATAATATATTTACAAACACTGTGTAGTAAATGGCTCTCGGCCAATGTGTTAAGTATTACAAACGCCGTTCTGGAAACCTCGCTCGTGCGACCAGGAATGTATTAAGGGACCCCTGCAGTTAACACGAAGCGTTAAGTAATTATCTGCGGCATGAATGCCAGAAATAAACTATATAGGCATAGTTAAAAAAAGTACGCAAAGTTAAAATAAAGAAAAAGTTCTATCCCTCCAAATAGCGCTCTGAAACATATACCAATAAGCATACATAAAATAAAACCTCACCGGAACGCACCCCGCCTACCGCGGCGGCATGTATCAAAATAAAAGTTGTGTAGGGAAGCATGTTCTCACACCGGTGGCCGCGATGCGTCTGCAGATGACTTGTTGACAAAACACCTGACGCTAGGGAAAGTGTTGACCGATGCGGCGCGTGGCCGGAGGGGGAAAGTGAAAGCTCCACTCCCGGTCTCGTCCGCGAATGCCCCAGGGGAAAGGTGTTATGCCGGACACAGGCGGCGAGGCCGAAAAACAAAGCCGGAGGGGGAAACGACAGGCGACCCACAAACCTACCGGCTAATATCACGGTAATTAACCCAAGTCTTTACGGAAACGGGAAAACCTTTCCACGACACTAGAAAACGTTCGCCACACTTTTTATGAATTTTATTCACTAAATAAGTATCGGGGTACGCAGTTACCTGAATCTCAGGACCATAAAATCCACCCTTAATTTCATTACCGTCCAAATCACTCAAATGAAACACACATGGAAAATTAGTCATAACTCTGGCCACTCTGAAAACTTCGTGCGACCACCTCGGTTTGAACCCCTTCTCAAACACTGTCTTGTGTTTTGATATACGTACGTACGAACCCACGCGAGCCTTTAACCATCTAGAATCTATTTTCTTAACATATCTGTAAACTGTTTGTAGCAAAGAGTTATCCCTCACAGCATTCGGAGCCATGCCTATAGTGCGGTGGAACCTATTGTTGTAGACAGAAAGTAATTTCGGTAAAAGTGTAAGCCACTTATAATTGCCTTGCGCCGAGAACTCACGGTAAAGCATATCCTTTAAAGTCCTATTAAAACGTTCTACAACAGACGCCTTGACTTCGCTATAACTAGAGTAATGATTAATTGCGTACTTTTGCATTAAGGCTTGAAAATGTTTATTGTAAAATTCCGCTCCAGCGTCGCTTTGAATATTCTTAAAACTTCCCGCCTCATTTAAAATACTCTTCATGGCCGCGGTGACTAATATTACCGTCTTTTGTTTAACTGGAACCGCATAAGCACGTTTGCTATAGACATCTATAGCAGTAAGGATGTACTTGAAACCGCTATTTATCCTGCTGTACGGAATCATCTCCACCAAATCAATCTGTAATAAATCGCGAAGCCCATATGTCAACACAGGTCTACGAGGAAAAATTCTGCGAACACCGCGATGCAGTTCATTAGAAATCCCACGTTGCGCAACACTCATTTCACGATATATCCAGCTTCCTTCAACTCTTGAAGAATAGATATCACCTCGTTGCTATGTCCGGTATGGCCAGCAGCTTGCGAGGCCATTAGTAATCTGAGGCGATCAATAAGCTGGTTCGGGTTGTCCCAATAGATAAATTGCTTTGTGCGTTGCAAATCCAATGTTTTTTGTAACAAGCCACTTCCTCGCTGAGATGAGTCAATATTCGGAAACAATCCTTTAATGATATCAAACTTTGCATGCGTTTCGCTTTTATAACGTTTTGTCGTAGGATCATTTTTTTTATAATAAGCATTTGTAATATCTAGTAAATGTCCGTATTGTTTTAAGGCAGAATCGGAGTAGGTGTGCGGCACTCGGCGGAACAATAATTCGAATAAGCCGGGAGCAGGCTGTATCAATTCTTCGTTGACGCGAATTAAATTACTATCGTAAAAAAATACTTCCGTATCCCCTAAGAACCAATGGTTGTTGTGTTTATAGAGACCGTAGGTCCCATCACCCGAGCGAAGGTTGTATCTCCGTAAGTAAGACTGTAATTCACCAAATGAATCATTCATAACATCGCGACGTATACTAGTGTCAGAATCATAACCATCACTCATTACCGGTTCCGGCTTCACCTCTGAAGACTCTTGTTTCGGAACAATGTCACTTTGCGGGATAGACTGCACAAACGACTGTCCAAGACTATCCAAACGTGAATTAACAGACTTGAACATTTCCTGATTAATCGCATCCCTCTCCATTCGCGCTCGCTTAGCCAACATATATTTGGCACGTATGTTCCGTATGACATTATCTAAAGCGTTTGCCTCGGCAGACATGACTGAAGATAACCATACAGCATAAAGCCTTTTTATATACAAAATGTCTAAGTTTTAGGAGGCGGCCTCTGAGGTGTGGGCCGCTTAGCAACAGTCCTCGCAGTCGATGCAGAAACCAATCCATCAACACCATTCTTAACAACACCAATAGTACGAGCCAATTGAGAAACACGTTGCGAAATGTCAGCGCCACTAGCGGTAAGTTTCAATATCAGTTCCGCCAAGATACCGTTTACCTTTTCTATAATCGCATTCTCAAATAGTTCGAGTTTATTCTCCAACAAAGTAACATACATATCACCCAACTTTATTGGCAGTACCGACAGACGAGAATTGATTTGGTCCACAGACCGCTGCTCCTTCAACTCCATATTACGATAATACCAACCTGCACATCCCGTACATTGACTAATGATGAATTGAGCTCCGTAAACCGACGCAACAGCTCCTCCGTCACCGTGCGAGTGACTACACTCGCGACAGAGTCGATATAATGTTTACTCGCGCCATCCCCAGCATCCTTTGGCATACCCACACGCTTTAAACGTTTTCCACCCAAATCGCAATTCCCATTAAGATCGCGAGATATACACGAGTCAAGCTGACGTTTCAGAGGACCACCTCCAAACTTTGATACGCTGTAGGACATCCTTCAATGACTCGCAACAATAAAATGATCAAAACCACAACGATACCTGCCATTAAGTAAAGGATAATCCTTTACGATAACAAGAAAACCATGTTCATTTTTCCAACACAAGAAGCACATATCCTTAAACGCGCGAAACTCCATATCACTGTTTACATGATCATCGTAGGCATGTCGCAAATTAAGCATATCCATGTGGAAAAGCACGATAACATTCGCATTATCACGAAGCAAATGTTTAGGTATTCTGCCATAAGTTTTACCTAGGTAAAAACAATCAACATGTGCGTGTCGACCCATAGAAAAATACTGTTGTATGATTACTTGTTTCTCACACATTATATCGTCAAAGACAAACACTGAATCGGCCCTGGCCTCGCTAGGAGGTACCACATCAGCATTTTCCGTATACGGGAAAAATTCCAAACCTTCCACCGCTCTAAGAACCGTAGCCAGCCGTTTATACTTTGGTTGGTGCAGCGATTTTGAATATAGATACACATTCTCGAACCGAAGACCGTTCGGTTCCTCGAGTAAACTAAGTAGGACACACGTTTTTCCGCATTCGGACGGACCGACAATCAAACATCTTATTGTCGAAGGTAATAAAGAACCATGCCGCGACTCGCGAGCACTGGCTTCATCAGCCTGTGTAATCCGCACAGGCAGCGACTCGCGCTGTGGCACTACTTCCATTACGCAACTAAACAGAAAACTATAAAAACAGCGTACTTATACCAACTCGAATCAGTATAGTGTTATGCGTTGTACACGAAAGAAGGTACAAAGAGGTGGAGGAATAATAAACTCTGTTATTAATAAGCTGCCAGTAGAAGTACATCTGCCAGGATATAATTACTGCGGTCCGGGAACGAAACTCGCTAAGAGGCTAGCACGCGGAGATACAGGAGTCAACTCCCTTGACGAGGCGTGTTGTCTCTACGATATTAGCTATTCTAAAAGTAATAACCTAAGTGATAGACATATAGCCGACGGTATATTAGCGAACAAAGCCGCACAAATAGCAAAGAATCCCGCAACGAAATTCGGTGAAAAGATTGCAGCGTGGGGAGTCAATAAGATGAGAGTAAAACGTAAGATTGGCGGCGGCGTCTCAACAAAGAAAAACCGCGCGAAAAAAGGCGGGCTACTACCTTTCATTTTCCCAGCGCTGGCAGCGCTAGGCAGTCTGATTGGCGGAGCGGCGGGTATAGCCAAGACCGTGAACAACGCACAGCACAATAGTAAAATGCGGGCGCTTGCAAAAAACGGTTCGGGCCTATACCTGCGTCCCTACCCAAAGTCAGGGGGAGGGGTCAAGCGGAGAAGAAGAAGGAAAAGGGGCGGGAAAAGGAAATGAGGATACTGAGTAACCTGCCAAAGCGAGCCCTTACCACCACAGACATAAAGACAGCAATTAGGAAATTAAAAATTCCACATTTTAGAAATGTGTTTATGAAGGATAAATTACCCACAAAACCATATCACAACGAGAGCGGTATTATTAATTTAGATACGAGTAAGGGGCCCGGAACGCATTGGGTAGCGTATGCCAAGACCGATCGTACGGCTCGGTACTACGATAGTTTTGGAGACCTGCCGCCCCCTTTAGAAATGCAGCGATTCCTGAGAGGCTGCAAAACAACATATAATTACGATAGACAGCAAAAGTTAAACTCATTCAACTGCGGACACTTGTGCATAAAGTTTCTCATCTCGGTATATAAGAGAACCGGCTTCGAAAGAACATGTCCATCACGCTAATACTAAGTGGAAACACGTCGGAACTGTGTTCAACACACTTCCCACCGATCGACGTAAGTGACGGGTTATGGCAGCTCGCTCTCGTGGATTTTACCGTATACAATTCCATCCCGAACGTGGACGAAAACAACCGGATGTTTAGGTACAAGCTGAAGAACGAAGAGATGACGCGAGAAATTAAATTACCAATAGGTTCCTACGAAGTCTTAGACATTGAAACGTATATTAAACAACACCTACCCACAGACGTAATGTTTTCGTTGAAAGGTAATCCAAACACTCTGCAATGCGTATTGCACAGCAATGCACAAATCGACTGCACCGGCGACTGTTCCCTAGCCCCGATGCTTGGATTCGAACGGGAAGTCTACGAGGCGAATAAAATTCACGAGTCGACCCAGCCCGTAAATGTAATGCCGGTAAATGTGATTAGAATCACGGCAAATATTATTGGCCACAGCTTCCTTAATGGAAAACCAAACAGTACGATACACGAATTTTCCCCGAACGTTCCTCCAGGATATAAGCTCAGTGATACGCCTCAAACACTCATTTACAGTCCGGTTACCGTGCAACAAATACGAGAGTTGGTTATTAGATTGGTAGACAAGAACGGTAAATTAATCAACTTTAGAAACGAGGTGACTACACTACGCTTACATTTGAAAAAAGTATGGGGGTAAGATACTTTGGTTTGCATAAAGGGGCGGGGGTGAGCAAGCATAGAGCCAGTACGAAAGCAAACATCAAGCGGTTAACACCTGCCAACGTGAGGTTCCTAGAAAAATTAGGTTTCAAAGTATTTCCAAATGGAATATAGTATACTCGATGTGCAACAATCACCGCAGTTTGACGATGCAGTCTCAAAATGTGAAATGCACACGTACAAACCATACTTTGCGGGACCGTACGAGCCAAGCTCCGAGATATTTATAGCAATACAAAACTCTGACGTGTATACGCACATTGCTAAATCGTTTCTGCGAATTCGCGGTGCATTCACGAAACCAAACGGGCAGAAACCAGACAATGCAAAAATCGTAAACAATGGTATACTGCATATGATAAATCGAATATCATTCGAACTTAACGGCGTGACAATCGACGAGGTACGTGAAGTTGGAATTGTGACAACTGTGAAAAACTATTTATCGCGCACGCGTGATGAAAAATCCGTAAATAAGATGGCGGGATGGTGTCCGGACAGCGACTACAGTTTACCACTTACAGCGCAAGGCGAGTTTGAAATATGCGTTCCGTTGAACCAGTTGCTAGGCTTTGCAGAAGACTATAAACAAATATTAATAAATTGTAAACAAACGCTCGTTATAATCACCGCAAACAGTTATATTAACGCTATAATGGACACAAGCGATCAGCCACAGCAAGTGACATTAAGTTTGCAATCTATCGACTGGCTTGTTCCGCATGTAACTGTAAGCACCGCCCAGCGCACACGGCTGTTGAAAATGATTGAAAAAGGCCGCGACATAGATATGGCTTTCAGATCGTGGGGAGTAGAAGTTTACCCGAGTTTACCACCATCACAGAGCATCAGTTGGGCTGTAAAATCTAGCTTCTCCAGCGAACGCCCTCGTTATATAATAGTGGCATTTCAAACTAGCAGGCATAATGTTCTAGCCGCAAACAAATCTAAATTCGACCATTGTAATTTACAAAATATCAAGGTCTATCTTAATTCCGAGGCGTATCCATATTCGGACCTAGCAATAAACTTTACGAATGGATACTACCTACTTGCATATAATATGTACTCGGACTTTCAAGCGAGCTACTACGGTAGACTAAATACACCTCTACTTGACCCGGAGGGATTTAAAGATAAGGCCCCTCTCTTTGTATTCGACGTGTCACGTCAAAACGAAAAACTGACCTCAACCGTCATAGATTGTAAAATAGACATTACCACAGCAAACAATATACCACCGCTAACACAGGCATACGCAATGATTCCACACGATAGATTAATATCGTACAACCCGAGGGATCAAAGTATTAAAATAATGAGCTAAACGCGATGTATGTTCAGTCGTGTCTCAGCCGCCATGGCGAAGTGTGTTAACCTCCAAGGCTTCTTCTCACAGCACGGGTTTATCGTTAAGGAAGTTAGCATCGCAGACGCGGAAGGGAACGTGATTACGCGCTCGTTTCAACCACCATTTGCGTGGGAACATTTAATTAGAAAACATCAACAAACAAACACGTGGCTCACCAACACCTTCCACAATCTGAAATGGGAAGACGGTATATTTCCCTACACAAGCCTGCCAAACATATTGACGGCGCACCTGAGTGGAACTATAATGGTCGCCGGAGCCGAACAGAAACGTTGGCTAGCTAAACATTGTCGCAAACATGTGCGCATAGTGGACATTCAAAGTGAATATGGCTGCCCATCATTAAAGTTATTAGATAAAACGTACAGCAACAACCGCAGAGGCACAAGACTGGTATCGTCGCGCCACAACGCAGCGCTGCTCAGAGCATGGATGATTGAAAATATTGCCGAGAGCAATGAGAAGGTGGAAATGTCAGAGGAGGAGGGGTAGGCTGCAAGGTCGCAGCAAGCGGCGAGATGTATGTATAAATATAGCTCGGTGGTCCAGAGTAAACAACGTCTCAATGTCTTCGTATCTAAATACCCAAGTAACAGATCATGCAATGAACTGTTCAGAATGCCGTGATTGCATAATACATTTAATTATTCATCTGGTAAATATTGTTTTAAATAGACCCGCAGGTTCGTGCGTGAACAGTCGTGCAGAAACAGTGACGGTGTAAAAATGGCTAGCTTTAATCCCCGGAACACGTATCCAGATGTAACTCCAAGCGTAGGCAGTGTAGAGTATAGCGAGTGGAGTCAGGGCGCGTTGAGACATGTTACGGAAGAATGTGACTCTACCGTGCACTCGAAACATATACACAACCCAAGACCGGAAGACCTGCCTCTAGAAGTGATTCCCTGTCCCGGCTTCGGCGAGTGCTGCGTTAGTATGCTACGCACCGATACAACTCTACCCGCAACAAGTGCAGAGGTCTACGCACACGCCTTCGAGACGCAGCCGCCATTGCCCGCCTGCAGCCAGACTTCACCGCCGCCGGTAGAGCCGAGACGCCGACGCCGCCCTTCCGCCCGCAGAGCGCGGGGCCTCGATGAGGGCGACCTGGGTCCAGCGGTGAGCAGTGACCAAGCAATGGATGAAAGAGTGTTAGACATTGCCAGAACCGCACTGCGCAAAGTACTTACAGACCTTTTAAAGAAAATATAATTAATTTTATACATAACTTTTATTTTATACGTAATATCATTTAAACTTAATTACAATTTAATTTTTTAATTTCCGTGTAATATCATTTAAACGTAAAAGTGTTTTCACGTTTTGTATTGTTTTATACGTAGTATAGTTTGCAATGTAACTTTTATACGTAAAATTGTTTTCAATGTAACTTTTATTTAATACGTAACTTGTTTTCAGTGTAACTTTTAAATTTCAATGTAACTTTTATACATAAAAATTGTTTATACGTAAATTGTTTTCAGTGTAACTTTTATTTTATACGTCAACATTGTCCTCAGTGTAACTTTTATTAATTTCAATGTAACTTTTATACGTAATAAGTTTGTAACTCTATTCCAACGGGTGTGGGCTATTAAAAACATAAAAAAAATGTCTCGATGTATTTTTCTTTCTACTTGACCCTGACAACCACACTAATGTGTTCACTCGTGACCTTGCAAACTACATAAATAACTAATGTGTTCACACTTGACCTTGCAAACAACATATTTTTTTTTAAATTGTGTTCAGACGGAAAACGTCTGTGTGACGTACATGTTTACGGACGTGTGGTGAAAGTGTGTCCGACCCGGACTGACCTAGCTGGACATGTATAAATACCGCCGTCGGGAGGTGCTTGCTTGCATTTGATGTCGGCGCATGATACGTGAGGTAAGTCTCATCCGATAGTGTTAATTGTATTACACATTTTCTATTAACCACGTGTCTACGTCTCTACACGGTCCCCGACTGCTGGCTGGGCGGACTCCCTCCCCGTCCGCGGGGCGGGCTCCCCTCCCCAACTGCGGGGCGGGGAAAGGCTCGTTGTCATGACAACACAGCGAGGAGGGGAGTGCGCTCAGTCGCGGTTACGGCACGCGCAGAGTAACAAGTTCACAGTTGCTCAGTCATGTTTACGGCGACACATAGTTTGCGCTCAGTCACGCTTAAGGGCTTCACTCAGTATACACAAGACCCTTTCCTTTAATATTAACAAATATTTATTTTATGTTTCCAGAACATTATTTGTACTGCTGAACGTAACTTCCCGTCTATCACCTCCTCACCATGTCTACTCCCCCCGAGGCGAAGCGACCCCGTCCCAGTGAGGCTTCCACGTCAGACACTCGCGACAGCGCGCGGGCGTCCGGGGTGGAGCCGCGTGAAGCTGGCGACTTGCCTCCCCTGGAGAGTGTTATCTTGGACTCCGCTTTTGCTAACTGGATAGTGGACTTTCGGATCGGAAATGATGTTGAGTCTTATGATCCCGATTTGGACCGGTTTCTATAGAGATGTAGGGTTCCCTTTCTGGCCTTAACTTCCGTCTTGGTACGCCCTTTTAAAGTCTACATTTCACTCTCGGCTTCATTTGTTAAGGAATCTGTGGAGGGAGGCGAGAGTGAGACATTTCATTTTACAACACACTCAGCCGCGGTAATGCTCTCTGATGAGGTAGGGGAAATCTACGATTCAGTATTCATTCCGGAAGTCAATAGGAACGTTAGCGAATTCGCTGCTCGTGGCAGTGGGTGGGCTCTACAGCGATTGATTAACATTGATGTACATGTTTCAAGCTATAGGGCTTTCACTGTTGGCGCGCCGTACACGAAATTACCAACGTTTTTATCCAATAGGAAAGCTTGTGTCAATATTGAATGTCCCGAGCAGCATTGCTTTCTGTATGCCGTTATGGCAGGTGTGATGCCGGCGGAAGCCCATGTTAACCGAGCCAGTTCGTATCCGGATCCACTTGTGGCTTTCAATACGTCTGGTTTGAGTTTCCCGTCTACTCTCCATCAGATTAAGACATTCGAGAGGAACAATAATATTTCCATTAACGTTTATGCTTGCGTAGACAGTAAGGGGAGTATTGTTGATGAATGTTTTAGTGGCAAATCTGTATCCTCTATCCAGCCTCTTCGCGTATCCTCTGAGCGAAGAGCGAGACATGTAAATATTTTAGCGATTCGTTCTAGTGGCGCGGCAGAGCACCTACACTTTGTAACAATTAAGAGTCTGACCAGATTATTGTATTCACAACTGTCCCGAGGTAATTGTAAGAAATGGATTTGCGAGCGCTGTGTTCAATACTTTACAAGTGAAGACAGGTTAACTTCACACACTATTCTCTGCAGCCAGCATCAAGCAGTGCGTTCCTGTTTCCCTACAGAGGAGAACAAATATTTACAGTTTACAAATATTGCAAAACAGGATCGCCTCGGCTTTATTGCGTACTGTGACACCGAGTCATACCTTAAGCCGATATCCACCTGTTTACCCGGTGATGAGACATCTAATACCGCACGGGTAAACGAACATGCACCATACGCATGCAGCATTTTGTTAGTGTGTGGATACGATAGCTCTTTGACCAGGTATGTGCAATTCGAGGGTGATAATTGTATTGCTGAAATGGTCGCAGAATTAGTTTCAATGACAAAGTGGGTATGTGATATATATTCAAAGACCATCCCTATTAAGACACCGACTCCAGCCGTCTCTGCAAGGCTTGCGAGTCAAACACATTGCCATATCTGTTAGAAGGTATTGGCTGGGCAGAAGGTGCTCGATCACTGTCATTTGACTGGTGAAATACGTGGTTATACCCATTCGAAATGCAACCTGGCTTTCAGGATGCAAAAGAAACAGCTTGTCGCAGTATTCCATAATTTGCAAAATTATGATGCCCACTTTTTAATGAAGCATTTAGTTTCGCGGCGGATTGCACAGCCGGACGGCTCCTTTGTTGTGGAGAATCCCGGCGAGGTCAAAGTACTAGGCGTAACTCTAGAGAGTTACAAATGTATTACTAAATACATACCTGTCTCAGGTAATGCGCAAGGAGGCGTGCGCGCTGTGTGTCTTCGATTTATTGATTCACTTAACTTTTTAAATTCATCTCTGGAAACTCTCGCTGGCAATCTCATGCCGGATCAGTTGAAACTCACCTGTTCAATGTTTCCGGATGACGCACAGTTTCAGTTAGCTACGCGTAAAGGTGTGTTTCCCTATGACTTTGTTAAGTCTAGTGAACATTTGCAGACTGCCTCGCTACCACCAAAGGATGCATTCCATAACGTAATGAGTGGCACGGACGTGAGTGATCTGGACTATACTCACGCTCAAAAGGCTTGGGACGTATTCCATTGTGCCACATTGAAAGAGTACGCACTTAGTTACCTTAAGGTGGATACTTGTTTGCTGGCTGATATATTCGAATCATTTCGTTTCGTTTGCCTACAGCATTATTCGCTTGATCCCGCTCATTACATTACCGCACCCTCGCTCGCATGGGATGCACTTTCAATTAAAACCGGTGTGCGTCTTGAACTTGTGACCGACCCGGACATATACCTCTTCCTAGAGTCTGCCGTTCGTGGAGGTATTACAAACGTAAGTCGACGTCACGCGAAAGCTAACAATGTGTACATGTACAGTCACGACCCGAGCCTTCCGTCTTCGTACATTTGTTATTTCGATGTTAACGTACTGTATGCTCACACAATGTTGGATAAGCTTCCTATAGGTAATTTCCAATGGGTTCCCAGGGATGAGTATACGATTTGGGATTTCAACACCATTGACATCGATGGTGATACATCATTTTTCGCGGAAGTAGATTTGACCTTTCCCGATGATTGTCACGATCGCCTATCAGATCTGCCTCTGGCCCCTGTGAATGGCGTACCGCCAAACGGGCGTATGAGTAAATTACTGTTAACTCTCGCGCCGCGTACTAAATATATTGTTCATGCCAAAACACTGCGGCACTACGTTCAGTATGGGGCGGTCATCGGCCAGGTTCACCGCGTGCTGCAGTTTGCGCAGGCGGCCTGGATGAGGGACTATATAGCCTTTAATGCTGAGCGTCGTGCCCAGGCTGCGAACCCCTTTGAGAAATCGTTTTTTAAATTACTGTCGAACTCTGTTTACGGAAAAAGTTTGGAAAATACGCGAAAGCATAAGGATATACGCATTGTTTCACGATACGATTCCATTTATGGGGCGGCTGTGCTGATTGGTCGTCCGACATTCAAGGCTCGGCGAATCATCGATGAGAGTTTAGTCCTCATAGAGATGCTTAAAGGGACGATTACCTTTGATAGACCGTTGTACACAGGTGTCGCCATTTTAGATTTATCAAAATTAGTTCTCTACAATTTTCACTATAATTACATGCAAATGAAATTCCCTCCACAGTCTCTGCATCTCCTGTACACGGACACGGATTCTTTAATTTACCACGTTGTGTGTGACGACATTTACGATTCGATTCGCCCCGATTTAGCTTCCCGTTTCGATACATCAAATTATGCTCCAGGTAATGAGCAACGCTTCCCCTTGGTTAATAAGGGTGTAACGGGGGTGATGAAGGATGAGGCCGCTGGCAATGTCATCACGGAGTTTGTTGGTCTTCGCCCGAAGCTTTACGCGTTTAAGATGGAGGACGGTTCTTCTACGCGTAAGGCCAAGGGAATCAAGGCCAGCGCACTGCGTTCACTCCTGTTTCCTCAATACCTGGAATGCTTGCTTCAAAATTCACGGGTTCTCGCAACCCAATACCATTTCCGATCGCGAGGCCACACTGTGTTTACGGAGCGTGTGACCAAGGTAGCATTGTCTTCAGGAGATGATAAGCGTTGGCTTTCTGAAGACGGTGTCAGCACTCTACCTTGGGGACATAAGGACCTACGCCTTTCCCTGGACCATGATTAGCCCTTTCCTATTGTTACGTTCAGCTATGCTGTCGTCCCTGAGTGATTGGGTGGCCTAGCGCTCCGATCCTCCCACCATTGCACGTGGAGAATAACCTATTGGTATGTCACAGTACACAAGTAATTTATTTTCCTCTTTAAAAAAAGTTATCTCTTTTACAAAGGCTAATGTAATTTAATTTCTTTTACACAAGTAATTTATTTTTCTCTTAAAATAATGTTAACATAATTTATATAATTATATTTTAAAGCTAGAATGATTTTAGCGTATTTTATACACACGTAATTTTTTTATTTGAAGTATTTTGTTTAAAACATGTAATTTAATTTTCCTCTTTTACAAAGGCTAATGTAATTTATTTCTTTCTTTACAAGTCTTAACGTAATTTATTTTACACAAGTAATTTATACAAACCTTAATGTATTTTTTTAAGTAGAATGGTCTAAACGTAATTTGTTTTAAACACGTAATTTTTTTCTTTACAAGTCTTAACGTAATCTCTTTTACACAAGTTATTTATACAAACGTTAACGTATTTTCTATTTCCAAATCTTAACGTAAATGTTTTACGCGCTTGGGTTATGCTGTAGCTACTGCGTATGTATTGTTCTGCAGATCTCCCCAACACGAGATGGCTGTATCATGTGATGATTGTCGGCCCTTATACCAAAAGAGATAGCCGAGCTGTTCTTCATGGAGGAGGGTGGGCCACAGCCACCGCGGGAACGTGAGCCTGAAGTTGGCCGCAGCGATGGCTCGACCGCGCGCCGAGGGAGTTGAAGAGTTGGCGGGGCCTTCGGGGTTGGAGTTGTCCGCCAACCGTGGATGAGCGACGTGGCTATTATATATATATATACCAAAAGTAAAATAAAACCAAAATTCTTTTTTACCCGTGTGTTGTCTACATTATTTCTTTTTTCCACCTCTGTATATTCCTTGTGCTTGCTCCTTTCCAGTACGCAGCGATGGCCTGACCTTGTTTCTCTGTGGTAAACACTTTCACTGTCACCCAGCAGGTAAACACATTCCTGGTCGCACGAGCGAGGTTTCCAGCATGGCGTTTGTAATACTTAACAAATTGGCCGAGAGCCATTTACTACACAGTGTTTGTAAATATATTATTAAATTTCAATATGCTTAACACATTGTTTTTAACTATACTTATTTATAATATTTATTTTACTCGACGTAATAGTAACTATGCTTAACACATTGTTTTTAACTATGCTTATGCACACACACACTGTTGTTTTTAAAGACATTATTATGCTTATAATATGATGTGGGGATTATAATTGCGCAGTTTACGAGTGACGCTCCTACGGACAACATCTCGCTCTCTCTGCGTGGGATTTTTGAGGTTATGTTTATTTAGTCATAGCTGGTATTGCGGGGCTTTTCGAAATTTAAATATGGTTGTTGGAAATTAACTTTGGCGGCTTAAGCATACTTTTCCAAATTTAAGCATAGCAATATTTTATTTCTTTTCGAAAGTTAACTGTTTAGGCATTGCTAGTATGGCGGTAATTTAATAAACATGACGGTATTTTTTTTAAATTTAAGCTTAGCGTTATTTTATTTCTTTTCGAAATTTAAGTATGGTGATTAAGCATACTTGTAGTGGGGGGTTGGAGACGTTTATTTTCGAATACAACATGGCGGTTGCTTCTTTTAAGCATATTTAAATATGGCGGTTGTGGAGTGGTGGGGGTTTATAGACATATTTTTTTAAATTTAAAGATATGGCGGTTAGGTATAATGGTGGGGGGTTTGCTTTAAGCATACATCATGGCGTCGGTTGTGGAGTGGCGGGGCTTTTAAGCATATTTTTTGACATTTAAACATGGCGGTTTAAGCATACAATATGGCAGGTATTTTAAGCATAGCGGTTTAGGCATAGCTAGTATGATTGCATTTTTTTTAAGACATGGCGGTTAGGCATAATGGTGGGGGTTTTAGACATACTTGGGGTGGAGGGTTTGCTTTTCGAAATTTAAAGACATAGCTTCTTTTAGGCATAGCTTCTTTAAAGCATATGTTCGTTATTTAATTCCCCATACTTCATATGGTCCTGTGGTCTAGTGGTCAAGGCGCACGCCTCATAACCACGACGTTGGTGCGTCCCCGGGATCGAATCCACCCAGCACCCAGGTTTTTTTGTATACAATTCCCGACTTCGGAGCGATGGTGGCGCGCTCCGGTAACTAAAGGCTAAACTAAGATGGCGGCCTCCAGCAGACGGTGGCGCGCCCTGGTAACCAATGTCAACAACAATGGCGGTCCCCACATGACAAGATGGCGGCCCCCATGAAACAAGATGGCGGCGCCCATGGGGGTACTGGCGCGGTGTTTACATTTCTATGTTTACATTGGTCCAGAACCCCTTCCCTCTCCCTACTACTCTGTAATAGCAAAATAATTAAGTCCTAGTAAATAATGATGTTTTTGTCCTAATTTTTTGTGTTTTGTATGTTTTAATATTAGATATAGACATAGATTAATAGAAAAGTAATATGAATTTGTATTACAGTTTTATTCTGGGGACATCCTGTTATATGAGCGGGGAATGTTGTAAGCATAAGTAACACTTTTTTGGAATAATTTATTTTCTCTTTTAAGCAGCACAACATGCTTGTCTGGCTGTTATTTATGTCACTCTTATGTTTAATAATTACTGTTGTGATTAGGAATCTGTGTTTGTTCAGCAAATTGTTATTGCAAAATTAAACTTTGGTAAGATTTGTTTCTATTTTGTAAATAATGTTGTGTTTTAATTGAAGTTTTGTCATCCCAAAACATTTACATAGCTTTATGTTTCTGTTGTAATGACAACTAATATGTTTTCTGCGTACATGTATCAATCTTGCCTCACTTATGTCAAGTAGTATCAATGTTTTTTTTTTTAATTTGTGCAGTGGTAGTGTATATATGTCATGAGTTGTGTTATCTTTGAGGGTTTATTTCTTTTAAATAAAAGTCATTTCTTGAACTCATTGGTTTTATAGTTATTTAAAAATTACATTTTAATCATTTCAGGAGGTTTGTGTATACTGGTCAATTGCAATACGTAGTGTATTAGATACTTATACATACTATTCAAAACAAGCAGTTCTTGTACAGAACATGTGCAATTATAATTTCTTCTGATCAGTTTATGTCAGTTTTGTTGGACACATATTTTGCCCCCTAAAATTTGAAGGATGTTTCTTCTGGCTCAAATTTTATTTTGTCTCGATGCAGGTTAGCAACATTGCACTATTTTTGTGTTATATGAAAAGATGAAAACATTGTGGAAGTGTATTTCAGTAAGAAATAGCACCTGACTTGTGCCCTTTGTTTCTTTTTATACAAATAAATTATAGGAAAATTGCTTTCGTTAGTGTTTATTTGTCCCGCAGAGTTTTTTTATATGAGTACCAACCTGTTAGTACTTTTCCTGCACATCTCTTTTAAAAATATTACCTAGTTTATTAGTCAAGTGATCTTTATGCGTCGCATCTAATAACTTCTATTTTTGACAAAGGTTAAAGTACTCTGTATTCTTGCAATCGTGAATTATTATACAAAAGTAGTTTAGCCATAATAAAGGTTACCATCTTAGTTTTTGTCTTTTTTTGCAGCTTATTTCAGTTAAAAAGGTTTATGACACTTTTGTTGCACCAAAAATCATAAATTTCTTTCAGAAGATGTAACAATAGTGGTACAGCCTGTCCCTTAATATCAATAAGACAGTTAATCAATACTTACATTTGAAACAATCCACGAAGCAGTGTCATGTCATCGTGTGTGCTGCTGGGTGCTGTAATCATCCTTATTAGCTAGATTTGCTAACAACTGTGCACTGAATGTCCCAGTTACAAAATCATGTCTTTTTATTAAACTTTTGTGTGATATTTATTATTACATAGTCTGCGTGCAAACCTCGGCTTGGGTAGTACTGATGGAGCACTAAATTTCCTGCATCACCATCCAATAGATAGAAAATTGCTCTTTGTAAGCCTCAATTTATTAAAATTTTAATAAACATACTAAGTTACTGTAAATTAAAGTGACACATGAAGCTTAAAAATTGTATTCTTCAGGGTGAAATTTAGGAAAGGAGAATAATTTTATCAAATGTATATATCTGTTGCATGCAGTAGCTAGTAGCATATAGTTTTCATAGTGTGTGCATATATTGCTGAAGCACGCTATGAAAAACGTGTGAAAGTCTCATGAGATCGCAGCGCAAAACCACATCTACTGAAGCAATTGCCATTTAAGGTGGAAGGGTAATGTAATTTTATATCTAAGCCAGTGTATGTAACCATTTCCTGATGTCAGATATGACCCAGAAATTGTTATTATTGGTCGAGTGAGATTAAATGGAACACCCTTGTTTTTTTTTTGTCCATTGTCCCAAGGCATAAGGAGGGGGGGGGGGGGGGTAATAGTCAGTGTAGAGAAATTTGGTTAGTAAAATTATACTTATTAACACTTTTTTAAATCCAGAATCATTATCACGTAGGTAACAGGAATAACGTGGGCATTTAGAGGATGCTTTACATGGATTATTTTATTTTATTTTAACACGGCAGTTTCACAATAGGTTTAGTCTCTTGTGTGAAGTTAGACTTAAGAACTGAATGTAATAGGAAAAATTTGATGCTAACATTAATTAAATTGTGAGGTGGAACCATGTGTTATTATTATTATTATTATTTGGTGCTTCTATTCTATCAGTGCAGCAACTACTTAAATTTATGTGTAGGGTTTGTCTAACTGTAACATATCTGCAGAAGCATACTTACATTCATATCTTACAAGTATCTAACAAAATTAATTTGATTGTTGCTATTATGATTATTAATACAAAAAACTAATGATTTTCAGACGTTCATATGGATCTTACACTCCCCCTTCCCCCTACAAAACTTAAATGTTTCCATTTGTAAAGGTATTTTTGAATTATTTTGTGGAGAGTACTGTATATTAAGTTGGATTTCCATTCGAAGAGGTGCATATATGCAAACTTCTCGGGGCGATGGCTGTTGAAAAATCCGTACTTAAAAAATAGGTTATGTTTAGAAACTAGGGTACGTGGACCTATTTTGCTACAAAGGATATAGTACACTTTTGCATGTGCATGTTCGTTAGTTTGGTGTACAGCCGTCCGAGCGCTGTCACAATAGTCGCACTTGTTCTATGGCCAATTTGCATTCTATCTCTATATATATACTCTCTTTTCTATGGAAAGAGGTTCCACAATGACGACACGGCTTTAAATAAGCTTACACAACCCCCTACTGCGCAGGCGCAGAAGGGGAAATAAAGGTACATATACGTCACTATGAAAAAGGACAGGAGATAGGAACTGTTGGTGCGTTGAAGGGGGAAGGGGGCTGGATGACGGCAAGCGCGTGGACTTCAAAGCAGCGGAGACGTCCACTACAACTCCCCCTGCTTAAAGTGTTCCTACCAAGAGCGACCACTACACAGTTCGTCAGCAAGAGAGCTGACGCGAATAACCAATGCTAAGAGCGAATATTTTCATTCAGCTTTTCAAACTCTTGACTAAAGTTCAAAGGCAGTGACTTAACAGAAAACTGCACCGTTGCGGTGGCTTGAATCCGTAGACAGGCGACGATCTTCTCTGGAAGCCGGAGCTGAAGTTCAGTTCGACCAGAAGGCAGGAGTCTGGCGGCTTGAAGACGGAGACGGGCAGCCCGCCGGCCAATGCAGCACGGTGGGTGGACTAGCCGCCGGGGAGCGGCCAGATACTGCAAACAGGACGACAGGCCCTGCGCTCAAGCCTGCTCAGGCGCGGCGTCGAACATCAAATCCGCGTGAACAGGGTCGGGCGGCACGTCTCGACCAGGTGCCAGGGTGACTGCCAAGATACAACCATCACGGCGGTAGGAGAATTCGGGCACTCCAACGAATTCCAGGCGACGATCCAGAAGGCAGCTCAGCCAAGCGAACTCGAGAGTCCCTCCAAACACAGGTAATGACGGCAGTGTTCGGGGCTCGGAGTAGACAGTTGCAATCTTCTGCGGCCATCAAGGAAATCCGGGGCGGGCCCTGCCACGGAATCAGAGGCCGCAGGTGAGGCAGCAGGCAGAAGTTCGAGCAGGCCAACAGGAATTGGTGTGGCGACTACGTCGGGTGGGGCTCAAACTGGTAGGTCACTCATACGCGGGGCGAAAATCGACAGCAGTGGTGAGGAGGATCCAATCGGCGGTAGCAATCTGCGAAGTCAGCAAAGGCGGATTCTCGTCCGACGCCGCGCGCTACATCAGGACGGGTCAGGGAAAGGGGGGTAAGCAGCCGGCGGGCTCCAAGCTGCAATCAAGGTGGACAAGAGGAGAACCCAAAAAAGCAGCAGGGGTATGTCTCTAGGGGAGAGGGTGAAGTCACAAGAGGCAAAAAACAAACAAATAATATGTGGGAAATAAAAAGAATTAACACATTAGAATTAGAAAAAAGGGGTGAACAGGGCCATAAAAAACTACAGGGTGTCAGAAAACAATACCAAACCTTAAGGGTAATAAAGTCTTAAATGCGTGGCGTGGCACTTTGGAAATTTGCCCTTGAAACCAATCTTTTCAAATAGGGCCGTGTTAGGGCCTAAGAATCTAACCATTTTATACGGGCCCTGAAAGGAGGCAAGAGCTTACAATTAAGATTATCTACACGTGATAGTTACAGAAAACTGCGGCAAAGAACCACGTCGTCAACAAAAATGCCATACGCACTCCGATATTTATTATAAGTTGCGGCCACAGTGTTCTGGGCCTTCTGTAAATTACAGGCCACTGAATCAAAAACCACGTCGATGGAGGTGCTGTCGAGCGTGGAGTCAAGCGGCGGCCAGCCTCACTGGTTAAGGAGGGCATGAATCAATTTCCTACCTAAAACGGGACAGACGGAGGAAAACCAGAGGCCGAATGATGGGCCGAATTAAGACCAACATTGATAAAGTCAAGATCCGAGTCCAATAACGTCTGATCTGCGCGGTAAAACGAGGTGAGAATACATTTTAACACCTTGTTTACGCACTCAGATTGGTTCCCGGAGGAAGGGGAAGATAAGCACCGCTAAAAACGGGTTTTATAGCCCATGCCAAACACATTTATTTGTTCACAGTGGGTTGGAAGTACCTAGCGTTATTGGTGACAAGCATCGCTGGAGCTCCCAGCAGCTTCTAAACATAGTCTCTCAGCGCCTTAAATATCGTGGGGGATCCTTCATGTTTCTGAGAGGCAACAAAATTACGAATTTCAAAAAGATGTCAAAAAGTACCAAGAGACAATTGTTGCCCTTGCGGGTACGTGTGAAGGGGCCGAAAATATCCACGTGCACGACGTGTCACGGCACCACAGGCGGGTTGGCGCAATACAGGCCTACCCTGGCGTTATGCGGTGGCTTGGACACCTGGCAGTCGTGACAGGAGCGGTAATAATTACACATCAGCACGAAACTCAAGCCAGGCTAAGTGGGCGGAAATTCTGCGGAATTTATTGTCTATTCATAGATGGCCACCAATAAGGGACGCGTGGTAGTGGGCCAGCACCATAGGACGCAGAACAGCGGGAATCACGGCCTTGCGGGCTTGGCCGGATTTTCCCGTGAAAAGCAGTAACCCACCGTCGTTCACATAAGGAACGGGTTTATTAATCCACAGGTATTTTCTTATATTAATGCATAACGTGTCCTCCTTCTGGCGACCCCTGATGTTGAAATACGATTCCGGGAAAATTTTACTGACAAACACCAGCTCAGCCTCGGACTCAGGCTGAGGTGCACTCACCTCAAATTCGTCTGAAGAAAACATACGTGACAGCGTATCAGCAATGATATCATCCCTTCCATTAATATGGCGAATCCTATACCGAAATCTTGACAGGTGGAGAATCCACCTGCCCAGCTTCCCCAGCTGGTGCGTATGATTAAAAAGCCAAGAAAGCTACTGGTTATCTGTGAATAAATCGAATTCACGACAATCCAGGTACGAGCCAAATTTCTCCACTCCAAATAAGCACGTCAGAGCCTCTTTCTCAAAGGTGCCCAGCCGTCTCTCCGACTCCAGGAGAGTTCAGCTGGCATAGGCGATCGGACGGAGCACGCCGTTCTCTACGTGGTCTAGAACTGCGCCCAAAGCCAGAGAAGAGGCATCGACTTGCAAGGCCAACCGCCTGTTGAATTCAGGGAGAATAAGAATCGGAAGGGAAGCTACGAGCTCTTTGAGGGTGGAAAAGGTCTTAACCTGCTCGTCGCCCCACGTAAACAAAACATTTTTCTTAAAAAGACTGTTAAGTGGCATACAAACAGAAGCAAAGTGAAAAATAGCCAATCATCCCCAAGAAGCGTTGAACACCCTTAAGATTCTTGGGCCTCGGGAAATTTACAATAGGGGATATTTTGTCTGGGTCCATTATAAGCTCGCCTTGAGAAATAATGAAGCCTAGAAATTTGACGTACCTTTTTACTCAAATCAATTTTGTTGGGGTTGACAGTCCGGTGGGCATTCTTAAGGCACTTAAAGACCTCTCTCAAGTGGTCAAGATGTTCCTCAAATGTCGAACTGTACACTATTATGTCGTCAATGTAATTGAAGACGTACTTGCATTTGAGGTCGCTCAAGACGTGGTCGATTACCCGACTCAAGGCTTGACTGCCAAAACTCACTCCCTTGGGGATGCGATTGAACTGGAAGTGTCCCCACGGGGTGGAAAATGCCGTATACTTGCGACACGCCTGATCAAGTTAACACTGGTGGAAACTAGAGTTTAAATCAATAATGGAATAAAAGTTAGCACCACCGAGATGCTGGAGGCACTTTCGACAGTGGTCAAGGAAAAAAAGGGGGTTGTCTGTAAAGTCGGTTTACGGACGATAATTTTACGTGATAAGGTCATAAGAATATATTGATGAAAAATTGCATACTTTTTAATTTTCAAATATTATTTACAGCTTTGCAATTTTAATTTAAATAATTTGTTCAAATATTATCACGAAAAATTAGTTAAAAAGCCCGCCTTAACTTGTTTGATATTAAAGAAGATTTTCTCGCACGGTGGTTGGCCGGTTCTTGCACACTCGGCTCAGGCGGAACGTGACAATGACTCATGATTTTTCGTGCGTGCAGCCGGCGTTCATCGATTTATAAGACGTTATCACGTAAACAATTTCATCGACTATCTTGTCATTTAAGACCTTGAAGCAGTGTACCATTCAAAATTCAGAAGAATCCTTCTTCGGAACAAGAAACGTAGGCGTGCTATAATCAGATACCGAAGGCGTGATAACGCTGGCAATCAGCAACTTGTTGGCAATCTCCTTCATTGCCTGCAGTTTGGAGGGTGAAACCTTTAGATATTTAGAACGAACGGGTGTCTCATCTTTTAAATAAAACTGATACGGCAAAAGGTCACATCTGTCCAGTTTCTTAGTAATGACATCGGGATAGGCCGCAATTAAATCAGCCAAAGCTCTGTCCCAGCCAAGACCAGGGGACTCGGCGCAACTCATAACAATCGGGCGGACGAGCTCTTGGGTGAGAAACACCCTTAATTCGGGCGCGAAACCAAACCGAGACTCGTGCGCGCGGACGTCAAGAACGCAACGCGTCCCACTCAGAAAGTCAAGACCAAGGATTAAATTGAACGAAAGACCTGGCACCACTGTGAACACCCAGTCCCAGGAGAACTAAGCTATTTTAATGTGGATCACTACTGAGGTATTCGCCCTCAGAATATCACCCTTAACTGTGCAAGTTCTTACGTCAGAGTAATACGTAACATGTTTAGACAGAAAGAGAATCCGTTTACACAAGTGCTCAAACAGGCTTTGACTGATGAGCGAACATGTAGCTCCTGAATCAATCAAAGCAGGGGACGTCTGTTCCTGGATATGATCAGGCACAAAATGAAGGAAAGTACGAGACTTAGCATTACTGAATTTACGACGAAGACGCCCAAGTTTACGTCCCTTTACATTTGAAACATTTTCTCCTGCCGATTCCTACACGGATACTTGTGCACTCGCTCACGAAATGCCCAAAGGCGCAGCAGTTGGCACACCTGCCGTGGGTGCCGGTGACGTCGGGAGCATTCGAACACTCAGCGCCAATAACGATGCATGGGGCGTCATCACAAGGCTGGCTTATACTTAGGGGCAGGCATTTTTCGCGAATAAATCTTAACGCCTATTAGACTGCAACAAGGTATATCCGCACCAGTGGTTTCTCCCTTGTGATTGGCGGCCGTCTGCGAGAGAAGTCGTTGCCTTATTTGACCGAGCCACTCGGGACGCGTATACTTCCCCACTGAATTACTGTGATTGGTGTTGTAACAATCGACATGCGCCTGAAAGACATTCACCCAATCACGAAACACAGACGATGCTACAGTGTTTTAACTTATAACTAATCTCGGAATCTTTTCGCGAAATATGCATGGCCCTACTTACACTATTAGGTGCAGCACCGGCTGGCGCGAGCCCGTCCAGGCCGGCAGCACACATTTTCACAGACTACCAAAAACTAGATTTAGCCTGCGCACGAGGCGCTAGGCTAGAAACAGGAGGCGGAAATGCAGCATGATATTTCCTGGTAGCTAGGACACGTTCCTCCACCTCGCTACCCCAACACCACAGCTCCTCTGGTGGTGGGAGGCATAGATATAAAACTATGTTGGCAGGTAAGCGGAGACAGGTTTCCCAGAATAATCTGCGTCAGATCACTCACAGGCATACCCAATTCGAGTACCTGCGCATACGAAACTATCGAGTTGATAAAGGCAATTATCGACTCGTTAAGTGACTGAAATCTACAAACAAAGTCACGCTTACACGTGTATAGAATACGTGATGGACAAACAAACTGCAGGACCTGCGACTTGAATTCTGCAAAACTATGCTTATGCACAATAGCATCAGTGATCAATTGCACATACGTGCTGCCACACTTGCCGAGTAGAGCCTTAAGGAACTCAGTGCAGTAATTACTTGTTATTACTGTGGCGCCCGCCATATTGAAATTGGACGCCATCTTGAAATTTTGTAATAATTAACATAGAAATTTCGGTAAACTTCCAACATCTATTCAATAAATATGCAATTAAAATACTGATTGATTCAAATAGACTCCTGTTCTTGGTGCAAACCCTGAGCAATTCAAAAAAATTAAATTTTATATAAAAAATAATACTTTAAATAAATGTGGTGCGTCCTACAATAGGGCTTAAATTCATCTACTACCAGCTTCCAGTAAGCCGTTATGACCGCCATCTTGGATATTCATAATTATTTAGCTAGAAATTCGGGAAAAATTAAAAATTAATCGAAAAAATAAATTATTAAAATAATGATTGTCGCTATACAGTTCTGTTGTTGGTTTGATTCTCGGCCAGTGATAAGGATAACTAAGGCTTAAAATAAATTTTAAATAGTTTCCCGTTACCTTTCCTGAAGTTTATTGATCATTTACTCTACGAAAAACATCAATAGACAAGATACCTGTTCGACGAATTAAATATGTTGTCGAGCTGCCTAATTTGGAAGTATATTTTTTCGTTGCATTAAATAATGTTTCATATATTATATTTTAACCAGTTCATGAACAATGCTATACGTATAGGCCAAATGTGTTTGAACCACGAGACCAGGTCATTGAAAATGTCAGATGTATTGACCAGATATTTTCGAACCACAAGACCTTCTTCGTCGATAGCTAATATAACATATTTCACCCAGTCAAGACAAAGTCTTCGAACTGTCAGACCTAAAGTATCGATAAAATAAATTACAAGTCTTTAGACTAACGGAACATGTTTCAAGCTTACTAAAGGACAAAGAATCCCTAAAAATGTTTTATTAAGACCAAGAGGTTTTGAACCAGTAAATATTTAGAGCTACTACAGATTTAAACTACACATGTTTAACGAAAACACAGATTCAACATACGAAAAGAACACAATGTACACACACTGCACGCACGATAAACACAAATTGAACAAAATAACACATAGTACACACACTCGACGCAAAGTTCACACACATTAGACAACATACACACACTGGACGCACAGTACACACCGAACACATTCTGGACGAACAGTACACATAGTACACACACAGGATGTAAAGTACATACAGTCAAAACACACTGGACGGACAGTACACACATGGAACACACAGTACACATACTGGTCACATAATACACATACTGGGCACACAGTACACACATACATTATACACCCTGGACACAGTACACACACTGGAGACACAACGGACACACAGAAAACACAGTACACATAATGAACACACAGTACACACACAACTAACACACATTACACAAACAAAGTACACACACTGGACGCACAGTACACACAGTACATACACAATGAACACACAGTACACACATTGGAAGCACAGTACACACACTGGACACACAGTACACACATTAGACACACAGTACACACATAATGAACACACAGTACACACACAATGAACACACGGTATACAAACAAAGTACACACACTGGACGCACAGTACATACAGTACACACATTGAACGCACAGTACACACAGTACATACACTAAAAGCATAGTATACACACTGAAAATACAGTACACACATAATGAACACACAGTAAACACACTGTACGCCCAGTACACACCTTACACACACTGAACATACAATTAACACACAGGAACACACATATTTAACGAAAAGGATGCACATTTGGAAGCACAATTAACTAAAAGGAAGCACAATCGGAAGCACAATCAACGAAAAGGAAGCATAATCGGTATAACAATCGACAAAAATGAAGCACAATCACTGAAAAGGAAGCACAATTGAAAGCACAATCATAGATAAGAAAGCACAATCAACGAACAGGAAGCAAAATTGAAAGCACTATCATAGAAAAGAAAGCACATTTGGAAGCACAATCAACAAAAAGGAAGCACAATTGGAAGCACAATAAACGAAAAGGAAGCACAATTGGTAGCACAATCAACGAAAAGGAAGCACGTTCGCAAACACATTCGACAAAGAGGAAGTACAGTCAACAAAAAATAAGCACAATTGGAAGCACAGTCAACGAAAAAGATACGTTCTCAACAGTAAGGTACAATAATACAGGGTTGACTACATACATTTTTAACTCTGTTCCGAAACCAAAGTAGGCCTATGCGTTTCATTGTGAACAAGTAATTCTGAAGATGTTACAACTTCAATATTCTCTACAAGATAAAATAGCTTTCAGCCTAGCAAAAAAACTGGTGTCTGAATTTTTAGATCAAATTTTTCTTTTATCTAGTGTTTTTAAGAATAATTTGTAAAATGTTATAGTTTGAAAGCGGCATAGGCTTGCTTTAAACAAATAAATTATAATATGAATTAAAATGTAAGCTGTATTTCAATATGCGTGTTTACACCAGAACACGGTTCGTTCCTAGAAATATTAAACATTTCACTTGTTAGTATTGTGACATATATTTTGACTGAAAGGCATCCATCTGTTATAGCATCCCACATAACCTCAATGTGTGGCATTGGAAGTTACCCAAGGACACTATAACATTTGAAAGTTTCAGATATGTCGGATCGTTTACATTTACTGTAGGTACTATGTTATTATGTATTAACCAAAGGATTAGTATAAATTAATATAGAGGAATTAGAACATATTGCCATTTGTAACCAAACATAATATGTTAAAAAGAATTAAGACATACCTATTGATAAAAACAACTGGGAAACAAAATAACAAGCAAATATCAGATTGGTGCTGGTTGTAATTATAGGCCTTTGTAAAAACAACAATGTAAAACAAACATCAACAAAACAATTAACATATTAACAAAATATTACATAGTATTATATATTAAGTAACGATCTCGTGAACAACTTGACGCCGTCCCCGTTGCCCGTCCTGAAATTTGGTTAATGAAATTGATATAAAGTGAATTTGGTCTCAAGGGCAGGGTTCCTGACCTCGTGGCTGCAGGCAGGGACGCGTTGACAAAGGACCCCCCAGGCTGTTATGGCCTCCCAGGACGCCGTATTAGTGAAATAAACACGTAACTTTAAGTGTTTTATTCCGGTAGCACATGGTACAGGACGTTACACAAGGCACTGGCACGTGACTGGCTCTATCGTCGTCAACCTTCACTCCGCCTACACGGCCCTCGAATGGCGGCACTGATTACGTCTCACAGTGTTCCGAGGACTACTCCACCGAGGGGTGCAGGCTACCCTGAGCTATGGTGATAACGGTTCGTGGCGTGGCAAGTCTGGCGCGTAACACGTGGTAGTTCGTACTGCACTTACTACGTGAATCTGTTACTGTCTATGCGAGTTAACAATTTAATACTGACTTATACATGGACATGATGACGACACACACTAATCTAAAACACAGCAATAAACACTGAATAATTGCTAGTACGTCCCGGACTCGAGGCGGGAGCGGTCTCCAGACTTCTAATGATCAGGTGATGCGAGAATGGTTCTCGCAGTGGCGTGAGCCATGTTTAAACTGGGAACGGGCGCGACGGGACCCAACGTGGTCTCTTGTTCACGTCCGTTGCACGTCCCAGGGATTGAGGCGTACGTAAGTTCAGTTACGCGTTTGGCGCAATGCCGCCCTGCGTGGGCAAAGTTCTAATTCTCCGTGGGGATGTTTTATACGGCAAAGGTGGACGGCCCCATTTTCCACAGGATCTGCCGTGGCGGTGACTACTTGGGGGCCAGCCCAGCGCAGAAATTCTTTGACCCTGCCGAGAGGTGGTGCTACCGCACGTACACCGACTGCCCGGGTGTGAGGGGGACCGGTGTGTGCGTGGAGGAAGGCGTCTTGTTCGTGAGGAAGTAGGCCTGCTTTTCCCTCGCCTGTTCTCGCATGGCCTCAATCTGAGGTCGTAGCTCATTTCCCCACCAGTCCTCCGTGGCTGTGTTTGCCACGCGGCACTCTCCCGGGAGTGCCAGGTTTTGCCCCTGCACGAGCTCCATGGGAGAGTGGCCGGTGACGGCGTTTACGCACCGCCGCAGACAATACAGGATCTTGGGTAGGTGGAGGTCCCACTTGGTATGATCGTCCCCTAAGCGCAGACATAGTTGTGCTTTTATTTCTTGGTTTCTCCTCTCCGTGGGGTTGGCACGGGGATGGTACGTGGGTGTGGTGTGATGTGTGATGCCCCAGAGTCGGCAGTCCGCTCGCCACTGCCTTCCCATGAACTGGCTTCCGTTGTCCGTCAGGAGTACTCTAGGGAAGCCATAGCGCGGGTAGACCTCCCCCTCCAGCAAGTTGGTGATCGTCTTGGCCCGGACGTTGGACATGGGAAATGCCTCCACCCATCGTGTGAAGAGGTCGGTGATGACCACGAGGAAGTGTTTCCCCCTGGGCGTCCGCGGGTATGGGCCCATCACGTCCAAGGCCAAGGTGTGGAAGGGCTCGTGAGGTCGGCGGGGCTGTTGCTGTTCGACCCTGTCAGCCCGCCGGGCCTTGCGCTGTTGGCACAGCTGGCACCCCCTAATGTACTCCCGAACGTCGCGGGCCACCCCGGGCCAGTGGAAGGTGTGGCGGAGCGCCTCCTGCGTCTGTTCCGCCCCTGGGTGCCCTGCCAAGTCGTGATCGTGAAAGAAGCACAGCACGGCCGGACGGGCGGTGGCGGGCACATGCGTCCGCCAACTCTCCATATCCCCGGGGGCACAGGTCTGTAACTCGCCGTCCAGGCACCGCTGAAAGGAGCGATGTCCCGCCGCGCATGCGGCCACCTATGCGCGCACCGCCGCGTCCGCCCGCTGCGCGCGACGCACGGCCTGGACTAGGCCTGCCAAGTTGTCTGGTACGGCCTCCCCTGGTACCGTGGTGGTGTTAGTCAGGTACAGGATGGCAGTGTTCCCCCCCTCCCGTTGCTCAGGGGGGCTCCCTAGTGGCGGTAACAGGTTGTCCCACGTCCCCTCGTCCTCGAAATCGGTGCCCGGGTCGGGGTGGCGCGACAGCTCGTCTGCCAGCTGGTTCACCCGACCAAGCAAGTGCTCCACATGGAAATCGAAGGTCTGCAAGGTGAGTGCCCACCAGGTGAATTTTGATTTCCGCCCCTGCACTGAGTCCAGCCACTTAAGGCATTGGCTGTCCATCCTAAGCGTGAACGGTCTGCCCTCAAGATGATTCCGGTAGCGCCCCATGGCCGACACGACTACCAGGCACTCCTGTTCGTTGACGTGGTAGCGGCGCGCCGCCAGCCCAAACTTGGCACTGGCGTACTCTACGACGTGCCGCTCCCCGTCGGGACCCAGCTGGTACAGGACGGCGCCCATGTCCTCCTGGCTGGCATCGGTCTGCCGGTAAATGTGTTCAGCGGGTTGCAGGCGGGCAAGGGTGTGGCACTCCCAGAACAGGCGCTTGACGGCATTCAGGGCGTGGCCGGCCTCGAGGGTCCACCGGAATCGAAACTTGGGCGACAGAAGATCGGTCATGGGGGCGGTGATAACGGCGAAGTTGGGGATGAAGCTTCTGAGCCAGTTTAGCAACCCACCAACTGCTGCAGCTGCTTGCGGGTACGTAGGGGAGTTTTTGCCTCGATCAGGTCGAGCTGGGCTGGCAGGGGACGGCACCCGTCCACGCTCACCATGTGCCCCAGGTAAGCTAACTCCACCACGCCGACATGGCACTTGTGGGGCGCGCAGGTCAGGCCATGACGGGCCAGCCGCTCGAGGACCATGGCAAGGTGGTGCGCATGTTCCTCCCACATCCGCGACCAGATGATGACATCGTCCAGGTAGGCCGCGGCAAACTTGCCGACGAACCCATCCAGGACGCGCACCATCATGGCCTGGAAGGTCGCGGGGGCATCCATCAGCCCGAACGGCATGGCGCAGAACTGAAACCTGCGGCCGTCGGGCGCGGTGAAAGCTGTCTTGGGCCGATCCTCGGGACAGACAGGCACCTGCCAGTACCCAGACTTGAGATCCAGCGACGTGAATATGCCGGCCTCCCCCAACCCGGCTAGTGCATCAGTGATGTTGATGATTGGTGGTGGTGCGGGGATAGTGACTGCATTGATGGGCTTCAAATTTACGCAGAACCGGAGTGAGCCGTCCTTCTTCTTGGCCATCACCACCAGACAATTGTAGGGCGAATCACTCGGTTCGATTACCCCGTCCCGCAACATCTCTGCGATCTGTGCCTGTATCGCCTCCCGCTCGCTTGGTCCAAAACCGAAGGGCTTGATGAAGCGGGGCTCGTGTGGTCGTGTCGGGATGGTATGTTGTGTGACTGTGGTGCGGCGCAGCATTTCCGTGGCAGCGAACACCTGCGCTTGCTGGGCCAGCACTCCATTGAACAGGTCCATGTATTCTAGGGGTACCTCATTACGCAAGTCCGCGAGGGTGACGGTAGGGGTTAGTGAAGGTGTTCCTGTCTGATTGACGCTGTGGAGCGTTCTCCGTCCCTGGTGCCCGACGTGTAACCTACCCTTACTTACGTCAATGGCGGCTTCCTCCTGGATGAGCCAGGGCAGTCCCAGGATCAGGTCGTCCCTCAGCTCTGGCACCACAAGGGCTGTTGTCTGGCTACACATGTCCCTGACGGCGATCCTTACCTGGGCGCGCCCCGTCGTGAGCGCGCAAGCTCCCCAGGTGGCAAGTTGGACATCTCCCTCCTGCTGCTCCAGGTCCGCCTCGGGCAACAGGTGGGCCGCGATGTACGTGTGGCTCGCTGCGGTGTCCACCAGGGCGTGGACTGGCTGGCCATTAAGCAGGATGGGCACCCGCATCAGCATGCCCGCATCGTCCCCCGCTCGTCCCAGTCGCGGCGATGATGCCCGGTCAGGCCCCGCAGGCGGTGCTGGGGGCGTCGGGGGCGCCAGTGGCACGGCGCCATATGCCGACAACCCGGGGTGCCAGTGGCAGGGCGCCGTATGCCGACGACCCGGGGCGGTGCGCTGACGGGTGGTGCGGGGCACCACTGCCTGGTCTGACGGGCGGCGATGGTGCTCGGTCGGACCCCGCAGGTGGTGCTGGGGGCGTCGGGGGTGCTCGTGTCACGACGTCACCCGCCGACGACCCGGTGCGGGGCATTGACGGGTGGTGCGGGGCACCACCGCCTGGTCTGACGGGTGGCGATGAGGTTCGGTCGGGCCCTGCCGGTGGTGCTGGGGTCGTTGGGGGCACCAGTGACACGGCGCCGCATGCCGACGACCCAGTGTCTGACGGGCGGCGATGTGCGGGCTGGCCTTGCGGGTGATGCATTGGCCATTATTCAGGAGCAGTATCCCGCCGGTATCCTGCTCCCTAGTTGGCATTTTCCGGCTGCATCCCGCCTGGCCGGCGGTCTTGCCTTAGCGCGGCTCGGGTGGAGCACACCTCATGCCAATGGTAGGCCTCCTCTCTGCAGTACCGGCACTGTGGGAATCGGTCCCGTGGTCCGTCCGCGCGCGGGTTGGGACGTGCGGCCCGCTGGTTGGTGGTGTTGGCCTGCTGCATGGTGGGTTGCATCATGGCCTCCCACTCCCTCGTCTCGCCTCCCCGGTGGAGGTTGCCGGGAGGGGGAGGGTGGTTCACGTATGGCACCACCGCCCACGCCTCCTCCAGGGCCGCCGTGCGTGGCGGGGACGCCCCTCGCCGGCGAGCCGCAGTGTCCCGCGGGCGCGGTGACAGGTGTAGGTCCCGCTCTATCTCCTTTGCCAGTTGTACAAAGTCCTCGAGCTCCCTGTCCACCGCCCCCCTCAGGTACGGGCGCAGCTCCCTCTTCATGAGCTCCACCGCAATGGCTAGCGCCGCGTTGGTTTGTCCGCCGGCGTCCAGACGCCGGTGTAGCCGTAGCTTGGTCCGGATGAACGTTTCCACGTCCTCCTCGGCTCGTTGTGGCTCACAAAATAGTGCGCGCTGGCACTGAGCGTGTGCGCGGGCGGCGTTGAACCGGGCTTCCAGGCGCGGCGCGAAGCATTCCCACTACACGTCGTATTCGCTGGTCATGGATCACCAGTCCATCGCTGGCCCCCTGAGCTGCTTGGTGACGCGTTCCGTCCACTCTTCTTTCGGTATGCCATGTCTGGCCAGGCGGTCCTGGTACGCCCCCGTGAACTTTTCTGGGTCCTCGTACGTGTGTCCCGAGAATTCTGGCAACTTGACCCGGACATTGTCCCGCCGAATCTCGCTCACCACGGTCACTGGTGCGGGTGCGTTCACCTTTTCCTCACAGGCTGCGCACATGAACAGGCCGTCATGGAAGTTCAGAAATTCGCGCGCCTCCGTGCACGTGCGGTGCCTAGTGGTGCCGCACTGGTGGCGATAAGCCACCTCATCTGCCTGACGGTGGCACCCCACTGCGTGGCAGCGGCATGCCGACGCGAATCTGTCCTCCCTTTTGACCGGGATCGGTTCCTCCCGCGCGCCACACTCGCGTGTGGTGCGCGCTTCGGTTCGTGTGGTCATCTCTTTCTCGCCTGTAAGTAAGTCCATGTTCCACCATTCGCCCATGTCAATTGTGACGTCTCGCTGCATTGCGACGCGGCAGGCCGACCCGAGTGACGGGTCGTGACATCGCTGGCAGGGCGCGAGCTGGTACGGGGTTCGCCTCCCCTCATCGTTCAGTTGGTGTTCGCGTGCTCGCTCGCTTCCTGCTTCGCGGGAGTCCGTGGTGGCGTGGCCGCGTGATGTATCCGTCGCCAGCTGACGTGCCGGTGGGGTGGTGAGAAGAGCGGGGTGGGGAAGCGGGGTTGGAGAGCGAGGATGAGGGGCGGGGTGGCAGTGGTGATGAGGGGTGACGAGCGGAGTGGATGGCGGAGTTGACAAGCGGGGTTGGAAGGTGAGTGAACAGCGTAGGTGGAGGGCAGAGGAGGGGTGTTATCTGGTCCCGGCCCGGCTTATCTTGCGTGCGCGGCGCCGCTCCATCGCGCGGTGTTGCCACGTTGCGTGCTGTTGCACTGGTCCCTACTCGAGCCCTTTGTCTGCTAATTTTTTGTTTCGTTTTCCGTGGATTGTCTGTCGAAAAAGTTTGTTGATGTTTTAGCCACACAAGTTGCGCGACAATTTGACACTGTCCCCGCTGCCTGTCCTGAAATTTGGTTAATGAAATTGATATAAAGTGAATTTGGTCTCAAGGGCAGGGTTCCTGGCCTCGTGGCTGCAGGCAGGGACGCGTCGACAAAGGGCCCCCTGGGCTGTTATGGCCTCCCAGGACGCCGTATTAGTGAAATAAACACGTAACTTTAAGTGTTTTATTCCGGTAGCACATGGTACAGGACGTTACACAAGGCACTGGCACGTGACTGGCTGTATCGTCGTCAACCTTTACTCCACCTACACGGCCCTCGAATGGCGGCACTGATTACGTCTCACAGTGTTCCGAGGACTACTCCACCGAGGGGTGCAGGCTACCCTGAGCTATGGTGATAACGGTTCGTGGTGTGGCAAGTCTGGCGCATAACACGTGGTAGTTCGTACTGCACTTACTACGTGTATCTGTAACTGTCTTTGCGAGTTAACAATTTAATACTGACTTATACATGGACATGATGATGACGACACACACTAATCTAAAACACGGCAATTAACACTGAATAATTGCTAGTACGTCCCGGACTCGAGGCGGGAGCGGTCTCCAGACTTCTAATGATCAGGTGATGCGAGAATGGTTCTCGCAGTGGCGTGAGCAATGTTTAAACTGGGAACGGGCGCGACGGGACCCAACGTGGTCTCTTGTTTACATCCGTTGCACGTCCCAGGGATTGAGGCGTACGTAAGTTCAGTTACGCGTTTGGCGCAATGGTGCCCTGCGTGGGCAAATTTATAATTCTGTGTGGGGAGGTTTTATAGCGTGAGGCGCAGGCGCCTCGGCGGGCTGCCTAAAAACACAGAATTACGTATTACGCTGAAAAACCCGTGGTCGGGTTGCACACTTTATCTAAGGACCGCACGACATGTTGTACGGCCGGTTATGGCCGACCGGGGAGCGGTAGAAAGTGGTTTCGGAGATAATTACCTATTGATGCTAAACGTGGATACTGGCGCAAAAACTGAAGGCTCCCCGTGCGCAGGGCTGCCGGCCCTGGTGAGTGCTGGATGGCGACTGCCTACTCTCCCTGGCAACCGGGCCAGGGAGGGGAGAAAAACCCGCGGGAAAAACGACGGAGAGCGGGAAGGCGGTGCCGGCCAGTTTTGTGAGCGGAAACATATTACACAACCATTAATTAATAAAAGATAATTTTTATGCTTATTAGAATTGTTAGTTTCTGTTTGTTAAATAATTTGCATGTGCACTGAATACCTGTTGCGCATTGCCACACCCGTCCGGGCGCTTCGAGCATTTAGATGGCCGTGACTGACGTCACGCCGTTCGGGGCGCTGCACTAAGACATACGCGCGGGCGTGTTCGTCGCACTAGCACTGGCTCAGGTGTTGAGGACACATAGCGGCCTGTGCTCTCAGAGGGAGCACCGACGGCGGCGTCAAACTAGGTATGTACCAAGTATTTTTATTAGATATAAGTTAAAAAAACAGGTTAAGTTACTTAAAAAGTATTATAAAAAAATTAATTCATCAAACAAATATTAAATTATTGGAGTCTTATTATAATTCTTTCTTCAGAATGAAAATTAATTGCCGGAAATGTTCCAAAGTGTAAAAATAAATATTATTTCGTTGATTCAAGTTCAATAGTAGAAACTTGCATGATGATCATGCAGAAGTTGAAAACAGTTACATAACCTTAAAATAATAATAATGAAATTTCTGGCCTTTGTTTTGAAGAGGTCAATTCCCAAAAATGAATTTAGATTCCTGAAACACTAAAGCCAGGATGAGGCCCATGACTCGAACCGCTATGGAATGAAACCACAAAAATATTAACCTTCAAACATAAAAAATAATTATCATGGGATACACTTTTCCCACAGACGAAACATTTACTCACCCAAAACGGCGGTAACAGATAGGTTGTTACATTTTATGATGGTCTTTACATCCGCACCAAAAAATTACATGCCAAATGGCCGAAAAGAAATTGAAAAAGGGCAAGGTAAGTCTTTTTCGTTTGGCATGACAGAAATCATAGAATTTAGAATAAGTAGAGGGTATACAAACAAAACAAAACAAAATATTCATAGAACCAGTTGATGCCATCCCCCTTACCTCTGACAATTTAGACGTGATTCCTGCTCGGGTTCGTGATCTCAGGGAAGGTCCGGCCTTGTGGCTAAAGGTAGGGGATAACGCAGTAGGGCCCCCCGAGCTGTTATGGCCACTCGGGACGCCTGAAGAATAACACAAAGTTTCTGGAAGATATTTGGTGAATTTAATACAGCACAGCCCAATACATGGTGGTGACACGCCCACTTTGACGTGCGCGGCGGGCGGAGGTGACATGCCCACTTTGACGTGCGCGGCGGGCGGAGAGACACGCCCACTGTGACGTGCGTGGCGGGCGGAGGTGACATGCCCACTTTGACGTGCGCGGCGGGCGGAAGAGACACGCCCACTGTGACATGCGCGGATGGTGGAGGAGACACGCCCTCTGAGACGTGCGTGGCGGGTGGAGGTGACACGCCCCCTGTGACGTGCGCGGCGGGCGGAGGAGACACGCCCACTGAGACGTGCGTGGCGGGCGGGGGTGACAC